>NC_132796.1:43485980-43835364 GCF_048418805.1 Vulpes vulpes
CTTAGCCATGGGAAAATTGAGGCTTAGTGGACCTGAAGCTTGTACAATTTGTGAGGTAGGACTTTAAGAAAAGAATATAGACTTATGAGTGCAAAATTAGGCTCAAAGGTAGAGTATTTCAAGAAGCTATTCATACACCTGGGTAATAACTATAGATAGAAGAAATACAAACCATATGTAAATATCCCACTAAACCCAAACAATATACCCCCTAAATCAACTTCCAGTTAGCTGGGTCTCAAAAATGTCTGAGGCAGCTCCAACACCACCTAATACAAGAGAAAGTGTGACTAGGGGGAAACCAGTGGAAGGGGACAGCAGTTTTAACCAACTGTGCTTTAAATATATTTTGCAAACTTTATAAAAACATATGACCATGTGACCATAAGGAAAGTGATAGGTCCTGCAGCAAAAGCTTCCTTGGCTTCACAGGGAGGCAAGAGGGAGCTCACTTTGGTCATAATAAAATTGGAAAGACACAAAGATTAATACAGCCCCTGCACAAAGGTGACATGCAATGTTATGAAATCTTCCATAAAAAAAAAAGGAAAAATAAAGGGAAATGGGGGAGGAGGCTATTGCATAAGTAATGAAAAACAGATGAGGCCTGAATCAGGATAGCTGCAACACAGATAGAAAAAGATTAGATAAGTGGAATATTTTGGAGGTTGAACAGGCAGGGCTTGGGGACTAATTGAAAATAGTAGGTGGGGATCCCTGGGTGGTGCAGCAGTTTAGCACCTGCCTTTGGCCCAGGGCACGATCCTGGAGACCCGGGATCGAATCCCACATCGGGCTCCCGGTGCATGGAGCCTGCTTCTCCCTCTGCCTATGTCTCTGCCTCTCTCTCTCTCTCTCTCTCTCTCTCTCTCTCTGTGTGTGTGTGTGTGACTATCATAAATAAACAAAAATTTGAAAAAAAAAAGAAAATAGTAGGTGAATGAATGGAAGTGTGAGTTCATTTCTGGGTTGGTTGTCAAGAGTGGATAATGGTGGGGCACCTGGGTGGCTCAGGTATTTAAGTATCTGCCTTCAGCTCAGGTCATGATCTCAGGGGTCCTGGGATGGAGTTCTGCATCAGGCTTCCTGCTCCTTGGGGAGCCTGCTTCTCCCTCTCCCTCTGCCTGCTGCTCCCCCTGCTGTGCTCACTCACTCTGTTAAATAAATAAATAAAATCTTTTTTTAAAAAGTGGATAATGGTACCATTGACTGAACTAGAATGTATGGAAGGAAAAGCAGGTTTGGTGGGGAAAAAGAGACTAAGCTCTGTTAGGAGCACATTGAGCTAAAGTGTGTGTGGGACATTAATTCACTGACCCAGAAATCCTTTCTTGAGCATCTACTATGCACCAGGCACCATGCTAGGTGCTGATGATGAAGTAGTAATTCAGATAAGATCCTGGCCTCCGTGGAGCCAACAGTCTACTGTGAGATCAGTCAATAAACAAACAAGTAGAGTTTCATTCATGTATTTATCAAGCACCTGCTATATACCAGTCACTGTTCTAAGCACTGAGGACTCAAAGGCAAGCACACAGAAAAGAAGGCCCCTGTCCTCCTGCGATTCACATTCCAGCTAGGGAAACAGACAATAAAGTGAGTCAAATAAGAGAATCTCAGATCGCAGTGAGTGCTGTGAGGAAAAGAAAGCAAATTCTGAGAGAAAATTTTGGATAGAAGTTAGTATGTTTTAGATAGGGTAGTCAAGGCAGACCTCTTGTAGAAGACATGTGACCTGAGATCTGAATCATATGAAGGGACAGGGCAGAAGGAATAAGTGCAAAAGTCCTAATGTGGTGGGGTGAGGGACAGTTCAGGGCACCATTTCAATAACACTTCCTGAACATTTATGATGGACTGGGCCAGATACAGGTGGTAATTGAGGTATGGTCTCCAGCCATGAATAAGAGACCCTGTATTTACCTTTAAGGAGTATACAGTCTAATGAGGGAGGGGTCAATGAACAACATAAGGCTGAAAAAAGTCAAACCGTAAGTGCTGCCTATACAGGTAGCAGCAACATGTACAGGAACAAAGAGCCACAACTAATTCAAACATGTTCAGTTCGTATGTTGGGAAAGCCTTCCCAAGAGCTGGCATTTGACCCAGGTACAGTAGTACTCATTCTTGAAAGTTCCTCCCCAGTGTTCTTAGGGGGTGGGGTGGGGGTGCTGAAGAGAAATGGGAAAGGCAAAGCTGACAGGGAGGTGACTCTGAGGCAGATTTTGCTGACAAAGGAACTCTTGGCACTGCTATGGAGAGGAGGCATCTGGCTGCTGCCCTGGAAATGTGTTGTCTGGTTGTATCCCTCCCAGCATTAGTGGATGATGTGAACTGGCTGCCATAGAAGGAGGCTGCCCTGGAATCTTTCCTCCCCTACCCCACCTCCACTTAACAGTTATAAACATTTCCTTTTAATTACAGAAACAATAGTAAATCCATTCCCGTTGTAAACATTCCAACAGGCTGAAGATACCCCCTGACCACCACTCAATCCCTGTTTACTTCCTTAGGGGGAGCCTCAATGGCCTCTTTCCCAATTCATCTCTCTGGATTGATTATGTACATATAACTGTTGAGATGAAAAATGATGAGGGCTAAAGTGGACTATAAAGTACACGAGAAAGAGGAGGAAATGGAAAAAAACTTACACGAGGAAGAACAAGTTTGCTCCAAAACAGACTGGAAAATACAAGGACAGTGAAAACAAAAGAAAAATAATGACAACATTACCTGAGGACTTACTATGTGCTAAGCACTGTTCTAGGGTCTTTACATGCATGTGTTAACTCAGTCCTTAAAGTAAGCCTATGAGGTAGGTACTAGTACTATCCCCATTTTTGGCATAAGGAATACTGGCATATCTTGAAAATATTGTGGGTTCAGTTCCAGAACACTGCAATAAAGTGAATATCATGATAAAGTGAGTCAAATGAACTTTTTTGGTTTTCTAGTACATATAAAAGTTATGTTTACACTATACTATATAGTCTATTAAGTGTGCAATAGCATTATGTCTAAAAAACCAACATAGATACTTCAATTTAAAAATACCTTATTGGGACGCCTGGGTGGCTCAGCGGTTGAGCATCTGCCTTTGGCCCAGGGCGTGATCCTGGAGTCCCAGAATCGAGTTCCACATTGGGCTTCCTGCATGGAACCTGTTTCTCCCTCTGCCTCTGTGTGTGTGTGTCTTCCATGAATAAATAAAGAAAATCTTTAAAAAATAATTTTAAAAAAATCAAAAATACTTTATTGTTGGGGTGCCTAGCTGGCTCATACAGTAGAGCATGTGACTTTTGATCTTGGGGCCAGGAGTTCAAGCTGCATTTTGGGCTCCAAGAACTTACTTAAAATACTTTGTTGCTAAAAAATGCTAACAATCATCTGGTCTTTCATCGAGTTATAATCTTTTTGGTGGTGAAGGTTTTTGTCTCAATGCTGAAGGCTAGGGTGGCTGTGGCAATTTCTTAAAATAAGACAACAATGAAGTTTGCCACACTGACTGACTCTCCCTTTCAGGAATGATTTCTCTGTGGCACCTGGTGCCATTGATAGCATTTTTCCCACAGCAAAACTTCTTTCAAAAGTGGAGTCAATCCCTCAAACCCTGCCACCACTTATCAACTAAATTCATGTAATATTCTAAAGCCTTTGTTGTCATTGCAATAATCATCACAGCATCTTCACCAGGAATAAATTCAGTCTCAAGAAACTACTTTCTTTGCTCATTCATGAGGAGAACTCAGCCATTAATTTTATCATGAGATTGTAGCAACTCAATCACATCTCCAGGTTCCACTTCTAATTCTAGCTATCTTGTGGTTTCCACCACATCTACAAGTACTTCCTCTGCTGGAGTCTTGAACACCTCAAAGTCAAAAATCATCCATGACTTTTAAAAAAAAACAGCATGTATTTTATTTAAAACCAACCAAGCACTGATAAAAATACATATCACAGCAGCTGTGATTGTACATCAAACCTTAACAGTAAGAACTAGGCATGTAATTCATTCTTTACATCATGTGTTGGGCCTGGCAGAGGACACCCACCTCCACCAGAGCCTCAGAGGAAGAATGAGACTCAGCTGGCAGGCACCCTGCCCTTCTCCACGCCTGTGAAGGGAAGGCGCTGTGGTGCGCAGCTCTGGTTGTCTGCTCTGCACTCTTCCTGAGCCACAAGGGTGGATCAGCAACTCCTTAGTGGCAGTGAGTGGAGGGAGAGGGGTGAAGAACTATCTAGAGCTGTGCAAACAAGATGAGTCCTCCTTCCTCCTTTTGTGTCCCTGAAATCCCCCCGGGAGTCTGATGGCCGTTGCAGGGTCCTGACTGCAGGCACAAGCCTATGAAGCAGTCACCTTTTCTTGGCTGAAAGGGAATCAAGATTTTGAGAGGGAAAAAACTCTCTGCTTGGAATCAACTTCTAAACTCTTGATGTTGATATGTTGACTTCTTCCCATGTATCATGAATGTTCTTAATGGTATCTAGAATGGTGAATCCTTTCTGGAAGGTTTTCAATTTACTTTGCCTAGATTAATCAAAGAAATCACCATGGCAGCTATACCATTAGGAATGTAGTCCTTAAATAATAATTTGAAAGGCGAAATTACTCCTTGATTCATGGGCTACAGAATGGATGTTGTGTAGTAAGCATTAAAACAATGTTAACCTCATTGTACATCTCTGTCAAAAATGTTGGGTGACCAGGTACATTGTCTGTTGGAAAAGGATCTTTTTTCCGGAGCTGTAGGTTTCCATAGTGGGCTTAAAACATTCAGCAAACCACGTAAACAGATGTGTTGTCATCCAGGCATCGTTCTGTTTATAGAGAACAGGCATAGTAGATTTAGCATAATTCTTTTTTTTAAAGTAAACTCTATGCCATGAACCTTCCATTTGTAAAATCTTTAGGCTTGAACTCATGACCCTGAGATCAAGAGTCACATGCTTTACCAAATGAGCAAGCCAGGCACCCCATTCAGGGCCCTAGGATTTTCAAAATGGTAGATGAGCATTGGCTTCAGCAAAAAGTCACCAGCTACATTTGCACCTAAGAAGAGTCAACCTGAAGCCTGACTGACTTCTCCTCTCTAGCTATGAAATTCCTAGCATCGTCTTCCAGTAGAAGGCCATTTTATCTACATTGGAAATTTGTTGCTTAGTGTAGCCACCTTTATGCATTATGCTTCACCTTGAACTTTTATATTATGGAGATGGCTTCTTTACTTAAACCTCATGAACTAGCATTTGCTAGCTTCCAACTTTTCTTCTGCAGCTTCCTCACCTCCCTCAGCCATAACACAGTTGAAGAGAGTTAGGGCCTGGAATAGGCTTTGGCATAAGGGAATGCTGTAGCTGGTTTGATCTTTTATCCAGATCATTAAACTTCCTCCATATCAACAATAAGGCTGTTTCACTTTATCATTTGTGTATCCACTGGAGTAGCACTTTTAATTTCCTTCAAAAACTTTTCCTTTGCATTCACAATTTGACTGGTGCAAGAGGCCTAGTTTCTGGCCTATCTTGGCTTTCAGCATGTCTTCCTCACTAAGCTTAATCATTTTTAGCTTTTTTTTTAAAAAGCAAGAATGAGACAGAATGTAAGGAGAAGGAGAAGCAGACTCTCTGCTCAGCAGAGAGCCCCATGTGGCTGATCCTAGGGCCCTGAGATCAACACAGAGACACAAAGTGAGCAAATTATGTTGGTTGGAAAAAAAGGTGCTAATAGATTTGCTGGATGCAAGGTTGCCACAAACCTTCCATTTGTGAAAAAAACAAACAAACAAACAAAAAAACCCCACAAAAACAAAACCCTACTACCTACGAAACACAATAAAGCAAAGTGCAATAAAACTAGGTATGCCTAAAAAAAAACAACTAGGTATGCCTATATAGAGACTTTAAACTTTTAAAAAAATATTTACTTATTTATTTACTTATTCATGAGAGACACACAGAGAGATGCAGAGACATACAGAGGGAAAGGGAGAAGAAGGCTCCCTGCAGGGAGCCTGATATGGGACTAGATCCCAGAACTCCAGGATCATGCCCTGAGCTGAAGGTAGATGCTCAACGACTGAACCACTCAGGCGTCCCTATACAGAGACTTTAAATCACTTACTCAAGGTCATATAGCTAGTACATATCCAAGATGGGGTTCCTGGCAATACAAGTTCAGAATCTAGGCTCTTCACCACTCCATTATTCCACTAGTTGGATTTAACAGCAACTGGTGTTTCTAAGATCGATGTAGCAGGGGTAGGTAATCAATCATTCTTTGCATAATTTGAATTATAGAAGCAAAATCGGGTTTACACTCGATTCCAAGTGAGAATAAAAACTAGTAGGATGGTTCCTCAGATGCCAAACTAGGTAGCTAAGAACACCAACCCACTCCTCCAGGGCTTTCTTTAAGAATGTGGGATCCCTGGGTGGCTCAGCGGTTAGCACTGCCTTTGGCCCAGGGAGTGAACCTCGAGTCCCTGGATCAGGTCCCACATCAGGCTCCCTGCATGGAGCCTGCTTCTCCCTCTGCCTGTGTCTCTGCTTCTCTCTCTCTCTCTCTCTCTCTCTCTCTCTCTCTCATGAATAAATAAATAAAATCTTTAAAAAAAAAAAAAAAGAATGTGCCACCTGCTGGGAGCTGTGCTCCCAGACGGGGTTTCAGGCTTGGTTTAACACTCTACTGTTGCCGTCTTCACATTCTTAATAATTTTATCTTTCAACTTGTGTCTTGTGATCCAATGTGACAATGAAGTATACACATAAGCAGTAGAGATACACTGGGTGGCAATGTGCACAGAACATGGGCATGGTAGGTTATGTGCATGCTGAGGAAATGGTCAGGCTGCCTGGCATGCACAAACACATCTGGGGCAGTCTGCAGCCCAGAGGGGAGACATTGGGCCAGTGACAATGGTGGCAGCAATAGCAGAAGCAGCAGTGGTGGTAGTGTCTGTAGCCCTGAGAGGAAGGATGGCTTCTGCGTAGAGGCAGTGACCAGGCCCATGGTGAGAGGCAATTTTGCCCTCTTATTAGCAGAGCCTGCAGCATCTGCACAAATATTAACTCTGGCTTGAGCAGTGGGACAGGAACTGCTGGTACCCAAGCAGTAAACTTTGTCCGTAAATTGTTACAAAAGTGTATCTACGGACATTGCAGTAAAGTACATTGTGAGTTATTAGAATTCTTTAAAGAGTTTAGAACCTCTGGTTTTGAAAATTGCTGAAACATTGCAACAAATAACCACAGGCATAAAAATGGAAATGAAATTTGATGATCATCACATTAGATACATTTGATGAAAGCTTCCAGTGAGCTGATTATTAACGAGGAGCACAGTTTAGAAGTGTTTTCCTTGTAACTGAAGATACATTGGCAGAATACATAAACAGGCATTTTGAATTATAAATAAATTGGGAAACCATATTCCATTTCTTGTATGACCTTGTCTTTGTTTAGGCTGCTATAGCAAAATTTTATTTCTGGAGACTAGGAAGCCCAAGAACAAGGGTCTGGCAGATTCAGTCTCTAGGAAGAACTCATTTTCTGATTCATTTCTCTGGCCATCTTCTTGCCGTGTGGTAGAAGGGGTGACAGAGCTCTTTGGGGTCTCTTTCGTAAGGGCACTAACCTAATTCATGAGTGCTCTGCCCTCAAAGCCTAATCATTTACTAAAGTCACCACCCCCTAATACCATCACATTGGGGGTTAGGATTTTAACATATAAATCTGGGGAAGAGGACACAAGTTACAGAAAATGTCAGAGGAAACACCAAATGCCATTGTATAAATTTATATTTAAGGGCGGCCTCGGTTGCTCAGGGGTTTAGCGCCGCCTTCAGCCCAGGGCATGATCCTAGAGACCCGGGATCGAGTCCCACGTCAGGTTCCCTGCATGGAGCCTGCTTCTCCCTCTGCCTGTGTCTCTGCCATTCTCTCTCTCTCTCTGTCTCTCTCATGAATAAATAAAAAATAAATAAATAAATAAATAAATCTTTTAAAAATTAGACTGGGAGGGGCACCTGGGTGTCTCAGTGGTTGAGCATCTGCCTTTGGCTCAGGGCCTGATCTCAGGGTCCTGGGATCAAGTCCTTGCTTTGGGCTCCCTGCAGGGAGCCTGCTTCTCCCTCTTCCTATGTCTATGCTTCTCTCTGTCTCTCATGAATAAATAAATAAAATCTTAAAAAATAAAATAAAATTAGACTCAGACTTACACAAAAATGATTTGTATGAAGGGTTAAATTTTTTTAGAAGAATTTTTCCACAAGAATCATCAGCTCTAGATACATTAAAATTTGTCTTTTGAAACAACTTATCATAATCCATCCCAATGTCTTCACAGGGTACAAAGCACAGTCCCAGTAACAGTTGCACAGAGTTCCTTTTCAAGATATGTTATTAAATATTATTTGCAATATTATGACTGATGGTGCTTTCTATTATATTGGTGGGAAATAAAGTTGCTAAATCTAAAAAACAAAGTGAATGAATAAACAAAAAAGATTCAAATCTATAACTATAGAGAACAAACTGATGGTTGCTAGAGGGGAGGGGATTGGGAGATGGGCAAAATGAGTGTAGAAGAATAAAAGACACAGGCTTCTAGTTATAGAATGAATAAATCATGGTAATAAAGGCACAGCATGGGGAATATAGTCAATGATAATGTAATAGTGTTAAATGGTGACAGATGGGAGCTACACTTGTAGTGAGTGCGGCATAATGTATGGAGAACTTGAATCACTATGCTGTACATCTAGAACTAATGTAACATTCTGTGTAAACTATACCCAAGTGAAAAATATTTAAAAAGAAAATGAAGTTCCTAAAAATATAAACTTGATGACTAATTGAATTTGCAGAAAAGTGAGCCAGAAAGTTTTTTTTTAATTTTTACTATTTTTTTTTAAGTTTTTTCTTTAAATTCCAGCTAGTTGACATACAGTGTAACATTAGTTTCAGGTGTTCTATATAGTTATTCAACACTTCCATACATCACTGGGTGCTCATCATAACAAGTGCTCTCTTTAATCCCCCAAACCTACTTAACTCATCCCCCCAACCACCTCCCTTCTGGTAAACCATCAGTTTACTTTCTGTAGTTAAGAGTCTGTCAGTTTTTTCTCTCTCTTTAATATTTTATTTATTTATTTATTTATTTATTTATTTATTTATTTATTTATTTATTTATTTAGAGAGGCAGAGACACAGGCAGAAGGAGAAGCAGGCTCCATGCAGGGAGCCCCACGTGGGACTCGATCCCAGGTCTCCAGGATCACACCCCAGGCTGCAGGCGGCGCCAAACTGCTGCGCCACGGGAGCTGCCCTCTCTTTCTCTCTTTTTGCTTTTTGCTCATTTGTTTTGTTTCTTAAAGTACACATGAGTGAAATCATATGGTGTTTGTCTTTCTGTAACTGACTTATTTGGCTTAGCATAATACTCTCTAGCTCCACCCATGTCATTGCAAATGGCAGGATTTTGTTCATTTTTATGAGTAATAATCATATATATATCACATATTTATTATAATAATAATAATGCATATAATAATTATATATATATCTTTATCCATTCATCAGTCAATAGACACTTTGACTGTTTCCATAATTTGGCTACTGTAGATAATGCTGCTATAAACATCATGGTGCATGCATCCCTTTGAAACAGTATTTTTGTATTTTTAGGGCAAATATTTAGTAGTACAATTGCTAGATCATAGGGCAGTTCTGTTTTAACTTTTTGAGGAACCCCCGTACTGTTTTACTGTTACTTTCTCGCACCAGTTTGTATTCCCTCCAACAGTGTGAAAGTTCTCCTTTCTCCATATCCTTGTCAACACTTAATTCTTTCCTGTGTTGTTGACTTTAGCCATTCTGACATGTTTGAAGTGATATGGCATTGTACTTTTGATTTGTATTTCCCTGATGATGAGTGAGGTTGATCATCTTTTAATGTGTCTGTTGGCCATCTGTATGTCTTCTTTGGAAAAATACCTATTCATGTCTCCCGCTATTTCTTAATTGGATTATTTTAGGGCGTTTAATTTTATGAGTTCTTATATATTTTGGATACTAACCCTTCATTGGATATGTCATTGGCAAATATGTCCTCCCATTCTGTAGGTTGCTTTTTGGTTTGTTGATTGTTTCCTTCACTATGCAGAAGCTGTTTTTGTGATGTAGTCTCAACAGTTTGTTTTGCTTCTATTTCCCTTGCTTTAGGAGACGTATCTATAAAGAAGTTGCTATAGCTGATGTTAAAGAAGTTACTGCCTGTGTTCACTTCTAGGATTTTTATGGGTTCAGGTTTCATATATAAGTGATTAATCCATGTTGAATTTATTTTTGTGTATTGTGTAAGAAAGTAGTCCAGAGGATTGCTCTGGCCATTCGGGGTCTTTTGTGGTTCCATACAAATTTTAGGATTGCTTGCTCTTGTTCTGTGAAGAATGCTGTTGGTATTTTGATTGCATCACATGTGTAGATTGCTTTGGGTAGAATAGACATTTTAACAATATTTGTTCTTCTAATCTATGATCATGGAATGTATTTCCCTTTTTTCTGTCATCTTCAATTTCTTTCATATGTGTTTTATACTTTTCAGGGTATAGGTCTTTCAACTCTTTGGTTAGGTTTATTCCTTATTATTATCTTATTTTTATGGTGCAGTTGTAAATGGGATTGTTTTCTTAATTTCTTCTTTTGCTTCTTCATTATTGCTGTATAGAAATCCAATGGGTTTATGTACATTGATTTTTGTATCCTGTGACTTTACTGAATTTGTTTCTCAGTTCTAGTAGTTTTTTAGTGGAGTCTTTCAGATTTTTTTATATACAGTATGTCATCTGTGAATAGTGAAAGTTTGACTTCTTCCTTACTGATTTGGATGCCTTTATTTCTTTTTGTTGTCTGACTGCTGTGGCAAGAACTTCCAGTACTATGTTGAATAAAAGTGGTGAGAGTGGACATCCTTGTCTTGTTGCTGACCTTAGGGGAAAACTCTCAGTTTTAACCGATTAGGGATGATGTTCACACTGGATATTATATGTAAGCGATGAATCACTAAATTCTACACCTAAAACCAATTTTACCATATCTGTTAATGAACTAGAATTTATTTATTTTTAAAGATTTTATTTATTTATTCATGAGAGACAGAGACAGAGACAGAGACAGAGACAGAGAGAGAGAGAGAGAGGCAGAAACACAGGCAGAGGGAGAAGCAGGCTCCATGCAGGGAGCCCAATGTGGGACACCATCCTGGGTCTCCAGGATCACGCCCTGGGCTGAAGGCGGCGCTAAACTGAACTGCTGAGCCACCGGAACTGCCCAATGAACTAGGTCTTTTTTTAAAGATTTTATTTATTTATTCATGAGAAACACACACACACAGAGAGAGAGAGAGAGAGAGTGAGGCGCGCAGAGACGCAGGCAGAGGGAGAAGCAGGCTCCACGCAGGGAGCCCGACGTGGGACTCGATCCCAGGTCTCCAGGGTCACGCCCTGGGCTGAAGATGGCGCTACACCGCTGAGCCACCCAGGGATCCCCAATGAATTAGAATTTAAATAAAAACTTGAAATACATTTTTTTTAAAAAAAGGATGATTTTCCCTATGGGGTTTTTAGATGGCCTTTAGTATGATGAGGTATGTTCCCTCTAAACCTACATTGTTGAGGGTTTTTATCATGAATCGACGTATCTTGTCAAGTGTTTTTTCTGCATCTATTGAAATGATCATATGATTCTTAACCTTTCTCATATTAATGTGGTGTCTCAGGTGGATGGATTTGCAAATATGGAAGCACTCTAGCAACCCAGGAATAAATCCCACTTGATCATGGTAAAAGATTTTTTAAATACATTGTTGGATTCGTTTTGCTAGTTTTTTGTTGAGGATTTTGCATCTATGTTCATCAGAGATATTGGCATGTAGTTCTCTTTTCTACTGGTGTCTTTATTTGGCTTTGATATCAGGATAATGCTGACCGCAAAGAATGAATATGGAAGTTTTCCTTCCTTTTCTCTTTTTTGGAATAGTTTGAGAATAGATATTAACTCTTCTTTAAATGTTTGATAGAATTTGCCTGTGAAGCTATATGGCTCTGCGGTTGTTTGTTGGAAGGTTTTTTTTTTTTTCTCTTTTTTACTGATTTGGTTTCTTTACTGGTTATCAGTCTGTTCAAGTTTTCTATTTCTTCCTGCTTCAGTTTTGGTAATTTATATGTTTTTAGGAATGTATCCATTTCTTCTAGGTTGTCCAATATGTTGGCATATAGTTTTTCATCATATTCTCTTATGATAGTTTATATCTCTGTGGTGTTGATTGTTATTTCTCCTCTCTCACTTATGATTTTATTTATTTTAGTCCTTTCTCTTTTTTCTGGGTAAGTTTGGCTAGAGGTTTATCAATCTTATTGATTTTTTTTTCAAAGAACCAGCTCCTGGTGTAATTGGCCAGTTCCATTGTTTTTACTTTGTATATCATTTATTTCTGCTCTAATCATTATTACTTCCTTCATTCTGCCAGTTTTAGGGTTTGTTGTACTTTTCTATCTCCTTTAGGTGTAAGGGTAGATTGTTTGAGATTTTCCTTGCTTCTTGAGGTAGGCCTGTATTGGTCTAAACTTCTGTTTTAGAACCACTTTTGCTGTATCCCTAAGGTTTTGAACTGCTGTATTTTCTTTCTCATTTGTTTCCATATTTTAAAAATTTCTTTTTTGATTTCCTAGTTGACCCATTCATTCTTCAGTAGCATGTTCTTTAACCTTCATGTATTTGTGGTCTTTTCAGATTTTTTTCTTGTGGTTGACTTCAAGTTTCATAGCACTGTGGTCAGAAAAGATACGTGGTATGACTTCGACCTTATTGAATTTGTTGAGGCTTGTTTTGTGAGCTAATGTGTAATCTGTTGAATGTCCATGTGCACTTGAAAAAAATGTGTATTCTGCTGCTTTAGGATGGAATGTTCGGAATACATCTGTTATATCCATCTGTTCTAGTGCGTCATTCAAAGCCATTGTTTCTTTGTTGATTTTCTCTTTAGATGCTCTGTCCATTGATGTAAGTGGGAACGTTAAAGTCCCCTAGTATTATTATTGATTAGTTCTTTTATGTTTGTTATTAACTGTTTTATGTATTTGGGTGCCCCTATATTAGTTGCATAAATATTTATCATTGTTATATCTTCTTGTTGGATTGACCCACTTATTTATTTAGTTCGTTTTTAAAGATTTTATTTATTTATTCATGAGAGACACAGAAAGACAGAGACATAGGCAGAGAGAGAAGCAGGCTCCATGCAGGGAGCCCAATGTGGGACTCGATTCCGGGACTCCAGGATCATGCCCCGGGCAGAAGGCAGACACCCAACTGCTGAGCCACCCAGGCATCCCCTGACCCATTTATTTTTATGTATGTCTTTCTTTGTCTCTTATTACAGTCTTTATTTATTTGTTTATTTATTTATGATTTATTCATTTATTTGAGAGAGAGAGCGAGCACAAGTGGGAGGGGCAGAGAGAGAGGGAGAGAGAACCTGAAATAGACTCCACGCTGAGTGTAGAGCTCGACACAGGGCTCAATCCCAGGACCCTGAGATCATGATGCCATTTGAAACCAAGAATCGAGGCAAAACCGACTGAGCCACCCAGGTGCCCCTACAGTCTTTGTATTAAAGTCTATTTTGTCCAATATAAGTATTATTATCCCAGATTTCTTTTGACATCCATTTGCCTGATAGATGTTTCTCCATCCCTTCATTTTCAATCTGTAGGTGTCTTTAAGTCTAAAATGGGTCTCTTGTCAAAGGCTATAGATGAATCTTGTGTTTTTTTTTTAATCATTCTTCCCTGTCTTTATTTTTTTGCATAAATTTAAAAAATTATTTTCAGAGGTAGAATTTGGTGATTCATAAGTTGCATATAACACCCAGTGCTCATTACATCAAGTGCCCTCCTTAATGCCTGTCACCCAATTATCTCTCCCTTCCAACTTCCCCTCCAGCAACTGTTAGTTTGTTTCCTAGAGTTCAGTGTCTCTTATGGTTTGCCTCCCTATTTTAATCTTATTTTATTTTTCCTTCCCTTCCAGCATGTTCATTTGTTTTGTTTCTTAAATTCCACGTATGAGTGAAATCATATGGTTTTGTCTTTCTCTGGCTGACTTATTTTCCTTAGCATAAAACCCTCTAGTTCCATCCACATCATTGCAAATGGCAAGATTTCATCCTTTTGATGGCTGAGTGATATTCCATTTATATACATATATCACATCTTCTTTATCTAGTCATTTGCCGATGGACATCTGGGCTCTTTCCATATTTTGGCTACTGTGGACATTGCTGCTATAAACATTGGGTGCATGTACCCTTTTGAATCACAATGTCTGTATCCCTTGGATAAGTAACTAGTAGTGCAATTGCTAGACTATAGGGTAGTTCTATTTTTAACTTTTTGAGGAAACTCCCTACTGTTTTCCTGAGTGGCTGCACCACTTTGCATTCCCACCAACAGTGTAAGAGGGTTCCCCTTTCTCTGCATCCTTGACATCTATTATTTCCTGAGTTGTAATTTTTTAGCCATTTTGACCAGTGTGAGGTGGTATTT
This sequence comes from Vulpes vulpes, assembly GCF_048418805.1. Lineage (NCBI taxonomy): Eukaryota > Metazoa > Chordata > Mammalia > Carnivora > Canidae > Vulpes > Vulpes vulpes. The sequence continues at coordinate 43,500,590 of NC_132796.1, forward strand.
ATTTCATTATGGTTTTGTTTTGTATTTCCCTGATGTGGAATGATGGTGAAAATTTTTACATGTGCCTCCTAGCCATTTCTGTTTCTTCTTTGGAGAAGTGTCTGTTCATGTCTTCTGCCCATTACTTGACTGGATTTTTGTTTTGTTTGTTTTTTTGGGTGTTGAGTTTGATAAGTTCTTAATAGATTTAGATACTAGCTCTTTATCTGCTATGTCCTTTGCAAATATCTTCTCCCACTCCATAGGATGCCTTTTAGTTTTGTTCTTTGTTTCCTTTGCTGTACAAAAGCTTTTTATCTTGATGAAGTCCCAATAGTTCATTTTTGCTTTTGTTTCTCTTGCCTCTGGAGATGTCTCTAGCCAGAATTTGCTGCAGCTGAGGTCATAGAGGTTGTTATCTGTGTTCTCCTCAAGAATTTTGATGGGGGATCCCTGGGTGGCACAGCGGTTTAGTGCCTGTCTTTGGCCCAGGGCGCAATCCTGGAGACAAGGGATCGAATCCCACGTCGGGCTCCCGGTGCATGGAGCCTGCTTCTGCCTCTCTCCCTCTCTCTGTGACTATCATAAATAAATAAAAATTAAAAAAAAGAATTTTGATGGACTTCTGTCTCATATTTAGGTCTTTCATCCATTTTGAATTTATTTTTGTGTATGATGTAAGAAAGTGGTCCAGTTTCATTCTTCTGCAGGTGGCCATCCAATTTTCCCAACACCATTTGTTGAAGGGACTTTTTCCATTGGATATTCTTTCCTGCTTTGTCAAAGATTAGTTGGCCATAGAGTTGAGGGTCCATTTCTGGGTTCTGTCTTCTGTTCTATTGATCTGTGTGTCTGTGTTTGTGCTGGTATCATACTGTCTTGATGATTACAGCTTTGTAATAGCTTGAAGTCCACAATTACGATGCCACCAGGTTTGGTTTTCTTTTTCAACATTCCTTTAGCTATTCAGGGTCTTTTCTGGTTCCATACAAATTTTGGCATATATACTGCTGAAGCGAGCATTCCATACGAATTTTAGAATTGTTTGTCCTGCCTCTGTGAAAAAATGCTGGTGGTATTTTGGTACAGATTGCATTGAAAGTATAGATTGCTCTGGGTAGCATAGATGTTTTAACCATATTTGTTCTTCCAATCCATGAGCATGGAATGTTTTCCCATTTCTTTGTGTCTTCCTAAATTTCTTTCGTAAGTATTCTTTGGTTTTCAGAGTATAGACCTCTTTGGTTAGGTTTATTCCTAGGCAGTTTTATGGTTTTTGGTACAATTATAAATGAATTGATTCTTTGATTTCTCTTTCTGCTGCTTCATTGTTAGTATGTAGAAATGTAACAGACTTCTGCGTGTTGATTTTATATCCTGCAACTTTGCTGATTTTCTGTTATCACTTCTAGCAATTTTTTGGTAGTCTTCCCACGTAGAGTACCATGTCATCTACAAAGAGTGAAAATTCGACTTTTTTTTTTTTTTTGCTAATTCTATGCCTTTTATTTCTTTTTGTTATCTGATTGTTGAGGCTAGGACTTCCAGTATTGTGTCGAACAACAGTGGTGAGAGTTGACATCCTTGTCATGTTCCTGACCTCAGAAGGGAAGAGCTCTCTGTTTTTCTCCATTGAGGATATTTGCTGTGGGTCTTTTTTTCTTTAAGATTTTATTTATTCATGAGAGACACACAGAGAGAGGCAGAGACATAGGCAGAGGGAGAAGCAGGCTGCCTGGGGAGAGCCTGATGTGGGATTTGATCCCAGGATCCTGGGAATACTACCCAAGCTGAAGTCAGTTGCTCAACCACTGAGCCACCCAGGCATCCCTCTGTGGGTTTTTTGTATATGGCATCTAGGATGTTGAGGTATGCTCCCTTTATCCCCACATTGCAGAGGGGTTTTTTTTTTTTTAATCAAGAAAGGATGCTGGTGTTGCCATCACCAGGTGACTCCATGACAGTCCTCACCATAGAAAGAGGACACATTGGCCTCGTGCCTTCAGCCAGCCTGCCAACCAGCCAGCCAGGAGAAGCAGAGATGGATGTTCCCAAGGAGGATGACATTTTTCTCTTCGCTGATGAAAAATTTGACTTGGATATTTCATTATCTTTTTGAAGTGCAAATGAACATGAAGTCTTCTTTGGACATGTTGAACATAAAGAAAAATGTGTCGCTGGGACACCTGGGTGGCTCAGTGGTTGAGCATCTGCCTTCAGCTCAGGGTGTGATCCTGGTGTTCCAGGATCGAGTCCTACATTGGGCTCCCTGCATGGAGCCTGCTTCTCCCTCTGCCTGTGTCTCTGCCTCTCTCTCTCTGTGTCTCTCATGAATAAATAAACCAGATCTTAAAAAAAAAGGAAAGATGTGTTGTTGCCAGCTTGGAAATCATCACATTCTCAAAGAACCTCTTTTGCCAGCCTTGGAATGTCACTTCACCTGGAGTCCTCTCACTGGGGAAAAATTTGTGGAAGTGTATAAAAAGCTCACTTATTGGCCTTACAGATACAAAGCAAAAGCAAAAACAAGGCAGCCCGAGATGTCATAGTTGAAGAACTTTGGAGCCAGGGCGTGGAGAGATTTATACAGCAATCAAAAAATAAACCTCTTTGAGAAAGAAAGTGAAAAGAAGAAAAGCCCCTAGTCACTTAAGAGGGAGACAAATTACCCATCAGACAGCCCCTTGGGGGGCCTGCCGCTTTGGGGAACCCTGACCTCCTCTGGCGTGGCCCTGCCAAGCGCTCCACCCAGGCTGGCCTTGCCCTAACACAGGGATCCCCACGCTCACTCTGCTCTTCTTTGCCAGTCGAACCAAGAAATGCTCACCCTCCACATCAGGCAGAGACTCAGAAAATGGTCATCAGCAAATTGGTGCGCCCTGGAGCTTTGTCTGTGAGAGGGAAAAACATTCATGTGGCCACCGAGCAGCCTATGAAAAGGATACCAGCTAGTCCTTCCAGTATGAAAATCCTAAATGAAAAGGAATCCCACAGGGATGTGCCCCCTGGCAAGTCCAGTGCTGCTCGAGAGCGTGCCAGCTGGTGGAAACCATTGGGTCCAAAGCAAGTGATCCCTCCCTATTCCAAACAAGTTGGGGCTGAAGAAAACCCTATTGAAACCACATGGTTGTGCTGGTGGTCTTTCGAGAAAGTCCTCTTCGTCAGGGTCCATTTGGGTTGTGATTTGCAGCGCGTGTGCCTCTCCAGCAGCCCGCAGAGCTAGATCAAATGAACCTGCAAGGACTCCTGCAAGCAGTTCCCCGCCGGGGTCAAACCCCAGCGAGTCATACAAAAAAACACCACCCGCCATGCCCGGCAGCCTCTGCAGGCAGGCCCTGCGGGTGAGTCCTGAGGCGGGGCAAGCGCCGCGGTGGCTGAGGGGACGGCATACCCAGCTAAGGCTCCTAGCCTAGCGGCTCTCAGTAGAGCCGGGATGCCAGAACCAAACTGGAGGCCCAAGACCGAGTCCCGCTCCAGCGTGTCACAGCCCTCTCAGTTGGATACAGCCGGGCGTGCAAGGAGGCGTGACTCCTACCTAGAATGCGAGACGCTGGCTCTGCCCACCCGTACAAGTCAATTTAAGTTTCCCAAGTTTTAGCGCGACGCCCAAGTCCTGTGGGGTACAGAGGCCGCAATCCTGTACGTTGCGGTGGGGAGGGTGGTTGTCCACCGCGCGGCTGCTAGAGGCTCGCAAAGCCTCCTAAGCAGTACAAGGACGCCCGTGAGTACGAAGCACGCATCAGCTCTGCCCACACCTGCCAGCCGTCGGCTCTCTGGTCTTCCACCGGTCACCCCTAAAACTGTGAGCTCTGGTTTTGCCCCTCTGTGCGTCGGCTCCACCGCGTTCTTCCGAGCCCCGGAAAAAAAAATCTTGCGTGAGAGTTGCACCCACGAGGGAGTGCCACAGATAAGCTACCTCTAAGTGCGGGGACTCCTCGCTTGACTGGCCTTTCTCCCCTCTGTTGGCTGTGCCACAACAGGCACTTAACTCTTCTCCAGAAAAAGGGGACTTTTTCAAAAACTATAAGCACGGAAGCAGTGCTGGATGCAGCCCCGCCTCTCAAGGACTTCAAGGTGGATCAACTTGCCATCACTCCGAAAGCTGAAAGCACAGCCCTGATTGACTTCCCTCTTGTTGACTTTGGCAATACTCCGGAAGCAAACGCCACTCTGGGATCTGAGAGCAGACCTCCGATCGGCCTACTGATAAACACTCCGGATGTGAACAGAAACACGGTGTCCAAGCCTCCCCATGAGGTGGCACAGCTGATAGACTTAGCTGTTCCTCTGATTCAGCTGAGTCCTACAGCCTATGTGGAAACCATGGATTCTCCACTTCTCCAGTTCTGAGTAGAATACAGTTCTTTGCACTTTACTCTTTGTTAAAAGAGCGGTCAGTCCTAAGGTGTTTTTCAACCCTTAGAAATAAATATTAGGGGCAGCCCGTGTGGCTCAGCGGTTTAGCGCCGCCTTCAGCCCAGGGTGTGATCCTGGAGACCCTGAATCGAGTCCCATGTCAGGCTCCCTGCATGGAGCCTGCTTCTCCCTCTGCCTGTGTCTCTGCCTCTCTCTCTCTCTCTCTCTCTCTCTCTCTCTCTGTCTCTCATGGATAAATAAATGAAATCTTAAAAAAAAAAGAAAGAAATTTTAGGAGAAATTGTATTGGGGGGAAAACACCAACTCCCAGTAAAAGTCCAGAGCCTGGAGGGCATGCTGCGGGACAGGGGGTGTTTGGGGCTCCGGAAGGCCATTGCTGTCCAGCAGCTCCCCCTTCTGTTGCCCCGAGCACCCAGCAGGAGCATGGAGTTGCAGTGGCTCCAGATGAAGAATCTTGTTTTGAATCTTTTGTATGTAAAATAGCAAGTGACTATTTTTAAAATTAAGTTTGCATGAAAAGTTAAATATTACAGATTTACACTAAATTGTAGAATGAAAGAAAATGTATTAAAGCACACACATACAAAAGAAACGATGCTGTATTTTGTCAAATGCTTTTTCTGCATCTATGGAAAGGATCATATGGTTTGTGTCCTTTGACATGATGTTGATTGATTTCAGGATTGATTGTGTCCTTTGACATGATGTTGATTGATTTCAGGATGTTAAACCACCCCTACAGCCCAGGAATAAATTCAAGTCTTGGTCATGGTGAATAATCCTTAGGATGTACTTTTGGATTCTACTAACTAGTATCTTGGTGCGTCTATATTCATGAGGGATATTGGTCTGTAATTCTCCTTCTTAGTGGAGTCTTCGTCTGGTTTTGGGATCCAGGTAATGCTGGCCTCATAGAATGGGCTTGGAAGTTTGCCTTCTATTTCTTCTGGAACAGTAACAGAAGAATAGTATTAATTCTTCTTTAAGTGTTTGGTAGAATTCCCCTGGGAAGCCATCTGGCCCTGGACTCTTGTTTGCTGGGAGATTTTTTATTACTGATTCAATTTCTTTGTTGGGATATTTTTTATCACTGATTCAACTTCTCTGCTGTTATGGGTCTGTTCGGGTTCTGTTTCTTCCTGCTTCTGTTTTGGTTATATGTTTCTAGGAATTTATCCCTTTCTCCCAGATTGCCTAATATGTTGGCATATAATTGTTCATAATATTCTCTTATAATTGTATTTCTGCAGTGTTGGTTGGGATCTCTCCTTTCATTCATGATTTTATTTATTTGGGTTCTTTCTCTTTTCTTTTTGAAAGAATAGATCACATACTGGCTCACAAATCAGGACTCAAATGGTACAAAAAGACTGAGATCATAGCATGCATATTTTTAGACCACATGCTATGAAACTTGAAGTCAACCATAAGAAAAAATTGGGAATAACCACGCATACATAGAGTTTAAAGAATATCCTACTAAAGAACGAATGGGTCAACCAGAAAATTACAGAAGAAATTTTTAAAAACACATGGAAGAAAATGAAAAACATGACAGTTCAGAACCTTTGGGATGCAGCAGGTGCAGTCCTAAGAGGGAAGTATATAGCAGTACAGGCCTTCCTCAAGAAATAAGAAAGGTCTTGGGGCACCTGGGTGGCTCAGTCGATTAGGCATCTGCCTTCAGCTCTGGTCATGATCCTGAGGTCCTGAGATTGAGCACCACATGGGGCTCCCTGCTCAGTGGAAAGCTTACTTCTCCCTCCTCCTCTCCTTCTGCCTTCTGCTCCCCCTGTTTGTGTGCTATTTCTCTGTCAAATAAATAAATAAAATCTTAACAAAAATGAAATAAAGTTCTCAATAGACTACCTAAACTTACACCTAAAGGAGCTGGTAAAAGCAGCAAATAAAGCCTAAATCCGGCAGAAAAGAAATAATAAGGTTAGTGCAGAAATCAATGATACAGAAATTAAAAAACAAACAGTAAAACAGATCAATGAAACTAAGAGCTGCTTTTTTGAAAGAATTAACAAGATTGATAAACCCCTAGCCTCTGATGGATATTTAAAATGGTTTTATTTTTCTCTAATAAAGAGCAGCAGCAAACATACCAGTAGGAGTTTCCTGAGCTGTCATGTTTCTCTAGGTGAACACTTCGAAAGTGGGTTGCTGGGGTATGGACATTTGAAATTTCAATACATACTGCCAAGTTGCCTTTCAAAAGCATTATGCCAATTTTCATTCTCATCAGCAGTATTTCTTCATGTTTCCTCAGACTCTAACTTTTAAACTGTTTACCGGTCTGATGGATGGAAAAAAAATGGTAACTTATGTTTATTTGTTTTAAATTTTCATTGTATCATTGCTAGTGAAGTTGAATATCATTTCATATGTTTTTTAGTCCATCCTTTATGAACTGCTTGTAAACTTTGTTTAGGTTTTCTTACAGCATTGTCTTTTCCATATTGAGTTGTAGGAGTCATTTCTAGTTCTGAATATTCACCCTTTATCTATTATGCATGTTGCTGATATTCTTCCATAATATGTAACATGTTTATGGTTTGTGTTATCATACAGAAGTTTTAAATGTTTGTATAGTGATTTGATTATATCAACCTTTTTCTTCTATTGTTTTTTCTGTTTTGTTTACTATTAGAAGGCCTTTCTTGGGATGCCTGAGTGGCTCAGTGGTTGAGCATCTGCCTTTGGCTCAGGGCGTAGTCCCAGTTTGGGAATCGAGTTCCACATCAGGTTGCCTGTGAGGAGACTGCTTCTTCCTCGGCCTATGTCTCTGCCTCTCTCTGTGTCTCTCATGAATAAATAAAATCTTTTTTCTAAAAAAAGGTCTTTCTTATCCAAGGCAACAACCATTTTCTCTTTTTCTCCTTCTGTTATAGTGCTTTCCATCTATGTCTTTAATCTACCTTAAACTCATTTCCTTCTCAAACCTTTGTGCTTTTCCTATCTAGATACTCTCTTCCCCAGACCTTCCTATGGCTGACACCTTCAGCACTTGGTTCAACTACCTGTTCTTCCAGAAGGCCTTCCCGGCTACCCTAACTAAACTGACCACCCACTCTCCATTAATATGTACCTTAGTTCATTACCTTCATTTCTTTTCTTTTTAAAAATATTTTATTTATTTATTTACTCATGAGAGACACAGAGACATAGGCAGAGGAAGAAGAAAGCTCCCTGCAGGGAGCCTGATGGGGGACTCTATCCCAGGACCCCGGGATCATGACCTAAGTTGAAGGCCAGACGCTCAACCATTGAGGCACCCAGGTGCCTCGATTTATTTTCTTCATAGATCACCTCTCCAAAGTTATCTATTTGTTGTGTCTCTTTAGATTGGAAACTCCATAAGAGTAGGGATTTTCTCTTGTTCCCAGCTCCTAGAATACTTTTAGAGTTTATTCTAGTGAATTTGACATGATATAGGGATAAAGTAAGTTTTCCCCAAATGGATAGCTGGTTGTTTCAACACCAAGTCTCCCTTTTAAAAAGGAGAATTATTTCAGTCATCCTGTTTTTTTACTTCTACTAAATACTGAGTGAGTCAAGAATGGTTATAATTATTATTCAGTACAGTGATTCTCAACGTTGGTGGTATATTAGGATCATACTTAGAGATTTTTTAAAAATTTAGATATAGAGTATGTATTAGTTTTTTAGGGCTACCATAGCAAAGTACCACAAACTGGATAGCATAAAACCATAGAAATTTATTATCTCACTGTTCTGGAGGTGAGAAGTCCAGAATCAAGGTGTTGGCAGGCCATGCTGTTTCTAAAAGCCCTAGCAGAGCATCCTTCCTTTCTTTCTAGCTTTTGGTGGTTGCGATCCTTGACATTCCTTGGCTTGTAGATGTATCACTATGCCTCCACCATCACATGGTGTTCTCCCTGTGTGCCTGAATTTCCCTTTTCTTATGAGGATCCCAATCATTGGATTAAGATCCACCCTATGACCTCATTTTAACATGATTACATCCTCAAAGGTAATATTTCTGAATAAGGTTAAAATCACAGGCTCTGGGTGAATGTGAATCTTGGGGACATACTACTCAACCCCCTACGGAGTGTCACATTTTATAAAATCTGCTTCACTAGGTCTGGAGTGGAGGCCTCGTATACTTAATTTTTAAGAGCTTCATTGACTTGAGTTCACCTGAAAGGTAAATATGGGAGAAAAACTAGAACATTTCTAAAAAAAAGAGAGAAAGAAAGAAAACGAATGTGAGAGAAAACTAGTTCTGTCAGATATTAAAAATACTACAGAAGTAAAATGATTCATACAGTATAGAACAAAAAATGAATTAGATCAATGGAACAAGTAGATTCCACAAGTAGACCCAAATACATAAAGGAATTTAGTTTATGATAAATGTGGCAATTGAAATTAGTGGGGAGAAAAAAGGCTTATTCCATAAATAGTGCTCAGACAACTGGCTATTTGTTGTTGGGGCAGGGGACGGAGTATCCTTACCTTACTCCTTGTACCAAAATATAATTCTAGATGGATCAGAAGTGGAAAAGGAAAAAAAATGAAAACATAATTCTAGAAGAAAAGATGGATGTACTTATATGTACTTAGGAATAGGGAATGCCCTTTTAAAGCAGACTCCCAAACCCAGATGCCAATAAAGGAAACTATTGATAGATTTGTGTCATAAAAGTTAAAAGCTTCGTGAGACAGAAATACCATAAACAAATTAAAAAGATCAACAGAGCTGGGAAAACATATTTGCAACATATATGACCAAGGGCTAGTTTCTTTAATTTACAATAAGTTAAGAAAAAAAAATCAACATGAAAAAGGCAAAACCCAATAGTAAAATGAGCTAAAGAATAAGCAAGTAATTTACAAAGGAAAACATATATACATCAATACAGATTTGAAAAGATGTTCAGTCTCATCCATGAGGCATATGAGAAGTATATTTCTTATGTATTATGTAAGAAATATAAATCGAAACAATAAAACTCCATCTTCACCTATCATTTTGGGAAGCATTTAAAGTTTGATTATATGCAGAGCAAGTGAGGATATGAGAAAATAGATACACACTGCTGGTGAGACCGTAAGTTGGTGCAGCTTTTTACAGGTACAAATTGGCAATATTTATCAAAATAGAACATGCACATATTCTTTGACTAAATGGGTGGACTTTGCTAGAGTATTCACAGCAATCGTTTCCTACTTTTTCCTTTCTACCAATTCATGGTTTTTATTTGTGTATCTATTCTTCCCACTCATAGTCCATGTATTATGGGGTAGACTGATTCTAATATGTCTGGCCACAGACATTATTACTTCAGGGGAGATTTGTAATGTAAGCCAGCCAATTAGGGTGCACCCTAGGAGTCCTGCTCATATGAAAGACTGGATCAGAAGTTTTTGCTGAACTTAAAGGAAGAGACTGTGTCCATGGCCACTGGCAGCCATCTCATGGTTACCTTGCCTACAGCAATGTTTCTCAGCCTTTAGTGTGCATCAGAATTACCTAGTCTGTTAAAACACAAATTGCTTATCTCCCTCCTCAGAATTTCAAATTCTGTAGATCTGAGGTAGGGACCAAGAATTCCCTTTTGTAAGAAGTTCCCTGATGCTGCTGAGGCTGCTGGTCTGGGGACTGCACTTAAAAATCTACTTGGATAAAGTAGGGATTGCAAAACATGGAAACTAAAAGAAACTGAGTGGCTCAGTTTCTTTTTTTCTCAGTGGCTTTTTTTTTTAACTTGCTAAACAGAAGCATCTAATCATTATACTCAGTAATCTTGCCATTAAAAATGTACCCTATGGATATCATTGCAGAAGTTCACCAAAACATATGCCCCTGGATGATCATTGCAGCCTGGTTTGTAATAGCTAAAACTGGAAGCAATCAAAGCACTTCTCCATAGGGAACTGATCTGATAAAATCATCCATCTAATGGAATACTATGTAGTATTAGAAATTATGAAAGTCTGCGTATGCTCATAAAGAAATATCTCTAAGATACATTAAGTATAAAAAATTATGATGACTCAGTGGGAGTAATTTATGCTTTTTAAACAAAAGAGTAAACAGATGAATATATGAAGGTATATGCTTAGTTATTTCCTGGAAGGTTAATTGCTTCCCGGAAGATTAATTCTTAGAATGGCTATATTTGAGAATGGTTGGAATTGGGGTGGTGCTAGAAGTTTCTGGCATCACTTTGTACATTTTTATTGTTTTAATTATCTATCTTTAGGTAAATTATCCTGTTTTAAAAAAAGAAAATGTCATTTGGAGTTATCTGAGCAAGGCATGGGCCAATTTTAGCTTTTTTCTTTGTATTTCTGTATTGAAAATACAACTAATAAATGTTATATTCTTTTTTAAAAAAATTAAATCATGAAAAAGTAAATGGAAAATTGAAGACTTCTCAGGTATTCAACCAGACTTGAGTGCCACTGTCATGGTGCATAGGTTATAAACTGGTGGGCACCTCTACCTATCCAGCTAGGGAGTTGTTTATTGTACCCTCGTATGCATATGAATCACCTAGGGATCGTGTTAAAATGCAGATTCTGATTGAGTAGATCTAAGGTGGGTCTCAATATTCTGCATTTCTAATAGGCCCCCAAATGGTGCTAATATTGCTGGACCACTGATCAAACTTTGATAGCAAGAAAAAAGGAGGTGAAGAGGAGGAAGATAAAGGAAGCATCAGAGTGGGCTGTGATGATGGGGAGGAAGGGACAGATATGACACTGCAGCAGAATGATCAGATATGGTGGATGAGGAGAATCTGGGATGATGAGGTTTCTGGCCTGGGTGATGAGGATAGTGGTGACATTAACCAGAAGTAGAGGAATCAAGCTGGAGATAGGAGGAGAAATAGGAAACAATGTAGGATTGGTAGCAAGTCTTCATATTTAAACACAATGAGGTATGCTTTTTTGGGGGGAGTTTGCTGGACTTGCCCAGCAGATCATTTGAACTCATTTGAACTCCTCAGTAGAGTTCAGTTAGAGGTAGATTTGGAAGTCATCTATATAAAGGTAAGAGTTGAAGCCATGGGAAGGGATGAATCTCACCAAGGAGAAAGAATACTGAGAAGATGGCTGAGAATAGAAACTCTAAGAAAGGCTTATTTTAAGAGACAGACTAAGGGAGGAAATGAAGAAGAAATCAGGAGGCAGTACAGAAGACTAGATATTCCGAAAAAGATTAGATATTCTGAAGAAGACTAGATATTCTGGCCTCCTACAACCAGAGCAACTTGATCCTGCATAAAATACAATTTGTACTGTATTGCTGGATATGTGAATTGGCAACTACTGCATAGTAAACCATCCCCAAACTCAGTGGCTTGAAACCAAATCATTTATTATTGTTTATGAATCTATGGGTTGGCTGCATATCTCTGCTGTTGGACCAGGCTTGGCTGATCTTGGCTAGGCTTGTGTACTTGTAGTCTGCTGGTGGGTTGGCTGGGGTTAACAGGTCTAGGATGGTCTTGTCTGGTATAGCTGGACAACTGGACAACGGGGTCTCATCTTCCAGAAGGCTAGTCCAGGCTTGTTCTCATGGTAGTTCCAGGGGTTCAAGAGTGAGCGGAAGCATGCAAGCCTTCTTGAGGCCTATGCTAAGAACTGGCATAATTATCACTTCTGCAAAAGTCTATAGGCCAAAACAAAACCTAGTCCAGATTTGAAGGGTGGAGAAACCTATCCATCTCTTAGTGGGAGGAGCTGTAGAAAGTATAGATACAGGAAGATGTGAACAAGTATGGCCATTTTTGTATTCAATTAATCATGCTGGATTTGTCAGAAGTAAAAGGAGTCTTTAGAGGACAAGCAAACATATGATAATGACAGTTAACAAATCTCAGTGAGCTGGCTGCGGGAACGGAGCACTTGAGAAAACTTCCAAAAATGGAATAGCAGTATATCCTTGGAAATTTGAGGTGTTGTTACTGGATGGAACAAGGAAAGGTTGCTGGTTAGGTAGGAAAACAAACAAATAGACACCTGCCATAGAATCTAAGAGTCTAGCATTTTTCATTGGAAAATTCTACAAATGCTTTATTTTTTATTTTTATTTTTTAGATTGTATTTATTCACGAGAGACACAGAGAGAGGCAGAGACATAGGCAGAGGGAAGAGAAGCAGGTTCCATGCAGGGAGCCTTATGTGGGACTCGATCCCGGAACTCCGGGATCCTGCCCTGAGCTGATGGCAGACAACCAGAGCCACCCAGGTGTCCCTCTACAAATACTTTAAATTAACAATGAATAGTTTTGGTCTTTCTGGTCCTAGAAACTAGTATGCTCATGGGCCGACTTTAGAGTTTGAACTGAGACTCAAAACCAGTATGCCAACCATGTCTTCTTAATGTACAGAAGGTATTTTCACTTCCATTAGCTTTTTAAAATTTATTTTTATTTTATTTTTATTTTTTAAAAAGATTTTATTTATGCATCCATTAGAGTCACACAGAGAGAGAGAGAGGCAGAGACACAGGCAGAGGGAGAAGCAGGCTCCATGCAGGGAGCCCGACACGGGACTCGATCCCAGGTCTCCAGGATCATGCCCTGGGCTGAAGGCGGCGCTAAACCGCTGAGCCACCCGGGCTGCCCTCCATTAGCTTTTTTTTAAATCGGAGTTCAATTTTCAACATGTAGCATATCACCCATTGCTCATCCCATCAAGTTCCCCCCTCAGTGCCTGTCACCCATTCACCCCAACCCCCCACCCATCTCCCTTTCCACTACCCCTTATTCGTTTCCCAGAGTTAGGAGTCTCTCATGTTCTGTCACCCTCACTGATATTTCCCACTCATTTTCTCTCCTTTCCCCTTTATTCCCTTTCACTATTTTTTATATTCCCCAAAGGAATGAGACCATAGAATGCTTGTCCTTCTCTGACTGACTTGCTTCACTCAGCATAATACCCTCCAGTTCCATCCACGTCGAAGCAAATGGGGGGTATTTGTCATTTCTAATGGCTGAGTAGTATTCCATTGTATACACACACCACATCATCTTTATCCATTCATCTTTCGATGGACACTGAGGTTCCTTGCACAGTTGGGCTATTGTGGACATTGCTGCTATAAACATTGGGGTGCAGGTGTCCCGACGTTTCACTGCCTCTTTATGTTTGGGGTAAATCCCCAGCAGTGCAATTGCTGGGTCGTAGGGCAGTTCTATTTTTAACTCTTTGAGGAACCTCCACACAGTTTTCCAGAGTGGCTGCACCAGTTCACATTCCCACCAACAGTACAAGAGGGTTCCCCTTTCTCCCCATCTCTCCAACATTTGTTGTTTCCCGTCTTGTTACTTTTCCCCATTCTCACTGGTGTGAGGTGGTATCTCATTGTGGTTTTGATTTGTATTTCCCTGATGGCAAAGGATGCGGAGCATTTTCTCATGTGCTTGTTGGCCATATCTATGTCTTCCTCTGTGAGATTTCTGTTCAGGTCTTTTGCCCATTTCATGATTGGATTGTTTATATCTTTTCTGTTGAGTGTAATAAGTTCTTTATAGGTCTTGGATACTAGTCCTTTATCTGATATGTCATTTGCAAATATCTTCTTCCATTCTGTAGGTTGTCTTTTAGTTTGTTGACTGTTTCTTTGGCTGTGCAGAAGCTTTTCATCTTGAAGACCCAATAACTCATTTTTACTTTTGTTACCCTTGCCTTCATAGATGTATCGGGCAAGAAGTTCCTGTGGCCAAGTTCAAATAAGGTGTTGCCTGTGTTCTCCTCTAGGATTTTGACAGATTCTTGTCTCACATTTAGATCTTTCATCTGGGGATCCCTGTGTGGCCCAGCGGTTTAGTGTCTGTCTTCGGCCCAGGGCGTGATCCTGGGGTCCCAGGATCGAGTCGCGCATTGGGCTCCTTGCGTGGAGCCTGCTTCTCCCTCTGCCTGTGTCTCTGCCTCTCTCTGTGTCTCTCATGAATAAATAAATAAAATCTTTTTTTAAAAAAGGATCTTTCATCCATTTTGAGTTTATCTTTGTGAATGGTGTAAGAAATGGTCTAGTTTCATTCTTCTGCATGTGGCTGTCCAATTTTCCCAGCACCATTTATTGAAGAGACTGTCCTTCTTCCAGTGGATAGTCTTTCCTGCTTTGACGAATATTGGTCGACCATAGAGTTGAGGCCCCATTTCTATATTCTCTATTCTGTTCCATTGATCTATGTGTCTACTTTTGTGCCAGTACCACACTGTCTTGATGACCACAGCTTTGTGGTACAACCTGAAATCTGGCATTGTGATGCCCCCGGCTCTGGTTTTCTTTTTCAATATTCCCCTGGCTATTCAGGGTCTTTTCTGATTCCACACAAATCTTAAGATGATTTGTTCCACACTCTGAAGAAAGTCCATGGTATTTTGATAGGGATTGCATTAAATGTGTAAATTGCCCTGGGTAGCATTGACATTTTCACAATATTAATTCTTCCAATCAATGAGCGTGGAATATTTTTCCATCTCTTTGGGTCTTCCTCCATTTCTTTCAGAAGTGTTCTGTAGTTTTTAGGGTATAGATCCTTTACCTCTTTGGTTAGGTTTATTCCTAGGTATTTTATGCTATTTGGTGCAATTGTAAATGGGAATGACTCCTTAATTTCTCTTTCTTCAGTCTCATTGTTAGTGTATAGAAATGCCACTGATTTCTGGGCATTGATTTTTGTATCCTGCCACACTGCCGAATTGCTGTATGGGTTCTAGCAATCTTGGAGTGGAGTCTTTTGGGTTTTTTATGTACAGTATCATGTCATCTGCAAAGAGGGAGAGTTTGACTTCTTCTTTGCCAATGTGAATGCCTTTTGTTTCTTTTTGTTGCCTGATTGCTGAGACTAGGACGTCTAGTCCTATGTTGAATAGAAGTGGTCAGAGTAGACATCCCTGTCGTGTTCCTGATCTTAGGAGAATGGCTCCCAGTGTTTCCCCATTGAGAATGATATTGGCTGTGGGCTTTTCATTGATGGCTTTTAAGTTGCTGAGGAATGTTCCCTCTATCCCTACACTCTTCAGAGTTTTGATCAGGCCTGGATGCTGTCTTTTGTCAAATGCTTTCTCTGCATCTATTGAGAGGATCCTATGGTTCTTGGTTTTTCTCTTGAGGATATGATCTATCACGTTGATTGCTTTGCGAGTGTTGAGCAAGCCTTGCATCCCGGGGATAAATCCCACTTGTGGTCATGGTGAATAATCTTCTTAATGTACTGTTGGATCCTATTGGCTAGTATCTTGTTGAGAATTTTTGCATCCATGTTCATCAGGGATATTGGTCTATAATTCTCCTTTTCGGTGGGGTCTTTGGTTTTGGAATGAAGGTGATGCTGGCCTCATAGAACGAGTTTGGAAGTACTCCATCTCTTTCTATCTTTCTGAACAGCTTTAGCAGGATAGGTATGGTTTCTTCTTTAAACGTTTGACAGAATTCCCCAGGGAAGCCATCTGGCCCTGGACTTTTGTGTCTTGGGACGTTTTTGATGACTGCTTCAATTTCCTCCCTGGTTATTGGCCTGTTCAGGTTTTCTATTTCTTCCTGGTCCAGTTTTGGTAGTTTGTGGTTTTCCAGAAATGCGTCCATTTCTTCTAGATTGCCTAATTTATTGGCGTATAGCTGCTCATAATATGTTTTTACAATCGTTTGTATTTCCTTGGTGTTGGTTGTGATCTCTCCTTTTTCATTCGTTATTTTATTAATTTGAGTCTTTTCTCTTTTGTTTTTTTAATAAGGCTGGCTAATGGTTTATCTATCTTATTAATTCTTTCAAAGAACCAACTCCTGGTTTTGTTGATCTGTTCCACAGTTCTTCTGGTCTCTATTTCATTGAGTTCTGCTTGATTCCTTATTAACTCTCTTCTTCTGCTGGGTGTAGGTCTTATTTGCTTAACTTTCTCCAGTTCCTTTAGGTGCAAGGTTAGCTTTCTATTTGAGTTTTTTCCAGTTTTTTCAGGGATGCTTGTTTTGCGATATATTTCCCCCTTAGGACTGCTTTTGCTGTATCCCAGAGATTTTGAATGGTTGTATCTTCATTTTCTCATTAGTTTCCATGAATCTTTTTAATTCCTCTCTAATTTCCTGGTTGACCCTTTGATCTTTTAGCAGGATGCTCTTTAACCTCCACGTGTTTGAATTTCTTCCAAATTTCTTCTTGTGATTGAGTTCAAGTTTCAAAGCGTTATGGGCTGAAAATATGCAGGGGACAATCCCAATCTTTTGGTATCCGTTGAGACCTGATTTGTGACCCAGTATGTGGTCTCTTCTGGAGAAAGCTCCATGTGCACTTGAGAAGAATGTGTATTCAGTTGCGTTTGGATGCAAATTTCTGTAAATATCCGTGAAATCCATCTGGCCCAGTGTATCATTGAAAGCTCTTGTGTCTTTGGAGATGTTGTTTTTAGAAGGTCTGTCATTTGCAAAAAGTGCCGTGTTGAAGTCTCCCAGTATTAGTGTATTATTAGCTAAGTATGTCTTTACTTTGCTTATTAATTGATTGATATACTTCGCAGCTCCCACATTAGGGGCATAAAGATTCATGATTGTTAGGTCCTCGTGTTGGATAGATCCTTTAAGTATGATATAGTGTCCCTCTTCATCTCTTACTACAGTCTTTGGGATAAACTTTAATTTGTGTGATATGAGGATTGCCACCCCTGCTTTCTTTTGAGGACCATTTGAATGCTTAATGTTTCTCCACCTTTCATTTTCAGGCTGTAGGTGTCCTTATGTCTAAAATGGGTCTCTTGTCGACAGCAAATAGATCCAGTCTGAAACTCTGCGCCTTTTGATGGGATCATTAAGCCTATTCACGTTCAGAGTTACTATTGAAAGATATGAATTTAGTGTCATCATGATACCTATTCAGTCCCTGTTTTTGTTGGTTATTTCTTTGGGCTTCCACTTTGTTTTACAGAGTCCCCCTTAATATTTCTTGCAGAGCTGGTTTGGTGGTCACATATTCTTTCAGTTTCTGCCTATCTTGGAAGCTCTTTATCTCTCCTTCTATTCTGAGTGAGAGCCTTGCTGGATAGAGTATTCTTGGCTGCATGTTCTTCTTTAGGACCCTGAATATATCCTGCCAGGCCTTCCTGGCCTGCCAGGTCTCTGTGGAGAGGTCTGCTGTTAACCTAATACTTCTCCCCATGTAAGTTAGGAATCTCTTGTCTCTTGCTGCTTTAAGGATCTTTTCTTTATCTTTGGAATTTACAAGTTTCTCTATTAAATGTTGGGGTGTTTTACAGTTTTTATTGATTTTAGGGGGGGATCTCTCGAACTCCTGGGTCTGAATACCTGTTTCCCTCCCGAAATTAGGGAAATTCTCAGCTATGATTTGTTCAAATATGCCTTCTGGTCCTCTGTCCCTCTCGGCGCCCTCTGGAACCCCAATTAAACGTAGATTTTTTCTTCTGAGGCTGTCATTTATTTCCCTTAACCTTTCCTCGTGATCTTTTAATTGTTTTTCTCTTTCTTCCTCAGCTTCCTTCCTTGTCATCAACTTGTCTTGTATGTCACTCACTCGTTCTTCTGCCTCATTAACCCTCGTTGTCAGGACCTCCAGTTTGGATTGTATCTCATTTAATTGATTTTTAATTTCGGTCTGATTTGGTCTAAATTCTGCAGTCATGAAGTCTCTTGAATCCTTTGTGCTTTTTTCCTTTGCCACCAAGTAGCTTTATAATTGTGCTTCTGAATTGGTTTTCTGACATGGAAGTGTAATCCAAATTTTGTAACTCTGTGGGAGAGAGTACTGTTTCTGATTCTTTTGTGGTGAGTTCTTTCTAGGCATTTTGCTCAGTACCGAGTGGCTAAAAACAGGTTGTACAGGAAAAAGGAAGAAATAAAAAGAGTAAAAAAGGGAAAAAAATCAAACAAAAATCCCCACAAGACAAAAAACAAAAACAAAAAACAAGGAGTGGTATCCTCTGGTTCTATATACTGTAAATCCCTTGACTTCTCCTGGAGCTTTCCAGCGCTGCTTGGTCAAGAACTTGCTCTTCCCCTGTCCTTCCAGCTGGTCTTCTGGGGAAGGGACCTGCCGTGCTGATTCTCAGGTGTGTGCACCTGGGGGAGCTGCCCTGCCCCCTGCCAGGTGCACGGCTCAGTGGGAGCTGTTTATCCTGTGAGGCCCCTGTTCCCTGGCGGCCCCGACCCTCCCAGGCACAGGGTGACACCCGGAGTAACAACAGTGGCAGCGGCCAGCTCTCCAGACTGGAGTCAGCTCCAGCAGTAACTACTATAGTCTCCCAGTTAGCAGGGGCCTGGATGCTCCGGGGGCCGCTGATCTGCACAGCTCCAGGCGCCCGGCGTCAGGAGCGTCCTCGCTGTCCTGTGTCCTCCCAGCCTCCTCCTTGTCCCTAGGGGAACCCAGGATTCTGGACGGTGTCCCCCGGCGCCTGGGATCCGGGGCCTGCACCACTGTAATCGCATTCTTGGGGCTGCGCACCCCCCTCCATGAGGAGCTGCCGCCTGAGCTGCTCCCGAGGCCCTGCCAGGCACACGCTCCAGCCTTTTACCAAGCTCGGCCAGCGGTGTGTGGCGAGCTCTCCCCGGCGTGCACCTCCTCAGTGACCCCGGAAACTTGGAGGCTCCACTGCCCCTCCTGGGATCCTGCCTGAGTTCCCTTTGAGCACCCTTCTGTCCAGGAAGATTTTTAAAGTTCCTGCTTCTCCGGGACTGGGGTTTCCTGTCCTGGAGGCTCCTGCTGCCCACCTTAGCCCGGCTCCTCGCGGGGGTGAGGCCTCCCCCACTGGATTCTTTTTTATTTATTTATTTTTCATCTTCCTACCTTTTTAGAATCGTGAACTCTTCTCTCTAGCGTTCCAGCTGTTCTCTCTTTAAATATCAGGCCAAATTTGTAGGTTTTCAGAATGATTTGAAAGTTATCTAGGTAAGTTGGTGGGGACAGATGACCTGGGGACCCTACTCTTCCATCATCTTGCCCCGACCCCCCCCATTAGGTTGTTTTATTCACACCACTATCAGTCAGGGAGGCAAGGCAGGTATTATTATTCCCACTTAATGCTACTTTTTAAAATAATTTTCACACACAAAATTTTTTTTCACTATCTTATAAAGGTGAACATTTGTGTGCCTTAGGTCCCAGGAGGAGCCATGTGCAAAAGTATTCATAGTAACATTAACAGAAACTCATATTTTCACTGGACAGAGAATGGGTAAATTGTGGTATATTCATACAATGGCTATTCTATAGACCTGAAAGCAAATTAACTAGAACTGTAGCAGCATGTTTGGGTCAGAGAAATCAAACTGAGTTAGCAAAGGAAGTTGTAGACTACATAAAAATTACATTTTTATAAAATTAAAAAGCAGGTAAAACCTAACCAATATATTGTTCAGAGACCATTATGTGATAAAAATATTGAAAAAGAAAACAAAGGGATGAAAAACAAAACTCACGATACCAGTTACCTCTGGGGAAGACAGGGAGATGGAATACTTCTTAGGTTGGTTAGTGGACTCATGTGTATTCATTTTATTACCTAATCTCATAATGTATGTTACATACAGCCTTTTGTATTTATCAAATATTACATGATTTTCTTAAACTGGTCAAAAAGGAACGAGAAATAGGAGAGAAATGTCAGGGAAGCCAGACAGTTTCAGGAGATAGGTTCTGTTTCAGTGTCAATTACTATGGAAGTCCTCAGTGAGATAAGGTCCCTATGAACACCCTGGACTTGGTGACTGAGGGCACACTGTTCACTTTTGGAAGCAGCCACATTCAAATGGAAGGACTGGCACTCAATTATAGGTTAGGAAGGAACATGTTATGAGGAAGTCAGGACTGGGAGCGTCAAGTCTCTCATCCCTTATCATGGCCCTGCATACCCATAAGAGCTCACATTTATCAAGGCTGTATTATCTGCCAGGCACTTTACATCCACTATGTCACTTAATCCTTACAACCATCGCTACAAAGTGGGCTAGGGGAGCTAAGCTCAAATGCTTGTGTTACCACCAGATTATATTCACTTCAGCCACATGCGGGGAATCCCTATGACACTAGAATGGGAATGAATGCTTCACTAGTTCATTCCAAATTGTAGGTATAATAACTCAAGTGGTTAGATAATGGCAACCAGACAAAATGTGATGAATCAGTTCTATGCAGAAATGGGTCATTTCTCCTTGTGATTCAACTCACCAAACTTACCTCTCCCTTGTTCCAGGCATGTAGTAGAACTGTACTTTTCCACTTCTATGAAGTTAGGTGCAAATATGTGACTTGCTTTGTGCGATGAAAAGAGAGAAGTGATGTATGCCATTTTAAGCTTTAAGAGTCAGTATGCATTCTGGCCACATGCCTTCCCCTGATTCAGTAATGGGGTTTGTTAGTCTGAGTTCCCAAGTGACTGTAGATGAAGAGCTCCCCTGCCAATGCATGCTGGACATATATGAGCAAGAAGTAAACCTCTGTTATGTTATTGAGATTTGGGGGTTATTGCTGCAAAAACTAGCTTACCCTGACTGATACACTTCCCTTTTTAACAGTTGGAGATTATTCATGTATAAGGACTGAATAATGAAACGAGAATGTATACAAATGTGTAAAGTGCCTGGACCTCTCTCTGGCACACGATAAGACCTCATTAGATCACTTTCTGTAATCTATTCCTAATAGATGATCACAGAATTTTCCTATTTCTCACACATAAAGACTAGTTGTAGAAGATATAAATATGTTCTAGGCTCACATTATTCCTAATGCTTGTGAGTTTGGAAGATATGTTTTCTTTGTCACTTTTCCCCTCAAATCCATGAAAAAGCACAATTGGCCCTGCTCAGATCATATACCCATTCCACTGGGGAAGGTGAAGCCACATTACTGACCAACCCACCTCTACTGCAAGACAGGGAGGAACACTACCCCAAAAGGAAGAATTGGGTTTAACTGCTAGAAAGAAGAAGGAATGCTGGGCATGCAGAAACAAAGTTATCTGCTTAGTCAAAACAAACTTAGATTTAGAACTCTGGTTTTATTGCTCATTAGCATTTACAAACTTGGGTACCACTGAATGCATTTATTTACTCATATATAAAGTGGGGATAGTACTTACTTTGCAGAGTGGTTTGAGGATTAGAAATAAGGTGCAAGAGTCTGGTACTACACCTGGTACCTAGTAGGTGCTCAATAAATGGTAACTTTTAAAAGCCAAATACTAAAGATTTCCTACTATTAATTTCCGAATTCCAATACTCAAAGGCTAGGTAGGAAAAGGCATCTATAGCCACAATGAACCTAATATTAAACAAACTATGTTACAAATAGGAGTTTTTATTTAAGGGTAAACTGTTTATAAGCTTCAGTAGGCTTCTAATGCTCATCTTTAGACTTAGCTGTTTCCTTTAATCTGTATACACAAGGCACAGAGCAGTTAGGGAGGCCAAGCACAGCTAATGTCACTCAGCAGAAGCAGTAAGGTAAGAAGAATGCCCTAGAGTCCTGGCTTCAGACTCTGCTCCAAGCATGCCTCTATGGGTCAAAGGTGACTCAGAGCTCAGGGTTGTTTTTTTTTTCATAGCCCCATAACACATTTAAATTAATATCATTCAGTGCTGAACCTTTATACTCCATCTTTTTGTTTTTTTGCCACCGGCATATCCTGCCTCAGAAGTCTACAATCTGCTTTATACCAGGGAATATTTTCAAAGGTATTTTAGCTGTCCTTGATTTACTAAGTGCATGCTGGGTGGTATGTGCTAAGAAGACAGCGATGATGAAGTTTAATTGAGGGGCAGAGATGCAGCAAAATGCTATGGGGACTGGGTGTGATGAGTCTGTACAGGGTTCCCTGGTCAGGGATCAGGAAAAGAATCAGAAAGATATGAGCTGAATCTTGGTGGGTAAAGTTGAGAATGTACCAGAGACAAGGGGAGAGAGGCATTCTAGGCAATGGTATAAGCAAATGAGAAGAAATGGATATTAACAGCTATATGGGATGCACTTCGGTGTTGCTGAAATGGGTTAGGGTTGTAGGAAATGAGACTAGAGAAGTGGTCAGGGGCCAGATCATGAAGGGACCATGGAGGTGGGGGTATAACATGTTAGAAGGACAGATTATTCTGGAAGCTGATATACATGGTAGATTAAAGCAGTAGTTCTTAATGTCTCTTGAGTCATAGCTTTTGTTAAGAACCCGAGAAAGGGCAGCCTGGGTGGCTTAGCAGTTTAGCGCTGCCTTCAGCCCAGTGTGGGATCCTGGAGACCTGAGATTGAGTCCCACATCGGGCTCCCTGCATGGAGCCTGCTTCTCCCTCTGCCTGTGTCTCTGCCTCTCTCTCTCTGATGAATAAATAAAATAAAATCTTTAAAAAAAAAAAGAAGAACCCGAGAAAAATATAGGGGCCCTTTCACTGGGAAAAGGTACATACACTTAAACACAAAAATGCTGCTTAAAGTTTCCTGGTTAGGAGTAAGACAGGGGAGCAACTCCAATAATTCAAGTGAGACATGAAGAGGCCTGAACTTAAACCACAGCATCTGGGACAAAAAAGAGACAGATGTGAAAAACAGGAAGATGGTAGAGTATGATCAACAGATCTTGTCACGAGGTGGATTTCAGAAATGAGGGAAAAGCATGAGTCTAGGATAACTCCCAGGTTGGTTTGTGATTTCAACATTTGAGTAGAAGGTAGTGTCTACTTATAGAGAGAAGGAGGTTTCAGAAGAGAGGATGTGTTCAGTCTGGGAAATGTCAAGTCAAAAGTGCCTTTAGAACAGCCAAATACAAAAGTTCAGCAGGAAGCTAAATATGCCCTTCCTTTTGATGATTGTTGCACTGTTTCTCTTGTCCTAATATTCACCTACAAATAGGCTCCTAAATCTCTGTGCAACACTTCTGAATTAGACAAGCATATCCCCCACTTGCAGAAAGGGATCCAGAAAATGGGAGAAGAAATTTAACTTCACACACCCAAAATTATTTCACACTCTTTTTACTAAAAGAATAGACTTTTATTAAGCACTGTAAGTTTCTTTCCATCAGCATTAACAGAACAACAGACCAATTCCATCACAGAACAACTCCTGAGACATTTTCATTCCTTTCTGAAACACTTCCAGAAACTCCTGCAGTTTCCCCTAAGAAGCATCCATTCAAACTTACATTAATAAACTATGGAGCTTTTGTGGTGAGGTGAGCCAAAAAGGCAGGGAATTTGGAATCTGGGAGTGGGAAAGAGAAATACATATTATCCATCCACTAAACACACTGTCAAGAGCACAGGAGAAGAGATACTAACACAGGAAAAAACAATGAAAGAATTTACTTTTGTCAATAACATCATTTATCAGAGAGCACTAAAAACCATTGACTCCTTGCAGTTACAGTTTCTTTAACCTAGTATGTTATATTAAAAACAGAAGAGAATAGGATAAAATAAAAGGAGGGGAAGTGTCTTTGGGGAAATAACTAAAATGAAATCATCAGATTTGGCAGGGTTGTGAGAGATTAATAAAATCTGAAATATTTAATTTGCTTCATTTACATGAAAATTCACTAGTCATTAGTTACTACCAACACGGACAAAAAGAGCATCTATAAAAGTACAAGGGCAATGTCAAAAGCTGAAATGGGCACCCTAGCATAGGGGGTATTTTATTTTGCCTTTAAATTGGAAAAGATGATTTTGTAAAAAAAATGAAGTTATCTTCTTAAAACATCAAAATAACCTCTGACAATATTGAAGGTAATTAGCAGTAATAAGGGAATAGTGCACTGAGCTCTACCTGCCCCAGCAGACTACTGCAATTAGCCAACGGGAAGATAATGGAAAGTCAAATTAAAGATGCCAAGGTCAGGAGAGGGAGAAAAATATGGAGTGACATACAATGGAACAGTGAAAACTTACCCCCTGCCCACAAACCCCAAGCATATTTAGGAAATATGCATCAGGAAGTAAATAAGTATAATGATTAAACCTTAGTAGAATTATACTAGCTACTTTAAACAGTGGTCTACTTGTATTGTCGTTTCAAAGGAGGGGAGTCTTAGAGACTGAAAGGGTAGCAGTGACATGCCCACACAAGCCTTCTAAGGTTCCAAGGGACTGGATCACTATAACCAAACCGTTACTTCCACATTCTTCCTACCCTATGTAAGCATTCCTCCCCCCACCCTCCCACCCCCGCCTTAACCACCCTCCCTAATGCCTTGTCTGGCTATTTTTCTCAGTGATCAAAAAAAGTTAATGTGACTTGGCCAATCAGTAATGCTAGAAAATCAAGATGGAGACTGAAATCAAATGTCACTGGCCAGAGCCAGTGCCATTTCTTGGGCTTTAAAGTCTACCCAAAGTCCTCCTGGCTCAAAATGAAAATGATTCAAGTAGGCAAAAGTTTGTTAGGCCTGGTTCTGACCAGACTGGCCACTGGATAAGGGTGGGAGTTATAGGCTGACCCTAAGACATACCAGGAGAAATCAAGAAGAACTGCAAGTCCTTGGAAATCAGTGGCTATATACAACCAGGATGCTTTTGCTTGTGGCCCTTTTGCTTGTGATCCAGGGGTCATTTCTGGGGGTTCCTATATGATTTTGTTCAAGAGAGGCCACACACATTATAGTAAGAAATGGAACTTCAAGGAAAGGATGAAAGTCTCTTCAAGTGATACAGCAAAGATCAGACCCACCTTCCCCAATTTGCCCTCAGATAAGAAAAAGTTCATCTTTCAGTAATGAACCTTAGCCTTTCCAGCTCCTAAACTGTATATTTTGGCAGATAAATTAAAATATAGGATGTGGCCCTTTATGGTTCTTTATTACAGTCTTCCAAACCCAAAAATGCTGAATCCAAATCAAGGTTGGAAGTGAGCCACTTATTTCACCTTGGGGCAGGCTAGGAGAAAGCAGAGGTATGTGGAAGGGAGAAAAGCAAGCCTTTTGGCAAACTGGAATCATCCCTGTCAAAGCAGCAATTTTACTTCTCACAGTGAATGCCTATAAAATAAGAAAATTTCCTAAGGCTGTGAGAGTTAACAATACTGTCATTTGATTGTGTTGAATAGATTCAAGATGCACAGAAACAGCAACTGAAGAAAATACCTTTCCATATAACTCTAAGCACTTCCTATTAGAAAATGGTGTCTATATATTCTATTTAACTCAGCTCAGTAATTCTGGTTATTTTTAGAGCTTCAAAGATTCCTCCCTCTGTGGCTCCAGAAAGAAATTTCCTAGCCATCTAAGTTCATTACCAAATCCCTTTCTTGCTGGACACAGAAATCCTAACCTTCAAGATATTTGTGAAAGGCTGGGCAGGTCCAAAAGAAGAGGGGAGACCAAATTAAGGGAGCAAATTCCAAAGAGGAGGTTTTTGTTTATGCTTTGTTCTTGGTTCTATCTTGCTAGGTGTGCATACTTGTCATCTTGCTTGGTTTATGTAAGTGTCTGGGCAGAGGGCGAGGCATTCTAGGGCCTCCTCCCCCTACAAGTTGTGGGTTCTTTTACACTGGGTCAGACTAGGATTAAGAGTCTGAGACTGTTTCCAATCTCTCATGATGAACTCATATTAAGTGGGCAGTGAGCAAATAGCCTTCTGGTTGTCTAGAAAAAAATCACCAAGGACCTACTGTGGGTTAAGGTACATGGGGTTTTTCAAAAAGAGAGAGAAACCCTGCTAGAAGTCTAGTCAGTTGAATTCCTGTAGAAATGGTACTTCTTGGGCAAGAATATCACAAAGCCCAAAAGGAGATGTGTAAGGCTAGAAGCCTCAGTTCCTGAATGAAGACACAATGCTAATCTGTTGTAAGCCATGTTCCCATCTCTCATACTGAAGCTGCTGAGGAGGGAAACTGGAAATGCAAGTTTGTCTCAAGAGTATCTCTGGCAAGGAAGAACAGCTTTTTTTTTTTTTTTGTCCTGGGCAGATTCTGGCCTCTTCAGGGGCTGGGAGCCTTTCCAGAATACCCCTAAAGGCCTGAGCCAGAGTCCTCTGAAGTCTTCCTTGCAAAGCAAATGAAAAGATCTAGTAGTCAAAATGTCAATGAACAAATAAAACGATCTAGGCATGTAAAATCAAATTGTCGATTTCTTCACACTTCCCTACCCCATCTTTCCAATGCTAGTCTTCTCTCCTTCAGGGATTCATGGCAATCAACTCTAGCCTAAGGCCAGTTTGACCCAGGAGTTCCAGATGAGATTTCCTCCAAATTGGCTGCAAGCCTAGGCAATCACCTCTCATCCCCTTTCTCTCTCTGACTAGGCTGTTCCTGCAGAAGGAAATGCCCGAATCTTCCCCACCCCATTCCAACCTCTTGTGTTCACTATATGGGATGTGAGGGCTCTGTTCAAGATTAAACTTGTGACAACCCAACTATTTGTTGTTCTGAACAGGCAATCTCTGGAAAGTACTTTTTGTCTGCTTTAGAGAAGCCCATCTTCTCATAACCGATGGGCTGCGACTCAGTAAGGATTTTAAAGTGTGGTCTTTTGGAAAGAACCACTTCCATAGCAGTGGAAGCATTTCTGGAAAACTCAGTAAATCCTCTGGGATATCACCATGTATGTATGCATGTGTGTATACATGCACACATGCACACAAACACATATATTTATATATATAAAATATGTATAGATAAATAGATCTGTCTCTTTATATAAAGGGTATGTGTATGCATATAGATACACACATTCATATATACATCCACCCATACACACCCACACATCCCCCCCCCCCACAGTCTTTTGAGTTCCCTTTCATACTCAGTTTCAATACACTGATTCCCACCCTTTCAGGGTGTGGGCAGCAGGGAGTGGGTGAACTGCACCACATCTTCTATTTTACAAACAATGTATTAGTTCAGAGGCAGGAAAAATCTGCCGAGTACTTTTCTGACTCAGTAGAATCCCCCAGTACAAAGGCCATTGGTAGTTTTCTTTTTAAGTGTATAAAATAAAAAATAAAATAAAATAAAATAAAATAAAATAAAATAACCAGTACTATTTCGCTTCCCTGAAAACATTTACCTATCTGATTGTCAGGCCAGAGTTAGAGGCAGTGGTATAAAATCTTGGGTTAGGTGAATGGGAGAAAGGTATGGATTATATACCAAGGTCCCACTACTTCTTAGAGGAAAAAGCAAGCTAGGAAACCACAGGCAGCAGTCCCTACCCCTACCATCCATGGGTTTTATAAATGAGTAACATGATGAAGACTCAGAAAACCAAAGCTGGAACTTTTCTATAGGGCCTTACATGATGACACCAGATTTCTGACAGACACTGCCTTACTACACTCCCAGGGGAGGCAAAGAGAATACTGGCACTACATATTCAATTTGAAAATAGGAGCTAGTCCTTTTACCATTCATCTTTGCCCAGAGCTTCCCTAGAAGCAGACCACTAAGTCTGGAGGTCCAGAAAAAGACAGGGAAAGGGAAAAGATGAATAAACCAGGACATCCCAATAAAATGCTGGATAAATCTAGGCTAAGCATTTATGTCCTCCTCTAACTTGGGCCTACAATCAGAAAAGTATAGGTTTTCCTCTCTTCCTGATCTGCTGAAGCCATCTTCTCATTATTCCTCCTTCTGTTGTGCCACAGTTCCTAGCTTTTGCTCTCTTAAGCGGCTCTTCTCCCCATTCTTCACAGGGAAGTAGCGGTTACCATTATTACACATGTTGCTGTCCCTGGATAAGGCACATTGTGATGGAGTTGGAAGATGATGACCACTCTTCTCTTCTTTAATCAATGTGCCATTGTTTCCATTTACCTGTGAGTGGGACCGACCCTGATGAGGCTCCAGGGATTTAGAAACTCCATCTGAAGTGCCCTGTCAAAAACAGAGAGAGTCCGTGGAAATGGTAATCCCAAACTGGCTGACACTTCCCAAGCATGTTTGGACAGCCTTTGGAAGCTGCTTCAGTTCTTCAAAAACAGCAGAAAGCCCAAAGCTTGTTACCACCTAGTAGTACACTCTGATAACTGTCCTGAGAACTTAAGGTGACAACAGATGGATTTGACCGAAACTCAATGGCCATGGCAACATAATAATGACACAACTATCATTTATAAAGCTTTGAAATATACTTTTCTAATGCTAGCAGGAACCCTAAATGGTAGATATGATGCCCCATTTACAGATGAGGAAGCTGAGGCTCAGAAAGATTAAAGTACCTTGCTCATGGAGACTCAGATAGAAAGTAGTAGGGCCAGGATTCCATGCCAGGTGGGTCAGCCTCTAAAGTCTATTCTCTTAACTGCTGCACAATACTGTCCAATGTTGACAACTGGACATGTAAATGAAAGCAAAGGAAAGCAAACCAGAAGATCTCTGTGCACTATTCCACAGAATCTTTCATAACAGAAAATAATCACCTGTTTTTCTGTTGATTTCAGGGATGTGACTGCTTTTGAAATACTAATGACATGAACTGCATTACCTTGCAATGCAGGGCTTTCTCTCCATGAATGTTATTAGGAAAATAGCAGCTTCCGATTGCTAAGGGGTTGGGCGTGCCAGGTACTCTGTGGTTCATTTTATGGATAAAGTAAATGAGGCTCAAAAAAAAAAAAAAGGTAAAATGATTTGCCCGAGGTCACTAGCATGCCGAGACTTGAATCCAAGGCTATTTGACTCCAAAAACCTCATTCTTTCCACTAAGATACAATATATAATGGAAATCTAATACCTATGGAATTTGTGGTCAATTATAAATAATAACTGAATTTTTATTGAGTACTTCCTATGTTACAGGTCCTGTGATAAACACTTAACAAATATCATTTAATACTCATAAATGATTCTGTGAGATAGATACCAATTTCTCCATTTTACAGACGAGGAAACTAGGGCACAGAGAAGCTTGGTAACTTGTGTAAGGTTACAGAACTGATAAGTGGTAGAGCCTGATTCAAAGCTAGATGCTTTGGCTCCAAAATCTGTACAACATGGGCATTACTATGAAGTGTTGCTCAAGAACCTGGAAATAAGATGAAACTAGTAAAAATCCACACAATGGATGGAATTAGCCACCTGAGGGAGTCTGCAAAGAAATAAAACATTACCAGTAAGTGACTTAAGAAAATATACGATACTCCAGTGGCCTAGAAATAATCTCAAGAAGACAGGACTATGGGGGCAGCTGGCTGGCTCAGTCAGAAAGGCGTGTGACTCTTGATTTTGGGGTTGTGAGTCTGAGCCCCATGTTGGGTGCAGATATTAATACAAAAAAATAAATAAACTTAAAAAAAAGAACATAGGACTATAGGGTAAACAGATTTAATAAGGTGGAACAATGATCTCATGCTCTGAAGAAAGGACGAAAAAGGAGAAGCATTAAGGCAATCAGCAGCAGCTCTGTCCAGGAATGATGCCTTAGTTAAACACAAAGTCAACAAGAGAGTTTCCTTGGCCAGGCTACCTTTGGAGTAGATAAGAGTATCCCTAGTAATCTCAGCAAAGAGAAACTTAAGATCATCTACCATCCCTTCTTTTCCCTTAGTTTCTTCATCTGTAAAATATAGGAATAGTAGCTATGTTTTAAATTCCTATAAGGATTCAATGAGACACTTAGAACATGTTGTGCATGGCACACTATAAAAACTCAATAAATGCTAGCTAATATTATTGTTTTGATTCCCAAAACAATCCCAAGCAAACTTCTGATACCACAGTTTCTCTTGCAGCTTACACTTAAGAAAAGCAAGCTCTGATAGAAATGGTGAAGAGCATATGCACTAGGGTCAGCCAGACCTAAGTCTGAATCTTGTCTACCAATTAGAGTTGTTACACTTCAGTGGAATCAGGACAGCACAGGACTTTTGGAATCAGTCAGCTCAGACTGGAATGGCAATATAGATATTGACTTGATGGATAATTTTGGGCCTCAGTTTCCTCCTGTTTAAAATGGAGAATAATAAATACCTCACACGGATTTATAAGAGTGACCAGAAAAGAGTAAGTGCACAATATATAACAATAATTACTGCGGAAAGTACTTGATTGCGATAAAGTAGCATAAATTTGTATCTTTCACTAGATCTTTCACAGATCTTTCAGTGTCTTTTCACTCCCTCTCTTCTCCCCAGTGCTACTCTTTCAGCCACATCCACATAGCTATTTCTGTGATCTTAGTTAATATGAATCAACCTCTGAGAGATAGGATCTACTCTTATTCTACCAAAAAAAAAAAAAATCAGGTTTTTCAGACTGTATACCTAATGATCAGCCCTAAGTCATGATGGATTAATTGAGGCTGTATTACATTGTGGCAAGTTTTCCTTTGAGGTATAATCCTTTGTATCTTACTGAACAGCTTCTGGAAAAAGTTGAGAAGCTTTGGAAAAAATCCCTAAGTCCTTGCTCTCTGGCTTATGTGGAGGATTTACCATTCTATTTCCACTTTTAGCTCAAAATAACATTAAAGCAGATATGTTTTTGAGAAAACATTAGACAATGGGGATTAACATGGATACAATGAAGGCTGGCTGTATACAGAACTAATTTGGAACTGAGAACCTATGTCAAAGTTGCTTTGCAGTGTGGTCTCATAAAATGACCCTTGTGAAGATTAAAAACTGCATGTAAAATGTCTAGTAGAAGGTTTGTTAGAAAGGGGGCACTCAAGAAGCAGTACCTACTGGGGTGCCTGGGTGGCTCAGTTGGTTAAGCATCCTACTCTTGATTTCTGCTCAGATTAGGATCTCAGGGTCTATTGAGATTGAGTTCTGAAATGGGCTCCACACTGGGCATGGAGCCTGCTTAAGATTCTCTCTCTCCCTCTGCCTCTGCCCTTCCCCCTCCCCTGCTCATGTGCACTAAATAAATAAATGAATAAAGAAAGATAGAAAGAAAAGAAAGGAAGAAAAAAGAAAGAAAGAGAAAGAAAGAAAGAAAGAAAGAAAGAAAGGGTTGCTGCTATACTATGAGGAGCCCAGCAGTCTGAGTCTAGTAAAAGATTCTGGTTCACTACAAGATTAGGGTCTTCATATCTGGGGAAAGGGGCATGTCTAACAAAGATTGATGGAGACTGTGACAGAATTCAAGGTGAACAATAGAGGAAAATTTATGACCATTTTGAGCCATTAAGAATACACAAAATGGCAACACCTCCTTCCTTCTTGTATTCAGCAAAGGCCAAAGTTCAATTTTCTAAGCCTCTTGGGTAGTCCCTCAGAAAGCCTGGACAGCTGGCAATCCCACTGTTAACTTCACTTTGGCCCCTTTATGGCTGCACTTAGCACACACTATGCTAGGTATAGGTGTTCAGGACACAGTACCTGGTTTCTATCCTGTGGTCTCACTCAGGGAAAAGGATGACACTCTGCAGCACTGTGGAAACAGCCTGGGTAGGCTAACCCTCACTAAACAGCTAGAGAGCAAGAGAATGAAATCAAATGCTGGGAGAAGCTAGGAAAACAGTTTTCCATGCCTGATCTGGTCTTTTGCAAGTTAGCTGAAAAGACAGGAGGTGTCAAACAGGAGGTATCAAAATAGTGCTTACTTGTTTATTTCCTTTTTTGTGTCCTTTGGATCCTCTACCAGTCTGTTCTTTTCCATGCCTGTAGAAAGTGAGGGAAAAAGTGATCCTGAGGAACAGAGACAGCCCATACCCACATTTTCACTTAGTTAACTACTCACCTTCTCTAGGAAGTTTGACCCTCTTAGGTTAGATAGATGCCCCTCGTCCGTGTTACCACTGTAACCCTTTCTCTGATTTCTATATTATACTAAATTGTTCTGGATCCCATGTCCTCCTCTAGGGGGAAAACTTTTTCCCTGAGGCAGGGAACTTAGTGTACGTTTGCTGAACATTTAAACTGAAAACTGGCTTTAAAAATGCAAAGTTAGTTAATGCCTCTTACCTTAACAGAAGAATTCAATAGTTGGGCATTTCCCCAACGGCACCTTGATTGCCACTAGCTCATACCAACCTACTGGAATACATACCCTTTCCCCGGCCCACCGACAGAAACCACTTGCATGCCAAAAGAGCCTCGGCCCCTGGAGGACCTGCTGCCAGCCCACTGGCCCACAACCATCCCAGCAATCTCCAGTTTTCCTCCTTGGGGTGGGATTGGATGGAGACCTGGAAAGACAGGAAGAAGGGCAGTAATGAATGCTAAGGGCAAGGTAGAATAAGAGGTGGAACAAAAGATCCCATAGCCACCCCCCCTACTCTGCTTATTTCCATTTCTCTTTGATAAAGACTTGATGGCAACAACAAAGGTTCACAGTAGAAGCAAATTTAGGGACAGGGGGTTGAAGATCTGTAACACATCCACTTTAGCAAGTTGGGTGTGGATGATTCATTTTTCAGCTACAGAACCTGGCGCACAGTAGGTGTTCAATATTTGTTTTCAGAATGAATGTCCTAAAATCTAGTTTATTAGAAAATTATAAACTATAACCACTTTTATTTTCCTTTCTTTTTTCTTTTGATTAAAGTTTAGTTGACACGTTACTTTGGTTTCAGGTGTACAACATAGTGATTCGACAACTATAGATTTATGCTGTGCTCACCACAAGCGTAGCTACCATCTGTCCCTATACAACGCTAATATAATACCACTGACTATTCCGTATGCTATACCTTTTATCCCTGTGATTTATTCATTCCATAACTGGAAGCCTGTATCTCCCACTCCCTTCACCCATTTTACCCTTCCCTTTACCTTCCACCCCTCCCCTCTGGCAATCATCAGATTGTTCTGTGTTTACAGATTCTGCTTTTTGTTTGTTGGTTCATTTGGGCCAAAGCCACTTTTCATTTTCTTTTATGTTTTTATTTAAATTCTGGTTAGTGGGCAGCCCGGGTGGCTCAGCGGTTTAGCGCCGCCTTCAGTCCAGGGCGTGATCCTGGAGACCCAAGATTGAGTCCCATGTGGGGCTCCCTGCATGGAGCCTGCTTCTCCCTCTGCCTCTCTCTCTGTCTCTGTACCTCTCATGAATAAATAAATAAAATCTTTTAAAAAATAAATTCTGGTTAGTTAATATAAAGTGGGCCCAAACCACTTTTGATTCAAATATATGTACCACTACACAATGGAAGCTCAGCCAAACCACCAAACTAAAATGAAAGTAATTTGTAATTAATAAGCAAGAACAGCAACAGTTGAAAACCAGAACCAATTTAAGACAAGAGAGCATATCTCCTTAAAACAGGAAATTCCAACTCTATATGTATGAGCTCATAAGCACAGTAGAGCTTCATCATTTGGCACAAAACGAAGCCTTCATAGAATACATGGTTCTAGTAAACCTTTAATTTTAGTTTATGGAAAATATCCGAATGTTAAAAACTCTTTGCTCACTTAGCAGATGGCCAGTAAAGAGCCCTTCATTCATATAGCAGTGGGAGTCTAAGAAACTAGGGTACTAGCTAGTCCGAAGGAGGTTAGAAAGACTTGCATTTGGGGATCTTACTGTGGCCTTTCAGGTGGCAAGAGGCTCCTAATGGACCAGCAGTAACTGGAGACCAGGCATCACTAGGAGCTGGGACAATAGCAAGGACCTCCCAAGAACTTAGCCTTAATTAAGGCTGTCTTCTGAGACACAATAAAGTCAACAGGCAAAGAATGAGAGCAAGGTCTCTAAAGTCAGCGTCAAGGAATAGAATGAATGGCTGGCTGCCTGGTTTGTAAGACTTGATCATTACCTGACTGAACAGAGCAGACATTCACACTGCTCATCTAAGTAGAGTCTTGAACTAAATATGCATACTGAAATTTGACCCTAAATTTAAGACAAACTTCATCTTCCAGATTTATTACTTTTAAAATGATGAGCAAGAGACAACAAACATCTTCAACCATAGTAACACTCCCACATGATCAAAGTGTGGGTATTTCATGTTAAAATATCCCTATTAAAGATATCTTGCTTCACCAAGGTTGTCTGAATTATTAGGATCAGTATCTCAGCTACCTAAGCATGACTGCCTATTCACCATTAAGCCACAGCTCAGGTGTCAAACACACACACCATAAATTTATATATATATATATATATATATATATATATATATATATATATATATATATAAAAATATATATGTGTGTGTGTGTATGTGTATGTATTTGTTTTTTTCACTAAATTGCAATCCCCTGGCAGCCATGGACTGTGACTTATTTCACTCCAAACTTCTGGAAATGTGTCAGGTCTACTCCCAGAGTGAAAATGGGTACCTCAGGGTATGGTTGTCTGTGGACATTGGTCATATACTCTTATTTCCCATTTGGTCTTTCTGTAAGCTCCTATGTACAACTCCTATGTACAACTGCCTATGGAATGAGTGAGCTAACCAGCAACTATGATGATCCTGTTCACTTGAGATATATTTCTCAGAAGTAATAAAGCAGCTCCTGGCTACTATATTGGTTACTTTGAGCTTGGTTGGTGACAGTCAAATCCTTAGGGACCAGCCACCACTATGGTGCATGGTCTGGGAAGTCAGTGGACTTTATTTCCTAGGCTACACCCCTCCCTGTCAATAAGCTCCTCGTCAAACTACTGCAACCTAGCACAGAAGAATTACTGGATGAGTATTATGAAACAGATTGAAGGTGACAAATACCTCATTCTTAGATACTGACCTGGAAATCCCCGACTCCTTCCTTGAGGGGGTGGTGGCATTGAGCCCATGGCTCGGGAATAAAGTGAAACAGGGTAGAGAGAGGGCACCATGGGAGGCACAAAAGTAGGTGATTGAAGTAGAGCAGAAGGTGGTGGATGGTTCATGTTGACTCCTTCAAGGATACTCTGTCTCATCTTTTCCACTTTGGTTGCCAGGTCAGCCTTCAAATGAAGAATGGAATTAATAACAGTAACTGTATAACAGTAATGGAATTAATAACAGTATAAAGATATATTTATTTATTTTTAGAGAGAGATGGGGTTGGGGGGCAGAGGGGCAGAGGAAGATAGAAAGAGAAACCCAAGCAGAGTCCAAGCTGAGCAAAGAGCACGACATGGGGCTCGATCTCATGACCCTGGATCATGACTCGAGCCAAAACCAAGAGTTGGACACTTAACCGATAATACCACCCATACTGTTGGTGCCCCAACAGCTGCCATTTTTTTAAACTTTTATATTTCAGGCACAGTAATGGGCACTCCAGGTACAGTTTCACAAATCTCTTCCCATTAAGAGAACTGAAGCCTGGAGTTAAATGGCTCAAGGAGCTATACCCAGGAAAACTTGCCTGGCACTATTTGCATGACACCAAACTATCATATCAGCTCTGTCCAAGGGCTTATGAGGCACGCTGACTAGGTCAAGGAAGACAAATGTGACTGTAAGTATTTACTGATGGTCTATCACACAACCAGAAATAGGCTAGATTAATTTTAATTTTTTAAAGATTTTATTTATTTATTCATGAGAGACACAGAGTGAGAGAGAGGCAGAGACACAGGCACAGGGAGAAGAAGGCTCCATGCAGGAAGCCTGACGTGGCACTTGATCCTGGAACTCCAGGATCATGCCCTGGGCCGAAGGCAGGCGCTAAATCACTGAACCACCCACGGATCCCCACTAGATTATTTTTTAAAGGGGGAGATAACAGAATGAGGTGAAAGAGAAAAGAATAAAACCTGACATATGCAAAGCTTTTTAACCTTCTTCGTCATACCCAGGATCAGAGACCTGGTTTGCTCACTTAGCAGATGATCTCTGTCTAGGATAAGTCCATGCTTCTAGTTCAGAGGTCAGCAAACCTGTTCTGAAAAGGGCCAGATAGGATTTGTAGGCCATACTGTATCTGTCACAATTATATAACTCTGCTATTGTGGTGGTAAAGCAGCCATGGACAATATATTAATGAATGAATGTGGCTGTGTTCCAATGAAACCTTACTGGCATAAAAATTCCAAGTTTCAAATTTTGAAGTAGTTTGCCAACCCCTGTTCAACCTCAGCTCATTTCCCCCAAATGTATCCAGGAATAAGTAAGGGTGCCTTTCCTCATCTTTCCTAAGGTTTCACTGTAAAAAATTTCCTGCTTCTACTCTGTCATCTACTTTACTACCCTCTCCTAGTTCCAAACATAGTTTCTTTTCCAAAGATATCATCACTTAGAAGAGTGGCTTACAGTTTTTAGCAAATAAGGGAAATGAAATTTGAAGAAATGGAGGAAATGCATATAGTATATCTGAGTATTCCATGGGAAAGAAATACACAGAGTAAGAAAACAATATGAAAATTTGGAGGAGGGGCAAGATGGCAGAAGAGTAGGGTCCCCAAGTCACCTGTCCCCACCAAATTACCTAGAAAACTTTCAAATCATCCTGAAAACCTACAAATTCGGCCTGAGATTTAAAGAGAGAACAGCTAGAATGCAACAGTGAGAAGAGTTCGCGCTTCTATCAAATACAACTTGTTTTTGGCTACTCGGCACTGAGCAAAATGACTAAAAGAAAGAACTCACCTCAAAATAAAGAATCAGAAACAGCTCTCTCTCCCAAAGAGTTACAAAATTTAGATTACAATTCGCGTCAGAAAGCCAATTCAGAAGCACAATTATAAAGCTACTGGTGGCTCTAGAAAAAAGCATAAAGGAATCAAGAGACTTCATGACTCCAGAATTTTTTTTTTTTATGACTCCAGAATTTATATCTAATCAGGCAGAAATTAAAAATCAATTAAATGAGATGCAATCCAAAATAGAGGTCCTAACGACAAGGGTTAACAAGGTGGAAGAACGAGTGAGTGACACAGAAGACAAGTTGATGGCAAAGAGGGAAACTGAGGAAAAAAGAGGAAAACAATTAAAAGATCCTGAGGATAGGTTAAGGGAAATAAATGACAGCCTCAGAAGGAGAAAAATCTACATTTAATTGGGGTTCCCGAGGGCGCCAAAAGGGACAGAGGGCCAGAATATGTACTTGAACAAACCATAGCTGAAAACTTTCCTAATCTGGGAAGGGAAACAGGCATTCAGATCCAGGGGATAGAGAGATCCCCCCTAAAATCAATAAAAACCACTCAACACCTCGACATTTAATAGTGAAGCTTGCAAATTCCAAAGATAAAGAGAAGATCCTTAAAGCAGCAAGAGACAAGACATCCCTACCTTTTATGGGGAGAAGCATTAGGATAACAGCAGACCTCTCCAGAGACCTGGCAGGCCAGAAAGGGCTGGCGGAATGTATTCAGGGTCCTAAATAAGAAGAACATGCAGCCAAAAATACTTTATCCAGCAAGGCTCTCATTCAGAATAGAAGAGATAAAGAGCTTCCAAGACAGGCAGGAACTGAAAGAATATGTGACCACCAAACCAGTTATCCAAGAAATATTAAGGGGGACTCTCTAAAAGAAACAGGAAGTCCAAGGGAACAATCCACAAAGACAGGGACTGAATAGGTATCATGATGACACTAAATTCATATCTTTCAATAGTAACTCTAAACGTGAATGGGTTTAACGACCCCATCAAAAGGCGCAGGGTTTCAGACTGGATAAAAAAGGAAGACCCATCTATTTGCTGTCTACAAGAGACTCATTTTAGACATAAGGACACCTACAGCCTGAAAATAAAAGGTTGGAGAACCATTTAACATTCAAATGGCCCTCAAAAGAAAGCAGGGGTAGCCATCATTATATCAGATAAACTAAAGTTTATCCCGAAGACTGTAGTAAGAGATGAAGAGGGACACTATATCATACTTAAAGGATCAATCCAACAAGAGGACTTAACAATCATCAATATTTATGCCCCGAATGTGGGAGCTGCCAAGTATATCAATCAATTAAAACCAAGGTAAACACATACTTAGATAATAATACACATATACTTGGTGACTTGAATGTAGCACTTTGTACAATCAACAGGTATTCTAAGCACAACATCTCCAAAGAAACAAGAACTTTAAATGATACACTGGACCAGATGGATTTCAAAGGTATTTACAGGACATTACATCCAAATGCAACTGAATACTCATTCTTCTCAAGTGCACATAGAACTTTCTCCAGAAGAGACCACATACTGGGTCACAAATCAGGTCTGAACCGATACCAAAAGATTGGGATCGTCCCCTGCATATTCTCAGACCATATTGCCTTGAAATTAGAACTAAATCACAACAAGAAGTTTGGAAGGATTTCAAGCACGGGGAGGTTAAGGACCATCCTGCTAAAAGATGAAAGGGCAAACCAGGAAATTAAAGAATTAAGGAAGAATTACAAAGATTCATGGAAACTAATGAGAATGAAGATACAACCCTTCAAAATCTTTGGGATGCAGCAACAGCAGTCCTGAGGGGGAAATACATCGCAATACAAGCATCCATCCAAAAATTGGAAAGAACTCAAATACAAAAGCTAACCTTGCACCTAAAGGAGTTGGAGAAAAACCGGCAAATAGATCCTACATCCAGCAGAAGAAGAGAGTTAATAAAGATTGGAGCAGAACTCAATGAAATAGAGACCAGAAGAACTGTGGAACAGATTAACAAAACCAGGAGTAGGTTCTTTGAAGGAATTAATAAGATAGATAAACCATTACCCATCCTTATTAAAAAGAGGACAGAAAAGACTCAAATTAATAAAATCATGAATGAGAAAGGAGAGATCACCACCAACACCAAGGAAATACAAATGATTTTAAAAACATATTATGAGGAGGTATATGCCAATAAATTAAGCAATCTAGAAGAAAGGGACACATTTCTGGAAAACCACAAACTACCAAAACTAGACCAGGAAGAAACAGAAAACCTGAACAGGCCAATAACCAGGGAGGAAATTGAAGCAGTCATCAAAAATGTCCCAAGACACAAAAGTCCAGGGCCAGATGGCTTCCCAGGCAAATTCTATCAAACGTTTAAAGAAGAAACCAGGGATCCCTGGGTGGCGCAGCGGTTTGGCGCCTGCCTTTGGCCCAGGGTGCGATCCTGGAGACCCGGGATCGAATCCCACATCAGGCTCCTGGTGCATGGAGCCTGCTTCTCCCTCCGCCTGTGTCTCTGCCTCTCTCTCTCTCTCTCTGTGACTATCAAAAATAAATAAGAAATTAAAAAAAAATTTTTTTTTT
Organism: Vulpes vulpes; assembly: GCF_048418805.1. Taxonomy (NCBI): domain Eukaryota; kingdom Metazoa; phylum Chordata; class Mammalia; order Carnivora; family Canidae; genus Vulpes; species Vulpes vulpes. The sequence continues at coordinate 43,539,938 of NC_132796.1, forward strand.
AAAAAAAAGAAGAAACCATACCTATTCTACTAAAGCTGTTCAGAAAGATAGAACGAGTTGGAATACTTCCAAACTCGTTCTATGAGGCCAGCATCACCTTCATTCCAAAACCAAAGACCCCACCAAAAAGGAGAATTATAGACCAATATCCCTGATGAACATGGATGCAAAAATTCTCAACAAGATACTAGCCAATAGGATCCAACAGTACATTAAGAAGATTATTCACCATGACTACAAGTGGGTTTTATCCCCAGGATGCAAGGCTTGCTCAACACTCGCAAAGCAATCAATGTGATAGATCATATCCACAAGAGAAAAAACAAGAACCATAGGATCCTCTCAATAGATGCAGAGAAAGCATTTGACAAAAGACAGCATCCAGGCCTGATCAAAACTCTGAAGAGTGTAGGGATAGAGGGAACATTCCTCAGCATCTTAAAAGCCATCAATGAAAAGCCCACAGCCAATATCATTCTCAATGGGGAAACACTGGGAGCCATTCTCCTAAGATCAGGAACACGACAGGGATGTCTACTCTCACCACTTCTATTCAACATAGGACTAGACGTCCTAGTCTCAGCAATCAGGCAACAAAAAGAAACAAAAGGCATTCAAATTGGCAAAGAAGAAGTCAAACTCTCCCTCTTCGCAGATGGCAGGATACTGTACATAGAGAACTGAAAAGCCTCCACCCCAAGATTGCTAGAACTCAAACAGCAATTTGGCAGTGTCCAGGATACAAAATCAATACCCAGAAAACAGTGGCATTTCTATACACTAACAATGAGACTGAAGAAAGAGAAATTAAGGAGTCATTCCCATTTACAATTACACCTAAAAGCATAAGATACCTAGGAATAAACCTAACCAAAGAGGTAAAGGATCTATACCCCCAAAACTACAGAACACTTCTGAAAGAAATGGAGGAAGACACAAAGAGATGGAAAAATTTCCATGCTCATGGATTGATTGGCAGAATTAAGATTGTGAAAATGTCAATGCTACCCAGGGCAATTTACACATTTAATGCAATCCCTATCAAAATACCATGGACTTTCTTCAGAGAGTTGGAACAAATCATCTTAAGATTTGTGTGTAAACACAAAAGACCCCAAATAGCCCGGGGAATATTAAAAAAAGAAAACCAGAGCTGGGGGCATCACAATGACAGATTTCAGGTTGTACTACAAAGCTGTGGTCATCAAGACACTGCGGTACTGGCACAAAAACAGACACATAGATCAATGGAACAGAATAGAGAATCCAGAAGTGGACCCTCAACTTTATGTTCAACTAATATTCGACAAAGGAGGAAAGACTATCTACAGGAAAAAAGTCTCTTCAATAAATGGTGGTGGAAAAATTGGACATCCACATGCAGAAGAATGAAACTGGACCATTCTCTTACACCATACACAAACATAAACTCAAAATGGATGAAAGATCTAAATGTGAGACAAGATTCCATCAAAATCCTAGAGGAGAACACAGGCAACACCCTTTTTGAACTCGGCCACAGTAACTTCTTGCAAGATACATCCACGAAGGCAAAAGAATCAAAAGCAAAAATGAACTATTGGGACTTCATCAAGATAAGAATCTTTTGCACAGCAAAAGAAACAATCAACAAAACTAAAAGACAACCTACAATAGGGGAGATGATATTTGCAAATGACCTATCAGATAAAGGGCTAGTATCCAAGATCTTGGATACTCAACAGCAATTAAACTCAACAGCAAAGAAACAAACAATCCAATCATGAAATGGGCAAAAGACATGAACAGAAATCTCACAAAGGAAGACATAGACATGGCCAACAAGCACATGAGAAAATGCTCCACATCACTTGCCATCAGGGAAATACAAATCAAAACCATGAGACACCACCTCACACCAGTGAGAATGGGAAAAATTAACAAGGCAGGAAACAACAAATGTTGGAGATGATGTGGAGATAGGGGAACCCTCTTTCACTGTTGGTGGGAATGTGAACTGGTGCAGCCACTCTGGAAAACTGTGGGGAGGTTCCTCAAAAAGTTAAAAATAGATCTGCCCTATGACCCAGGAATTGCACTGCTGGGGATTTACCCCAAAGATACAGATGCAGTGAAACGCCGGGACACCTGCACCCCGATGTTTACAGCAGCAATGTCCACAGTAGCCAAACTGTGGAAGGATCCTGGTGTCCATCGAAAGATGAATGGATAAAGAAGATGTGGTTTATGTATAGAATGAAATATTACTCAGCCATCAGAAACGACAAATACCCACCATTTGCTTTGACGTAGATGGAACTGGAGGGTATTAGGCTGAGTGAAATAAGTCAATTGGAGAAGGACAAACATTATATGGTCTCATTCATTTGGGGAATATAAAAAATAGTGAATGGGAATAAAGGGGAAAGGAGAAAAAATGAGTGGGAAATATCAGAAAGGGAGACAGACCATGAGAGACTCCTAACTCTGGGAAACGAACAAGGGGTGGTGGAAAGGGAGGTGGGGTGGGGGTGGGGGTGACTCAGTGATGGGCACTGAGGGGGTCACTTGATGGGATGAGCACTGGGTGTTATGCTATATGTTGGCAAATTGAACTCCAATTAAAAAATATGTAAAAAATAAAAATAAAAATTGAAGTAAAAAAAAAATAAAAGCAGGTGCACTTAAAAAAAAAAGAAAATTTGAAGTTCATAAGAAGCACTTTCCAAAATATGATTTTAAAACATGTCTGTATCAGACTCTGGGCCTTTGGGCTGATCCCTGAACAAGTTAGGTTAATGGCAGACACATCCTCCCACTTCTCCTACCTCCCCCTCCAATGTTTCTGCTCCTTTCCACCCTCTGCCCATTCATCCTTGCAGCAGATATCAGAGATGGCCCTTAGCTGCTGCCCAACTTGCTGGTACCTGGCCATCACAGAGCTCAACCAGGGATACTCGCTCTCGGCCTGCTTTAATTAACTTGCTCTGGAACAGCTTGCCATCGAAGTAAATCCAGGGGCAGCAGTGCTCCCAAGGGACTGGCTGGCCACAAGCATCATTAGCAAACAGAGCTGTGTCGACCCCACTCATGAAGAGAGCAGCAAGCTGGATCCCTCGGGCATCCAGTTTCTCAATCTGAAACCACCACAGAGGAAAAACTACCATTAAAAACTTACTGTTATTGGTTACATTTACTCTTATCCCTGTTGTGCTGAGTGTTCTAGTTAAATATGAACAGGTTGCCTTTTAATTACAGACACTTGAGTGCACACGTAGCTTCTATCTATGTCGTTCCTTAAGACAGTTTGAAAGATACTCATTACAAAAAAAACAAAGACATCAGCTTTAAAAACTTTAAGAAGACACCACTTTGAGATACCTTTTTTTGGCCGGTCAAATTAGAAGAGTTTAAAAACTAAGGACAGAAAGAACACTCAACGTTGATGAGAAACGTATATTACACTTAAGCAGTATGTCAGTAACCCTGAAAATGTCCACATTTGTTGACTCAGAAATTCTACTTTCAGGAATCTATTCTAAGGAAGTAGAGCTGTGAATAAAGCTCAATGCATAAAGATTTTAATGATAACATTACATATAATAGGGAAAAACTAAACCAAATGGCCAACATTATAATAATTCATATATATATATAATACATTTATTAAACTCTTTAAGACACAAAAATATGTGCTATGTCAAGTTTAAAAATACATTATGTAATTACATACATCATACCTCAACTATGTAGAAAAGGCATGACAAAAGATAAGGAAAACATCAAAATTTTGATATTTGTTATCTCAAGTCAACATGTTAGATGGCTTTAATGGGAAAATGGGAAGTGCTTGCGGGTCCCCTCCTGCATGTTATCGGGAGTCAGTAACTGCATTAGTGCCAAGCAATATTATACTTACTGTAAAAAGGAACCAACACTGTTTTCCTTAAACTGTTTTTTGTCTTTCCCTTAGTTAACCTCAGTTCAATTAAGATTTTGTAAGTCTTATTGGACCAGATCTTTTCCACGTTTATCCTGGGGCCTCAAAAGACCATGGCCACTGAAGTCAGGAGATGGGTGTCCTGCATTAATAGCTAATATTATTGGATACTATGTACTTAAAATATGCAAGACACCATTCTAAGTGTTTTGCATGGATTATTTTACTTAGTATCCTCATAACCATATAAGTAAGGAAACTGAAGCTACAGAGGTTAAGCAACCTACCCCAAATCACACAGCTAGGAAGTAATGAAGCCACGATTTAAACCCAAGGCAGCCTGTCTTCAGAGCCTGCCCTCTAACCTAGTATGCTCTAATGCTTTCAGTTATTTGGTGATTTACTTTCTTCCTTATGTTCTTCTAGACTTCCCTATAATGCCAATACATATTATTATAAAGGGAGGGTGGACATTTACTCAGAAACAGGACACTAGGGAAAATCCCCTGTAGTGTATCTTGCAAGAGTCAGAAACCTTATCACGGTTTGTGGCCATGACTTATTTGTACTATATAATATCCATCTTTTTTGTCCATTCTCACCCATCAGTATGGGAGCAATGGTGTAGGCACCTCTTTGGTTTTATTAACAGACATACATGTTTGGCCAAAGTAAATCAAACATTTACCTACAGAACTTACTGTTCTTCCCCGCTCCAGGGGAAAAAAGACCAAAAAAGAAAGCTATGAGCTCATAAAAGAAAGAGCTTAAGCGAGGGTAAATCAAATCACCTTGAGTTCTTGAAGTTGATCTGGTTCATAAAGCTGGGTAGATACTGCCTGGGCAAGGAAAGTGTCTAGCTCATGGCGATGCAGGATTCGACCACCAGGCCACTGAACCATGTACCTAGAAAATAAAAGCATTATTATTAAGCCACAAAGTCTCATTTATTCATTTCACAAACACTTACTAAGCTAAGAACCTATCATGGGCCAGACCCTGGGCTAGGTTTTAGCAATTCCAACAGAATAAAGTAAAAGAACCTCTGCCTCTGGTTGCTTACAGTCTGGGGGGTAGAGGAGACAGGTACATGCATCAACAATGACAGGAGAGTGTGGTTAAGTACCAAGATAAAAGAATGCCCTGGGGTGCTATAAGAACATGGAAGAGGGCTAGGCTAGAAGAGTGAGGGAGGGCAGCATCCTGAAGAAATAGCAGAAGCTGGGTTTCAAAGGCCCTGGGGAAATTTGTGAAACAAAAGGTGGGGAAATTATGTTCTAGGTTGAGGGAACAGCATGTGTGAAGGTACTGAAGTGTGGAGTTTGGTATGATATAGCAGGTTCTATAATGCTGGAGCTAAACAAGTCTGCAGTGACAGAAGGCAGGATTAGAAAGTAGGCCTGGCTATAGAAACCAGTATGGAGGTTCATCAAAAAATTAAGAATAGAACTACCATATGATCTAGCAATCCCACTTCTGGGAATATGTCCAGAGGAAATAAAAACTAACTCAAAAAGATTCCTGGAACCCCATGTTCATTGCAACATTACTTACAACAGCCAAGACATGGAAACTACCTAAGTGTCCACTGACAGATGAGTGGATAAAGCAGTTGTGGTATATATGCAAATATAGGAAGGCATTATGCTAAGTGAAATAAGTCAGACAGAGAAAGACAAATATTGTATGATTTCACTTATATGTGGAATCTTAAAAAAAAACTCATAGAAAAAGAGATCAGAGTTGTGGTTACTAAAAGTGGGTGGCGAGTTAGAGGAAGGGGGAATTAGAGGAAGGTGGGAAGATGGTACAAACTTCTAGTTATAAGATAAACGAATACTAGAGATAATGGACATGATGACTATAACTAACACCGTTGTGTGATATATAGAAAAGTTGTTAAAAGAATAGCTTCTAAGAATTCTCACCACCAGGAGAATTTTTTTCTTTTTCTTTGTATCTATAGGAGATAATGGATGTTAACTAAATCCATTGTGGTAATCATGTCACAATATATATAAATGAAACCATCATGCTGTACTCCTTAAACTTATACAGTGATGTGTATCAATTTCTTCTCAATAAAACTGGGGAAAAAAAAGAAAGGCCAGATCATGAAGTGTTTCAAAAACAGTATTAAGGAATTTGGATCTTTGTTCTGAAAATATAAGAACACTTAAGGTTTATCAGCAGGACAGTGATATTGACTGGCTCATAGGCTTGGATACCAGTTGGGAGGCAACTGTAGCAACCTGTGGCTTATAGGCTTGGATACCAGTTGGGAGGCAACTGTAGCAACCTGTGGCTCATAGGCTTGGATACCAGTTGGGAGGCAACTGTAGCAACCTGTGGCCAAAGTGCCTGTGTATAAACAAAAGGCACTGGCTTAGAGGATGGAGAGGGCTAGGGAGGGGACAAAGACAAGAGCTACTGAGGAGATAAATCCATAGGATTTGATCATGCATGTTACAAGAAGGGGGTAAAGAAAAAAGAAGAGTATAAGATTCCTAGAATTCTGGCTTGGGCAGATGGATAGATGGGGCCATTCCCCAAGATAGGAACTTCACTAATTAAAATAAATACTCATTGATGAGTATTTGACCTGAATTTCATGAACTGAATACGTTTTAATGTCCTAGGCACCGAGAATGCAGAAAGAAGAAGAGAAAGATGAAAAAATACATCTATGTCTTTGTCCATAGCTTCCTGAAGACCCACAAGACAATGATCATTCAGATTTATTGGAGCTGTGTGAGACTTCACAAAGCTGGCATTTAAAGCAAGGGCTGGGGGATCCCTGGGTGGCTCAGCGGTTTGGCGCCTGCCTTTGGCCCAAGGCATGATCCTTGGAGTCCCAGGATCAAGTGCCGTGTCGGGCTCCCGGCATGGAGCCTGCTTCTCCCTCTGCCTGTGTTTAGGCCTCTCTCTCTCTCTCTCATGAATAAATAAATCTTAAAAAAAAAATAAAGCAAGGGCTGGTCTCTTCTGAGTGGCATGTGGAATTTGGGACTCAGATCCAGTTACTACTACTAGGAGGCAGTATGGTACCCTGGAAAGAGCCTGGGCTCGGCAGCCTGGCTTTGAATCACTAACCTGCTGTCTCCTCACCCAGAACAATCACAACAGCACAGGTAGCTCTACTGCCATTACTCTTTCTTCAAGCCCAACTGACATTTCTCTGAGCTCCAGGATGCTTCTGGGATTGCAGGACATGTCGACAAGCCTTGTTCTTTATAAACTAAGTTCTAAATGTCGGGGCTTTCCAGGAGGCATCTTCCTGGGCCACACAGAAAGAAACTTCCACCCTCTTCCTTGCTCACACCTTCTCCACTTGGAATATTTATTCACACTTTATAATCCATTTTACACTTAATATAGCCTCAAAGGCTATATTATACAGTGCACAATTCAGAGCTTATATCTATCAGTACAAGATATTCTCCTTTGTCCTCAATGTTTCTTTTGCCTTTATCCTCAGTTTTTCTTGACTACTTTATTTATTTATTTAATATTGTTTCTTTTTTCTCCCAGAAAACTCTTATTTATTTATTCATGAAAGACACACAAAGAGAGAGAGAGAGAGAGAGGCAGAGACACAGGCAGAGAGAGAAGCAGGCTCCATGCAGGGAGCCCAATGCGGGACTCGATCCCAGGACTCCAGGATCATGCCCTGGGCTGACGGCAGATGCTAAACCACTGAGCCACCCAGGGATCCCCTTAATATTGTTTCTTTTGATTTATACTTCCTTGATTTACCTTTGCCCATTCTTTTTTTTTTAATCTTTCAAACTTATTTTGTTGGCAAAACATGAAGCAAAAATAGAAGAAAATGAACAGGAATGCAACTATAGTGGGAGACTTTAGCATACTACCATTAAGCTATGACATGTAAAATATGCCTAAAATACATTTAAAATCACAGAAGATTTGAACAATACAACGAATAAGGTTCAAATGCTTGACTAATTCTGTACAAAGAAAACATAACTCCTTTTAAGTGGCCATGGGAGTTCTCATGAGCTCTAGGACCTTTTCTGTTTGGCCTTGTCTATTGTCTTGTTTCTTATTCATATTTATTAAGAACTATCTAGCACAGTACATGGCATAGGGTAGGTGTAAGTATTTATTAGGGACTGACTGAATGCATCAATCAGATCATGGGAAAAAAACCTCAAACCCAAAAAGCCTCAACAAGGGGCACCTGATGGCTCAGTGGTTAAGCATCTGCTTTTGGCTCAGGTTGTGATCCCGGGATCCTAGGATCGAGTCCCACATCGGGCTCCCTGCAGGGAGCCTCCTTCTCCCTCTGCCTATGTCTCTGCCTCTCTCTCTCTCTGTGTCTCTCATGAGTAAATAAATACAATGTTTAAAAAAAAACCCAAAAAACAAAACAAAAAATCTCACCAAAAATTCTCTAAAGCCGGATTGTACCAGTCACATCCTGACTACTATGAAAGAAAGACCGACCTTAGGAGCTCCTAAAGAAGTCAAGTGTGGGAGACAGGCTCATGGAAAGACTAGCACAATGAGAGGGATGTGACTTTACAAGCTGAACAGGTTGTTTTGGATGCTCTTAGGAAAGAGTAACTGAATTCACCTGGGAGGATCAGAGAAGGCTTCACAGAGAACATTTAATTTCCTAGGGATGTGGAATTTTTGGTTGGTTTGGTTTACATTTGTTAATGTTAATTTGCAATTTTCCACCTTTCTCTAACCTTGGTATGGTGCATGGCAGAATGGATGCTCAAATACGTTTGCTGAACAAATGAGTCTATGGCAAGATATGGCAGATATCTTGGCAAGATATTCAGAAGGAAATGCTAGCTCCACCTTTTAGCTAACACCGCTTATTCAACCAGCCTTGAATGAATTTACAAGAGAGGACAGTGTCCAAAGTAAATGAGACAGCAGGAAATCATAATTATTAAATAAACCAATATTTGCTGATGCTCATCATATGTTATTTTTTAAATTATATTATTTCACTGGGGATTTATTCTGGAAAAACTGCAGGCTTACTAATTCCCCTTAGTATCAATAACAAGACAGCTTGATTGCTATTTGTAGTATTTACATTATATATACTATATACAAGCATTATATATTACAATATATGGAACAAACTATAAGTTACTCATAGGAACAACATTTACTAAATGCCTCTTGCATTCTAGACACCCTGCCATAAACTTTATACACACAGATTCTGGGCAAATGCATTAGGTTCTAGGGGCTTTAGTTCCCTCCCTCATCTCTAAAATGGGGAAAATACTACCTATATCTCAAAAGGGTGTAAAAAGTAAAAGAGAAAATGCATGGAAAAGCACTTAGCATAGTGCTTGCCATACAGCATTCCTGGTTACCATTTGTAAGTGAGCCAGTTATGATCTAATTCTTCCTTTACTATCTGGTGAAGCCTTCATATCATATATTAAATTCTCATATATACAAGGATCTGTTTCTACACTATTCTGTTTATTTCTCATGCCACTACCATAATGACTTAAGTATTAAATTTGTTTTATTTTTTTATTTTATTTTTTTAAATTTTTATTTATTTATTATAGTCACACACACACACACACACACACAGAGAGAGAGAGAGAGAGAGAGAGAGAGAGGCAGAGACATAGGCAGAGGGAGAAGCAGGCTCCATGCACCGGGAGCCCGATGTGGGATTCGATCCCGGGTCTCCAGGATCGCGCCCTGGGCCAAAGGCAGGCGCCAAACCGCTGCGCCACCCAGGGATCCCTTAAATTTGTTTTAATATATGGTAGTCTCCCTTTTACTCTACCTCTTTTAATTTTAAATAATATTTATGATTTTATTCTGATTTCAAAGGTTCAAGTTCATTATTCAGAAAATATGAAGAGAGCAACAAATAGTATAAAGAAAATGAAAGATAAAAACTGAAATAATTTGTACTCTTACAATTCAGATATCACCAAAATTAAGATGATGATTTTGGCTTCTTTCTTCCTAGCATCTCAAATCTCAATTTTCTCTATTTCATACTATATATAGAATACTGTATCTTGCCTTTTTCATTCAACATTAGGATAACTTCTCATTAAATACTATTCGAAAACATTTTTCTTCCATGTCGAAGCAAATGGTGGGTATTCATCCTTTCTGATGGCAGAGTATATATATAATGCTTTTGGCTCAGGTTGTGATCCCGGGATCCTAGGATCAAGTCCCACATTGGGCTCCCTGCAGGGAGCCTCCTTCTCCCTCTGCCTATGTCTCTGTCTCTCTCTCTGTGTCTCTCAGGAGTAAATAAATACAATCTTTAAAAAAAACCCCAAAAAACAAAACAAAAAATCTCAACAAAAATCAACAATAACAAAATATATATATACACCACATCTTCTTTATCCATTGATCTGTCAATGGACATTGAGGCTCCTTCCAGTTTGGCTATTGTGGACATTGCTGCTATACACATTGGGGTACAGGTGTTCCAGCGTTTTACTGCATCTGTATCTTTGGGGTAAATCCCCAGCAGTGCAATTGCTGGGTCGTAGGGTAGCTCTATTTTTAACTCTTTGAGGAACCTCCACACAGTTTTCCAGAGTGGCTGCACCAGTTCACATTCCCACCAACAGTGCAAGAGGGTTCCCCTTTCTCCACATCCTGTCCAACATTTGTTTCCTGTCTTGTTAATTCTCACCATTCTCACTGGTGTGAGGTGGTATCTCATTGTGCTTTTGATTTGTATTTCCCTGATGGCAAGTGATGTGGAGCATTTTCTCATGTGCTTGTTGGCCATGTCTATGTCTTCTTTGGTGAGATTTCTGTTCATGTCTTTTGCCCATTTCATGATTGGATTGTTTGTTTCTCTGCTGTTGAGTTTAATAAGTTCTTTATAGGTCTTGGATACTAGCCCTTTATCTGATAGGTCATGTGCAAATATCTTCTCCCATATTGCAGGTTGTCTTTCAGTTTTGTTGACTGTTTTTTTTTTTTTTTTTTTTTTGCTGTACAAATGCTTTTTATCTTAAGTCCCAATAGTTCATGGATGGAACTGGAGGGTATTATGCTGAGTGAAGTAACTCATCAGAGAAAGACAATCATATGGTTTTACTCACATGGGGAATATAAGAAATAGTGAAAGGGATTATAGGGGAAAGGAGGGAAAATGAGTGGGAAAAATTAGAGAGGGTGACAAAACATGAGAGACTCCTAACTCTGAGAAATGAACAAGGGGTGGTGGGCAGGGGGATGGGCTGACTGGGTGACAGGAACTGAGGAGGGCACTTGATGGGATGAGCACTGGGTGTCATACTATATGTTGGTAAATCAAACTTCAATAAAAAAATGTTTAAAAAACATTTTTCATTTTTCAAAAATCTTTTCATTTGAGTATAATGGACACACTGTTACATTAGTTTCAGGTGTACAACTTAGTGATTTAACAAGTTTATATATATTTTAAAGATTTTATTTATTTATTTATTTATTTATTTATTTATTTATTTATTTGAGAGAGAGAGAGAGAGAGAGAGAGAGAGAAGCAGACTCCCGCCTGAGCAGGAAGCCAAATGTGGGGTTTTAATCCCAGGATCCAGAGATCATGACCTGAGCCAAAGGCAGACGCTTAACTGACTGAGCCACCCAGGTCCCTGAAGTTTATATATTATGCTCTGCTCACAAGTGTAGCTACCATCTGTCACCACACAAAGCTATTACAGTATCATTGACTATATTCCCTATGCTGTACCTTTTAGTCCCATGGCTTATTCATTTCATAACTGGAAGCTTGGGGATGCCTGGGTGGCTCAGCAGTTGAGCATCTGCCTCTGGTTCAAGGTGTGATCCCGGGTCTGGGGATCGAGTCCCACATCAGGCTCCCTGTGAGGAGCTTGCTTCTCCCTCTATGTTTCTCTGTATCTCTCATGAATAAATAAATAAAATCTTTAAAAAAAATAACTGGAAGCCTGTATCTGCCACTCCCCTTCATCCATTTTGCCCAGCCTCCACCCCTCCCCTCTGCCAACCCTCACCTTGTTCTCTGTATTTATAGGTCTGATTTTCTTTTTTCTTTGCTTAGATTTTTTAGATTCCACAATAAGTGAAATCATATGGTATTTGTCTTTCTCAGTCTGACTTATTTCACTTAGTATAATACCCTCTAGGTCCATTCATGTTGTCTCAAATGACACAATCTCATTTTTTGGTAAGTCTGTGTAAAATTCCATTTTACACATACATACACACACACACCCCACATCATTCTTATCCATTTCTCTATTGATGCAAACTTAGGTTTCTTCCATATCTTGGCTATTGTAAATAATGCTGCAATAAACATAGGGGTGCATATTATCTTTCTGAATTAGTGTTTTTGTTTTGTTTGGGTAAATACCCAGTAGTCGAATTATTGGATCATATGGTATTTCTATATTTAATTTTTTGAGGAATCTCCATAATGTTTTTCACAGTGGCTGTACCAATTTACTTCCAATCCACAGTACACCAGGGTTTCTTTCTCTTCACAACATTGCCAGTGCTTGTTACTTCTTGTACTTTTGATTTTGGCTATTCTGACAGGTGATATTTCACTATGGTTTTGATTTGCATTTCTCTGATGATGAGTGATGTTGAGCATCTTTTCACCTGTCTATTGGCCATCTGGATGTCTTCTTTGGAAAAATGTCTATTTAGGCCCTCTGTCCATTTTTTAATCAGATTTTTTTCTGATGTTAAGCTGTAGAAGTTCTTTATATGTTTTGAATATTAACCCTTTATCAGATATATCATTTATAAATATCTTCTCTTAGTAGGTTTTCTGTTAATTTTTTTCACTGTGCAAAATCTTTTTGTTTTGGTGTAGTCTCAATAGCTTACTTTTGTTTCTGCTTCTGTTGCCTTAGGAGACATGTCTAGAAAAATGTTGCTAGGCCAGTGTCAGGGAAATTAATGCCCATCTTTTCTTCTAGGATTTTTATGGTTTCAGGTCTCATATTTAGGTCTTTATTTTGAATTCATTTTTGTGTATGATGCTAGAAAGTGGTCCAGTTTTCCCAGCACCATTTTTTAAAGAGACTATCTTTGCCCCATTGTATATTCTTGCCTCCTTTATCAACAGATGAATTGACCATGTAAGTGTGGGTTTATTTCTGGGGTCTCTATTCAATTCCACTGAGCTATCTGTATGTTTATTTTTGTGCCAGTACCCTGCTGTTTTGCTTACTATAGCTTTGTAGTGTATCTCGAAATCTGGAATTATGATAACTCCAGCTTTTTCTTTCACAAGACTGCTTTGGTTATTCAGGGTCCTTTGTGGTTCCACACAAATTTTAGTATTATTTGTTCTAGTTTTGTGGCAAATGTTGTTGGTATTTTGTTTTTTTTAAGTTTTATTTATTAATGAGAGAGAGAGAGAGAGAGAGAGAGAGACAGAGAGAGACAGAGAGAGACAGAGAGAGGCGGAGAAGCAGGCTCCATGCAGGGAGCCTGATGTGGGACTTGATCCTGGGTCTCCATGATCAGGCCCTGGGCTGATGGTGGTACTAAACTGCTGAGCCACCCTGGCTGCCCTGTTGTTGGTATTTTGATCGGGATTGCATTGGATGTGTAGATTGCTTTGGGTAGAATGGACATTTTAACCAAAAACATGATTTTTAATGACTGCATATACCAATTTACTTGAATATTCCTGTAACAGTGGAAATTTATACTGTTAATAGTTTTTTCTTTAATTATAAATATATTATATATAATATATATTTTATATATAAAATTTATATTATATATTATATATATAATATATAAATAATATATAATTCTACAAAGATCACATACATATATCTCACCTGTATCTCTGATTATTCATTCTCTTAGTATAGAGCCTTATATTTGGAATTATTGTGTCAGTATGTCCATTTTAAAGGTTCCCAATATATTTTCCAAAACTGTTTTCCAGACTACTTTGTCCTATTTTCTAGCAGAAAATAAGCATATATTGTTATCATTAATCTGTGATGATTAAATGAGCAAAACTCTTGATATTTAAATAGCTATCTCTTTGCTAATGATAAGGTTGCACTTTTTTTTTTTTTTTTACAAATACATACTTCTATGACTGGTCTATGTCTATCATAACCATGTCAATTAAATTTCTTGGTCTACTTATAGCTCCTTCTAAGATAATTTAAAGGGTTATCTTTAGGATAGTGACAACTATTTTTTTTTTAGATTTTATTTATTTATCCATGAGAGACACACACAGAGAGAGAGGCAGAGACACAGAGAGAGAAGCAGGCTCCATGCAGGGAGCCCGACATGGGATTCAATCCCGGGTCTCCGGGATCATGCCCTGGACTCAAGGCGGCGTTAAACCACTGAGCCACCGAGGCTGCCCAGTGACAACTATTTGGACACAGAGTAGACAGCTAGTGTAAGTCAAATCAATCCATGGCTTGCCAGAATCTCAAGTACTTGAGCTAAGAGATTCCAAGAGTGATGAAACATGAAAGAGTAGGCAGTTTCATTTCTGCCTTTCCAGCACTATTCTCCGTGTTAACATTTCTTTTTCTTGGATGACAATGAGCCTACCTAGTAGGCAGAGATGATTTTTGTTTCTTGTAAACAAGTGATCTGCAGAGAGTGTCATTTACTCATTTTTGTTTTGGGGTGCTAGTATAGGTATATCTTATTTTATTAAAGTGCTTTTCAGATATTGCACTTTTTACAAATTGAAGGTTTGTGACAACCCTGCATCAAGCAAGTCTATCAGCAACATTTTTCCAAAAGCATTTGCTCACTTAGTGTCCCTCTGTCACATTTTGGTATTTCCTAAAATATTTCTAATGTTTTCATCTTTATTATATATGTTATGATGATCTGTGGTTAGTAATCTTTGATGTTGCTATTGTCATTGTTTTGGGGGCATGACAAACCACACCCATATATGACTGTGGACTTAACTGATAAATAAAAGAACACTTCAGTGTGTTCTGACTGCTTCATTGACTGGTGTTCCTCACTCTCCCCAGGCCTCCCTATTCCCTGAGACACAAAAATATTGAAATTAGGCCAGTTAAGGGACGCCTGGGTGGCTCAGTGGTTGAGCATATGCTCGGCTCAGAGCGTGATCCTGGGGTCCAGGATCAAGTCCCACATCAGGGTTCCAGCAGAAAGCCTGCTTCTCCCTCTGCCTATGTCTCTGCCTTTCTCTCTCTCTCATGAATAAATAAATAAAATCTTAAAAAAAAGAAATTAGGCCAGTTAACTCTATAATAGCCTGGAAATGTTCAAGTGAAAGGGAGAGTCACATATCTCTTACTTTATTTACGTTTTTTAAAGATTTTATTTATTTATTCATTTTAGAGAGAGAGAGAGAGAGACACACACACACATAGGCAGAGGGAGAAGCAGGCTCCCCATAGGGAGCCTGATACGGGACTTGATCCCTAGATCTTGGGATCACGCTGAGCCAAAGGCAGACACTCAACTGCTGAGCCACCCAGGTGTCCCACATATCTCTTAGTTTAAATCAGAAGCTAAAAGTGACTAAGCTTAGTAAGGAAGGCATGTCAACAACCAAGACAGGTTGAAATCTAGGCCTCTTCTGCCAGCTAACCAAGTTGTAAATACAAAGAAAAAGTTCTTAAAGGAATTATTCACTCTTCCAGTGAATACATGAATGATAAGAAAGAGAAACAGCCTTATTGCAGATATGGAGAAAGTTTTAGTGGTCTGTACAGAGGATCAAAGAAGCTACAATATTCCCTGAAGCTACAGCCTAATCCAGAGCAAAGCCCTAACTCTCTTCAATTGTGTGAAGGCTGAGAGAGGTGAGGAAGCTGTAGAAGAAAAGTTTGAAACTAGCTGAGGTTTAAGGAGAGTAGTCTCCATAACACAGAGGTGTAAGGTGAAGCATCAAGTACTGGATGTAGAAGCTGGATGCAGCAAGGGAGTCACCCACTTCTCATGAAAGTAAAAGTCAACGGCAAACTTCATTGCTGTCTTATTTTAAGAAATTGCCACAGCCATCCCAGCCTTTAGCAACCACCGCCCTTATCAGTCAGCAGCCCCCAACATTGAGGCAAGACCCTCCACCAGCAAAAAGAGTGATACACAGAAAGCTCAATGATGGTAAGCATTTTGTAGTGCTAAAATATTTTTTATGGTATATGCACTGTTTTTTTAGATGTAATGTTACTGTATACTAAACAGGCCACAATATAGTATAAACATAACTTTTATATGTACTGGGAAACAGAAAACTTCATTTGCCTTGCTTCACTATGATATTCACTTTATCACAGTAGCCTGGAAATGAACATGCCACCTCTCCGAGGTATACTTTGTTTTTAAAAGATTTTATGTATGTATGTATGTATGTACATACATATGTACGTACGTATGTTATGTATTTGAGAGAGCACAGGAGGGAGAGGGAGAAGCAGACTCCCTGCTGAGCAGGGAGCCCAGATGCAGGACTTGATCCCAGGATTCCAGGATCATGACCTGAACCAAAGGCAGCCGCTTAAGTGACTAAGCCACCCAGACACCCCTCTGAGATATACTTTTAATTAGGAAGCCAGTATGTGTTGAGAATATTGACAAACTAGCTGTCCTGACTTGCAAATATTTTCCAAGTCTGTCTTTTATGTATTTTGGAGTACGCAACTCTTGTAATTATTGATCTCCTTTTTATACCTTCCCTCTTTTGGTGGGGGAGTGCCTCAAGTCTTTACCTTTTTTAACACTAATAATTTTTTAAATAAATTTTTTATTTTGCAAAAATTTTATATAAACAGAAACTTACCTTAAAAAGGTTCTTTTGAGGTATAAAATTCACCCACTTGTAGGTGTAGAATTTAATGATTAGTAAATTTAGAGTTGTGCAACTATCATGACAATCGAGTTTTAGAATATTTTCATTGGGAAAGATCCCTCATTCTCATGTGCAGTCACTTCTCATTCCCATCCTGAAGGCAACCACTAATCTGCTTTCTATCTCCATAGATTTGCCTTGCCAGACACTTCATACAAATGGAATTTTGTGGTCTTTTGTGATTGGCTTCTTTCCTCAGCATAGTTTTTATTTTAATTCAACATTTAAGTTTTTTTAAAAATTTTTATTTATTTATGATAGTCACAGAGAGAGAGAGAGAGGCAGAGACACAGGCAGAGGGAGAAGCAGGCTCCATGCACCGGGAGCCCGACGTGGGATTCGATCCCGGGTCTCCAGGATCGCTCCCTGGGCCAAAGGCAGGCGCCAAACCGCTGCACCACCCAGGGATCCCGAACATTTAAGTTTGATATTGTTGTAGATTCACATGCAATTTTAAGGAATAAAACAGAGGGATCCCTTGAACATTTTATCCAGTTCTCCCAATGGCATCATCTTTGCAAGATACAATACAACATCACAGACAGGATATCGACACTGACCCAGTTAAGATATAAAACAGTTCCATTACCACTAAAATCTCTCATATTGCCTTTTTTATAACCATACCCATCTTCTTACCTGACTCCATGTTTCTAACCTCTGGAAATCACTAACTTGTTTTCAATTTCCATAATTTTGTCATTTCAACAATGTCATATAAATGGAATCAGACAGTATGTAATTTTTTGGGACTGACTTTTCAAACTTAGCATAATCACCTTAAGATTCATCCAAGTTATTGTGTGTTATCAAGAGTTTGTTGCTATTTATTGGTCAGTAGAATTCCATTGTATGTATGTACAATAGTTAAAAATTCATCTATTGAAAGACATTAGGGCTGTTTCTAATTCTGGAGTATTAAGAATAAAGATGCTGCTCTCTTTTTCATGGCACCTCCGAGGCGGCAGGCTGCTTCAGGATGAAGCTGAACATCTCTTTCCCAGCCACTGGCTGTCAGAAACTCGAAGTGGATGATGAGCGCAAACTGTGTACACCTTTTATGAGAAGTATATGGCCACAGAAGTTGCTGCCGATGCTCTGGGCGAGGAATGGAAGGGTTACGTGGTGCGAATCAGTGATGGCAATGACAAACAAGGCTTTCCCATGAAGCAGGGTGTCTTGACCCATGGCCACATCCGCCTGCTGCTGAGTAAGGGGCATTCCTGCTACCGACCTAGGAGGACTGGAGAGAGGAAGAGCAAATCTGTTCGGGGTTGCATTGTGGATGCCAATCTCAAGTGTTCTCAATTTGGTTATTGTGAAAAAAGGGGAGAAGGATGTTCTTGGACTCACTGATACTACTGTGCCTCATCGCCTAGGGCCCAAAAGAGCCAGCAGAATCCGAAAGCTTTTTAATCTGTCAAAAGAAGACGATGTCTGCCAGTATGTTGTTAGAAAGCCCCTAAACAGAGAAGGTCAGAAACCTAGAACCAAAGCACCCAAGATTCAGCGTCTTGTTACTCCACGTGTCCTCCAACACAAACGTCGGCATATTGCTTTGAAGAAACAGCGTACTAAGAAAAATAAGGAAGAGGCTGCAGAATATGCTAAACTTTTGGCTAAGAGAATGAAGGAGGCCAAAGAAAAACACGAGGAACAGATTGCCAAGAGACGGAGGCTGTCCTCTCTGAGAGGTTCTACCTCTAAGTCTGAGTCCAGTCAAAAATGAGATTTTCTAAGAGTGACAAAATAAATAAGATCACACACACACACACACACACACACACACACACACACACACAAGAATAAAAATGCTCCAAATATTAGTATACAGGTTTCTGTGGGGACATAAAATTTCATTTCTCTGGGATAAATGCCCAAGAGTGTAATTTCTGGTTTGTATAGTTGTTTTATTGATAGATTGTTTTCCAAAGTGGTTATACTAGTTTATACTTCCAACAGCACTGTATGAATGATCCAGTTTCTCCGCATCCCCCCAGCATGTGGTATTTGGTATTATCACTATTTCTTTTTATTTTTTTTTTGAGAGAGAGCATGTGCATGCATGTATGCAGGGGAGGGATAGAGGGAGAGGAAGACAGAGGATCTTTTTTTTTTTTTTTAATTTTTTTATTTATTTATGATAGTCACACACAGAGAGAGAGAGAGGCAGAGACCCAGGCAGAGGGAGAAGCAGGCTCCATGCATGGGGAGCCCGACGTGGGATTCGATCCCGGGTCTCCAGGATCGTGCCCTGGGCCAAAGGCAGGTGCCAAACCGCTGCGCCACCCAGGGATCCCCAAGACAGAGGATCTTAAGCAGGCTTCATGCTCAGCATGGAGCCAGTCTCAGGGCTGGATCTCATGACCTGAGCTGAAATCAAGAGTCAGATTCTGATGACTGAGCCACCCAGGCACCCCATCATTATTTCTTATATTAGTTATTCTGATGGCTATATAATGATATCTCATTGTGGTTTTAATTTGCATTTTCCTAATGGCTAATGACATTGAACATCTTTTCATGTGTTTATTTGCTACTGTATATACTCTTCAGGGAAACATCTGTTCATGTATTTTGCCCATTTTCTAACTGGATTGCTTTTTCTTATGGTTGAGTTTTGAGAGCTCTTTTTTTTTTTAATTTTTTATTTATTTATTTATTATAGTCACAGAGAGAGAGAGGCAGAGACACAGGCAGAGGGAGAGAAGCAGGCTCCATGCACCGGGAGCCCGACGTGGGATTCGATCCCGGTTCTCCAGGATCACGCCCTGGGCCAAAGGCAGGCGCCAAACCGCTGTGCCACCCAGGGATCCCGAGAGCTCTTTATATACTGTAAATACTTGTCCTTTGCTGAATATGGGGTTTGCACACATTTTCTTCCAGTCTGTAGTTTGTCTTTTCATCTTATTCACATGGGCTTTCTTTTAACTGGGAAAAGTTGTTTTTTTTTTTAAACACTTTATTTTAAAATTTTGCATAATCTTTGGGTAATTCAGAATTAGATTAGGCATGTTTCAGAAGCTTCTGAAATTGAGGTCTCCAAACCAGTGTGAATAGCTTATGTGATTGGTGGAAGGATTGGAAGACCTCATGATACACAAATAGGTGGCTATTGATGAAGACAGAACCTGTTATGGACAGGGACTTTCCTGCAGCACTTAGTCATCATTTTTATTATCTGTCACAAATATTAAACATGTCACCAGACCAACAATAATACCCCTATCTTATTTGCATTTTACTAGTTTCCATATAGAAAGAACACAGAATTAAAAGTTCTGTAAACCTAGAATCATACTTAATCTGATCCCTTATATTAATAACAATTAAAAGCTAGCATCTACCCAGTGTAGTCTCAGTGTCCATACCACCACTTATCTCCTGTTGATGGAATGGCACCTTCCTCTCACTCAGTGTTTGTGATTCAAAGATTACAATGAGTGTATCAATCAGAAGATGAACCAACCCAGATGGGTGCCTGGCTAGCTCAGTCAATAGAGCATGTGTCTTGATCTTAGGGTTGTGAGTTCAAGCCCTACGTTGGGTGTAGAGATTACTTAAAAAAAAAAAAAAAAAAGCAAGCCAGGAATTCATGGGCACAGAGGGGTGGAAAAGACTTACTCTACACAGCAGTAAGTGGCCCAAGTGCTCCACCCATTCCCAAGCAGAATCAGGCCCCAGTTACAAGCAGGGACAACGTTTTGCACCCTCCACTGCCTTGGATGGCTTCCTGGGTATTCCAGACAGGGTAATTTCTGTCTCTCAATAGGATAGTTAATTCCGTGAGGACAGTACTCCCTCTCTGGCCTCCCTCAAAGCAAGGTTCTCCCCAGGCGTGAGCACACAGCAGGAAAGAAGGAAGGAAGGAAACCTCAGTGAAAGCAGGAATGAAGGAAACCATAATGTACTGAGTACCTGTTATATGCCAAGTACAGAACCAGGATAGATGTCTCATGTAACACAACAATCCTGAGGTAGGCTCATCACCTCAGATGTGGAAACAGAATCTCAGGAGAATTCACCCATCGTGCTATAGCTAGTAAACAGGGGATCATCACTTTGAAAACTCAGGGCTTCTTCCTTCAGGACTCCTTTTACTGCTTATATAAGCCAAGGGTTTGGCACCAAGTGAGCACTCCAGCTCCTAGATGGAGTAGATGGTCTGGAGCTCATGCTTAAGAGGCCCTTGATTACATGGGGCCAGGAGTGCAGAATCCTGGGTTTAGGAGCTCTGGCTCTACAGCATTACTTTGTGACCCTGGGTGAGTCCTTTACCTTCTCCACACTGGGGGGCCAGACCACTCCAACGTAGCTCTCCACCAGGGGAGGGGATGGCAAAACTACCTGGAAACATGTGTGCAGACTGTGGTGGCAAGGCCTCTGTCTGGAGACTCTGACATTGCTCCCATGCTGGACGGGTAGAGGGCATGGCACTCTGATAAACCTTGTGAGAATCAGTTATGATCTCTAAGGCTCTGACTTCTGAGAGTGATTAAATTCTAGGGAACCACATCCCCACTCAGAGACATTCCACAGAAGGCCCAAGAAGGTCAAAGAAATTGTTGGGCAGTATACTTTTAAAGCAGAAAATGCTTAAAAGCAATTTGAGAGAGGGGGAAAAACTACTCCTTTCAAAGGGAAAATATGATGGCAGTCAGGAGGGGGAGCGGGGCATTAACAGGGAAGCAGTGGACATGGTATGCAAATCCAGCTGCAGGGTAGGGTCAGGCCAGGGTGAACCTGGACAAATCTGAGTTTTGGCAGCAGGCTTGCCTAGTGTCTGCCATGGGGCCGTACTTGCTGCCTCAGACAGGGTTAGGAGTTCCCTCAAGAAATGATTTGCACCTTCAAGTTCAGGCAGACCTTAGAGAATGAATACGGCAACAAAGGCAGAAAAGAAAACGCAATTTAGATGACTCAAATAGCTGCTTGACAGGTTTCTCCTCTTCCTCTAAAATTTCCTCCACAGCCCCAGCTCTGTGAAGCCCTCGCCAAACACAGACACTGCACGAATATGCCCCTTCCTAAGTGTGCTGGCAAACAGCATGGCAAGTAGGCCTCTCCACAACACCCCCTCCGCCAACCCTATTCACCAAACAAACTGAATCTTCCCTGTCTCTCTTCCACTGAACTGTGGGGAACTGGAGGATGGAGACTGTGCCCTTCTGTGCCTCTCCTCTCCATATGGAGATGGCTGTGGGTTCAAGACCCTTTGCTCATAAGCACCCATGTTAAGGGCCCACCAAACCAGCTAGACTAATAGAACACCACCTCCTCCAGGGGCATGGACCTTGGGGGTAACTTTGTTCTGGAAGAACTGATCATGTTTCCTATGTCCTGCACTACTGGCCACCCCCCCACCCCGAGGCACCCTATGCCTGGGCACAATCATAATTTTGGAGAACTTCTTTAACACGTGAAATTAGTGTCTAGGTGCAGATTTCAAGTAATACAGAGTGCTGGTTTGTGAGAATAACATCATTCCGGTGGGGGGAAACAGCCCAGCTTTGGCAGCCCAAATAGGAAAGGTGGATCTTGCATTTACCTGTGTGTGGAAAGAAAGCTAGGTATGTGTGTACAAGTGTGTAGCAGGAGGATCTGGGTTTACAAACAGCTACAGGGAAGGCTGGACCTGGCTGCTTGCTGTTGGATTCCTGCAGCCTGTGACTCATACTGACAGAAGGCCCACAGTGCAGCCTGTGATTATTAGGGAATGTGGCCTGCCCAGGCTTGGTGGAGAAGGGCAAGGAGACCTGACCAGGGAGCCCAGGCTCAGCAGGGAATTCCCTGGAAGGCAGGCAGTATAGTTTTGCCAAGCAGATAAATGTCCTTGTCTGTGCCCTGGTTGAGGTGCTTCACCAAATTTTTCTCAAAGAGGAGTGGGTGGTAGGCACTCATTGTGCAGGTATGGCCAAAGAACTTCTGGTAGTAGTAGCACACATTGGGCTTGCCATGGATGGGAGAAACTTGTAAGTATCCATTAGGTCACACGGCATCACGATAATGATGATGCTAAGCATCCCAGAGGATAGGGGATTTGGCTGAATTTCCTCTGGGGAGACTTCAAGAATGATGTCCCACAGCTCTCAAGGCATTTCAGGCTTGAGGATATAAAAGGGCTGATCAGGATGCAGCTTGCAACAGCTCTTACAGTTCTCAAAAAAGCTGTAATCAGGGCTCTGTTTCCACTTTGAGATAATATGAATGCAAACAGACAGGTCCCAAACAATTAGGAATCCCTCACTGTACAAACTGTCTTTGAGGAAGTGCCCTGCAGAGGTGACCAACTGAGAGTCATCAGGCGAACGGTAGTTTTTGTGCCTACATTTTGGGAGGAACTGGTTGTGGGTGCCTCATTAAACCTCAGGACTGCATCGTGATCATCTATTTCTTGGCCCAACTGGGAGGACTTCAGAGATCCTGCTGATGAGATAATAGCAAACCTGCCCCATGGCCCATAAATCCTAATGTTCTCCTTGGGCAGGAAACCCATTCGGAAATGTTGAAGGGAAAATCTGTGGCCTCTACTATGGATATGTTCACATGGTCCCAGAGGTGGTAGTGCAGGGCCTCTGCACTGAACTTGACTGTCAGGTCCTAGCCCCTTATAAGACACTTTATAGTCCTTCACGTTCAGATAATTCCTCCATATTTTCTGCAGCCTAGAGGTAAGGTTTTTGGAAGAGCTGTACTTGTTCCACACCTGGAAGGAGGCCTCTGGCTTGGCCTTGGCTGGGCCCCGGGGACTGTTGAGGTGGGGTTCTGGGTGCTGCTTGAAGTCATAGACCGTTTTTCCAAACTTCTCAACATCTGGAATTCTATGGTTTACAACTTAAGAGAATCACAGCAACTCCTTTCTCCTTCCACACACAGATGACTGCAAATAGAAGGCCAACTCTTCAAGTTGGTGTGAATCATAATGAAAGAGGCAGTCAAGGCAGCCACTCTGTTCTGAGCAGGAAAACAAGACTATCTTTGGCTACCCACCCTGGGGCTGCAGGCCCTTCAAGTCCTCAGGAACCAGCACTATTCTCTATAGGAAAATATTTGCTTTATTGGGCCTAGAGGACAATGCTTATTTTTCTCAGGATGATCAAAAATCATCTTGATGTTCCTAGGGCCAAAGTCAGTGCCTGTAGCTCAGCTTCATGTGCCAAATAAGTAAATGTTTTCTTCTTGCAAAGGAGGTTCTCCCTGGTCCAGGAGTAGGGGTACACATCCAGCCTAGGATCAAGGCATTCATGTGTGAGGAAAACCTCAGTGCTGGGACAGAGGCCTGGTACCAGGACTTGGGCACACTCAAGGAAGCCAGTTCATTTCAGCTGGGCTCCATACAATTGGCTC
This sequence comes from Vulpes vulpes, assembly GCF_048418805.1. Taxonomy (NCBI): domain Eukaryota; kingdom Metazoa; phylum Chordata; class Mammalia; order Carnivora; family Canidae; genus Vulpes; species Vulpes vulpes. Next base: position 43,564,051 of record NC_132796.1, read on the forward strand.
TATCTTCCTTGCCCCATGCTTGACCATCTGGGCTACATCTGTTCTACCTGCCTGCTCCATTCTCTTGCAGACAGCAGCTTACTTTGTTAGTACCAGGTGTCTTCCCAGTCTGGCCCTGTCACCCCCCTCCAGCCCTCACCCAGGTGCCAGCCAACTCATTGCCCGGCCACAGGGGAGCTGGTGCCAGGAACCAAGTCCCAGCAGGAGGATCTCCTCGGGAGAAGTGGGGGACCTGGGCTGAGGGGTGGATGGGACAGTGAAGGAAGGAAGAAAAGAGCCTCAACTGGCAAAAGAGTTTAGTTCTAAGGAGGTCCAATTCATTAATTTTTCCTTCAATGAATTGTGCTTTTGGTTATAAGTCTAAGAACTCTGCCTTGCCCTATATCCTGAAGACTATATTTTTTCTAAAACTTGTATAATTTTATGTTTATATTTAAGTCTGTGATCTATTTTGAGTTAATTTTTATATAAGGTATGAGGTTTAAGTCAAAGTTTTAAAAAATTCTTTTGTCTGTTTTTTGGGGTTTTTGTTTTATTTATTTATTTATTTTTTGGCCTATGGAAGGCCCACTGGTCCACTACCATTTGTTGAAAAGCCTATCCTTTTTTAACTGAATTGCTTCTGCACCTCTGCCAAAAATCAGTTATTTGTGTGGTTCTATTTCTGGGTTCTTTATTTTCTTCCATTAACCTATGTGTTTGTCCCTTAGCAAATATCTCCACTGTCTTGATTACTTTAGCTCCATACTAAGTCTCAATATTGGGTAGAGTGATTTCCACCCTTTTTCCTTCTTTATCAAGATTGTTTTAGCTAACTGTAAGACCTGTGCCTTTCAATATAAATTTTGAAGTTCATCTATGCCCACAAAAAAAAACCCTTGCCTATTAAGCCTATAGAAATGACATTAAATCTATAGGTCAATATGAAGAGAAATGACAGCTTGACTGTGGTAAGTCTTCTAGTTCATGAACTTTCCTTCTTTGATCTCTTTTAGCACCATTTAGCATAATGATTTTACATGCTCTGGCAGGTATCAGTAATTTGTTTGATTTTATTGCTGAGTAATATTTCATTGATGGATATACCACTTCTTTATCCATCTACCAGTTGACAGATACTTGAGTTATTTCCATTTTTTTTAAAGATTTATTTATTTATGAGAGAGAGAGAGAGAGAGAGAGAGGTAGAGACACAGGCAGAGGGAGAAGCAGGCTCCATGCAGGGAACCCAACATGGAACCCAATCCCGGGTCTCCAGGATCACACCCTGGGCTTAAGGCGGCACTAAACCGCTAAGCCACCCAGGCTACCCTATTTCCACTTTTTGATTATGAGTAATGTCTCTATGAACATTCATGTCCAAGTCTTTGTGTGGACCTATCTTTTTGATGCTCGTGAGCAGATACCTAGCATAAATAAGTTATATGAGACATTTGTGTTTAACCTTTGAAGAAAATGCCAAACTAATCACCAAAGTAGCTATAACCACTTAAGTTTCCACCAGCAATGTATGAGGGAATTCCAGTTTCTCCACACCTTGACCAACATATATTATTGTCTTTTTTATTATAATCATTCTACCTGAGTGATATTCATTGTGGTTTAAATTTGTGAAATGCAAATGATTATTCAAGTTGAGAATATTTTCATGTCCTTCTGTTCCAATCTTTTATCGTTTATGGCAAAATGCCTATTCACATCTACTCATTTTTAGAGGGGTTTATTTTTTTAAAGTAGGCTGCCCACCTAACTTGGGACTTGAACTCATGACCCTGAGATCAAGAGTTGCATGTTCTACTGACTGAGCCAGCCAGGTGCCTCTCATTTACTCATTTTTAAATTGGTTATTGGTTTTCTTGTAAGTTTTCAGAGTTCGTTATATATTCTAGATACAAGTCCTTTATAAGATATATGATTGGGAAACATTTCCTCCCTCTGTGGCTAGTCTTTTTGGTTTCTTAATGGTAGCTTCTGAAATGCAAGTTGGTATTTTGATGAGATCCACTTTTTTTTTTAATGGATTGTGCTTTATAGTTATTGTACTTAAGAAATCATCATCTAACGCCAAATCAGAAAAATTCCTGTTTTCTTTCGTAGGTTTTATAATTTTAATTATTACATTTTGATCTATTATCCATTTTGAGTAATTTTTGTGTATATAAGGATCTGAACTCATCATTTTTATCACATCACGTCAAGATGGTTGATAATGTTGGTTAAGTCTTCCGTATTTTTTCCTGATTTTCTGTTTACTTTTGGCCATTATTGAGAGTAGGGTATTAGGGACTCCTGGGTAGCTCAGAGGTTGAGCGTCTGCCTTCAGCTCAGGGTGTGATCTCCGGGGTCCTGGGATTGAGTCCTGCATCAGGCTCCCTGCAGGGAGCCTGCATCTCCCTGTGCCTATGTCTCTGACTCTCTCTCTCTCTCTCTCTGTTTCTCATGAATAAATAAATAAAATACTTAAAAAAAGAGAGAGTAGGGTATTGGAAGACTTCAACTATTATTGTTGAAATGTATTTCATTCTTTTTTTTTAAACTGCATTTCATTCTTAAACTCAGTTTATGCTTCATGCACTTTGGGGTGTTGCTGCTAGGAGTACATATAATTGGCATATACTCCTAATGAACTGACCCTTTTATCACTACAAAATGTTCTTAATTATCTAGTAACATTACTTGTCTTAATGTCTATCTTATCTGATATCAGTATAGCCATTACAATTCTCATATAGTTACTATTTGCACGGTATTTTTTTTTGTATTCTTTTCCTTTCAAACTATTTGTGTCTTTGAATCTAAACCATATCTCTTGTTCAGTTTATGCTTTTTACCTGATCTGACAATCTCTGCCTTTGGATTGTTCAATCCATTTATATTTGATGTAGTTATGTTTAGATGTATAGGTTTCATACCCCCCCTTTCTTTGCTTTTTTGTTTGTTCCTCTTTTACTGTTTTCTATGAGATGTTCTCCAGTGTAGCATTTTAAATATTTTTTTTCTGTATTTTTGGTAATTTTTATAGTGGTTGCTCCATGGATTACAGTATATATCTTAATTTACACACTATTTCCAATTAATACTAAATAATTCCAGTAGCATATAGAAAAATTGCTCCTATAATAGTTCTCGTCTTTCCACCCTCCCTTGTGCTGCCATATATATTATACGTTTAACACCAACACACAATTTCATAACTGTTGCTTTATGCAGTTGTCTTTTAAATTAGTTATATGAGGGGAGCCTGGCTGGCTCAGTCAGTGGAGCATGCAACTCTTGATCTTGGGGTTTTGAGTTTGAACCGCATGTTGGGTGGAGAAATGACTTAAAAATAAAATCTTTAAAATTCAGTTAAATGAATAAATAAGAAAAGATATATTCATACAACATTTTATATTTACCTATGCAACTACTTAGACAGGTGATCATTATTTATCCTTTTGGTATCATTTCCTTTCAGTCTAAAGGACACCATTTATTTTTTAATTTTGTTATGTTTTATAATTTATATTGTTTTTTAAAATTCTAATTTCAGCATAGCTAATATAGTGTTAAATTAGGTGCAGATGTACAATACAGTGATTTAACAATTCTATTTACTACTCATTGCTCATCAAGATAAATGTACTCTTAATCCTCCTCACCTATTTCATCCATCCCCCCACCCACCTCACCTCTGGTAACCATCTGTTCCCTTAAGTTACGATTCTGTGGGGATTTTTTTTTAATTCCATATATGAGTGAAATCATATGGTACTGGTCTTTCTCTGACTGACTTATTTTGTTTAGCATTATACTCTCTAGCTCTATCCAGGATGTTGCAAATGGCAAGATTTTAGATTAATACTAAATAATTCAAAATACAAAATAATGTGCTATAATACAAAATAATAATAATAATAATTAATAATAATTATTAATACAGATCAGTGAGGGCAAGATGGCGGAAGAGTAGGGTCCCCAAGTCACCTGTCCCCACCAAATTACCTAGATAACCTTCAAATCATCCTGAAAATCTACGAATTCGGCCTGAGATTTAAAGAGAGAACAGCTAGAATGCTACAGTGAGAAGAGTTCGCGCTTCTATTAAGGTAGGAAGACCGGGGGAAAAAGAAACAAAAGGCCTCCAAGGGGGAGAGGCCCGGCAAGGAGCCAGGCTAAGGCCGGGGCGAGTGTCTCCAGGACAGGAAAGCCCCGTCCCTGAGAAGCAGGAGCTTCCACCAATCTTCCCGAGGAAAGGCGCTCGCAGGGAGTTAGAGTAGGACCCCAGGAGGGCGGGGATGCCCTCAGGCTCCCTGGGACACCAACAGAGCACCTGCGCCCCGGGGAGAGTGCGCTGAGCTCCCTAAAGGGCTGCAGCATGCTCACAACTGGACCCGGGAGCAGCGCGGAGGGGCTCAGGCAGCAGCTCCATGGAGAGGGGGCTGCGCGGCTGGGAGCGCGAATTCAACAGCGAAGGCCCGGGAGCACAGGTGCCGGGGATACAGCCCAGGATCCCCCGGAGACAGGCAGAGGCCAGGAGGGCACAGGACAGCAAGGACACTCCTGCCCCAAGCTGAGCAGATCAGCGGCCCCGCCCCTGGAGCATCCAGACCCCTGCAGACTGAGAGCTCCTTAGTCACTGCAGGAGCTGAATTCAGGACTCCAGAGCTGGCCAGCACTACTGTGGTTGTTCCTCCTGGGGCCTCAAAGGGTAAACAACCCCCAACTGAGCCTCACAGTGGCCTCACCGGATAAGCAGCTTAAACATCACTCACTGAGCCCTGCACCAGGCAGGGGGCAGAGCAGCTCCCCCAGGCAGTAACACCTGAAAATCAGCACAACAGGCCCCTCCCCCAGGAGACCAGCTAGACGGAGAGGGGAAAAACAAATTATTGACCAAGAAGCACTGGAAAGTTCCAGGGGAAGTCAAGGGACATACAGTATACATAATCAGAGGATACTCCCCCTTGGTTTTTTGTTTTTTTTTTTTTTGCTTTTTTATTTCTGTTTGCTCCCCCCATTTTTTTCTCTTTTTCTTCTCTATTTTTTCCCTTTTTCTTTTTCTTTTCTTCTTTCTCTTCTCTCTTTTTCCACTTTTCCCAATACAACTTACTTTTGGCCACTCGGCACTGAGCAAAATGACTAGAAGGAAAACACCACCTCAAAAGAAAGAATCAGAAACAGTCCTCTCTCCCACAGAGTTGCAAAATCTGGATTACAATTCAATGTCAGAAAGCCAATTCAGAAGCACTATTATAAAGCTACTGGTGGCTCTAAAAAAAGCATGAAGGACTCAAGAGACTTCATGACTGCAGAATTTAGATCTAATCAGGCAGAAATTAAAAATCAATTGAATGAGATGCAATCCAAACTAGAAGTCCTAATGACGAGGGTTAACGAGGTGGAAGAACGAGTGAGTGACATAGAAGACAAGTTGATGGCAAAGAGGGAAACTGAGGGAAAAAAGAGACAAACAAAAGACCATGAAGATAGATTAAGGGAAATAAACGACAGCCTGAGGAAGAAAAACCTACTTTTTTTTTTTTTAAACCTACGTTTAATTGGGGTTCCCGAGGGCACCGAAAGGGACAGAGGGCCAGAATATGTATTTGAACACATCATAGCTGAAAACTTTCCTAATCTGGGAAGGGAAACAGGCATTCAGATCCAGGAAAAAGAGAAATCCCCCCGTAAAATCAATAAAAACCGTTCAACACCTTGACATCTAATAGTTAAGCTTGCAAATTCCAAAGATAAAGAGAAGATCCTTAAAGCAGCAAGAGACAAGAAATCCCTAACTTTTATGGGGAAAAGTATTAGGGTAACAGCAGACCTCTCCACAGACCTGGCAGGCCAGAAAGGGCTGGCAGGATATATTCAGGCCCCTAAATGAGAAAAACATGCAACCAAGAATACTTTATCCAGCAAGGCTCTCATTCAGAATGGAAGGAGAGATAAAGAGTTTCCAAGACAGGCAGGAACTGAAAGAATATGTGAACTCCAAACCAGCTCTGCAAGAAGTTTTAAGGGGAACTCTTAAAATTCCCCTTTAAGAAGAAGTCCAGTGGAACAATCCACAAAAACAAGGACTGAATAGATATCATGATGACACTAAACTCTTATCTTTCAATAGTAACTCTGAACGTGAATGGGCTTAATGACCCCATCAAAAGGCGCAGGGTTTCAGACTGGTTAAAAAAGCAGGACCCTCTATTTGCTGTCTACAAGACACTCATTTTAGACAGAAGGACACCTACAGCCTGAAAATAAAAGGTTGGGGAACCATTTACCATTCAAATGGTCCTCAAAAGAAAGCAGGGGTAGCCATCCTTATATCAGATAAACTAAAATTTACCCCGAAGACTGTAGTGAGAGAGATGAAGAGGGACACTATATCATACTTAAAGGATCTATCCAACAAGAGGACTTAACAATCATCAATATATATGCCCAGAATGTGGGAGCTGCAAAGTATATCAATTAATAACCAAAATTAAGACATACTTGGATAATAATACACTTATACTTGGTGACTTCAATCTAGCGCTTTCTACACTCGATAGGTCTTCTAAACACAACATCTCCAAAGAAACGAGAGCTTTAAATGATACACTGGACCAGATGGATTTCACACAGAACTTTACATCTACAGAACTTGACATCCAAACTCAACTGAATACACATTCTTTTCAAATGTACATGGAACTTTCTCCAGAATAGACCACATACTGGGTCACAAATCAGGTCTGAACCGATACCAAAAGATTGGGATCATCCCCTGCATATTCTCAGACCATAATGCCTTGAAATTAGAACTAAATCACAACAAGAAGTTTGGAAGGACTTCAAACACGTGGAGGTTAAGGACCATCTTGCTAAAAGATGAAAGGGTCAACCAGGAAATTAAGGAAGAATTAAAAAGATCCATGGAAACTAATGAGAATGTAGATACACCATTCAAAATCTTTGGGATGCAGCAAAAGCAGTCCTGAGGGGGAAATACATCGCAATACAAGCATTCATCCAAAAACTGGAAAGAACTCAAACACAAAAGCTAACCTTACACCTAAAGGAGCTAGAGAAAAAAACAGCAAATAGATCCTATACCCAGCAGAAGAAGAGTGTTAATAAAGATTCGAGCAAAACTCAACGAAATCGAGACCAGAAGAACTGTGGAACAGATCAACATAACCAGGAGTTGGTTCTTTGAAAGAATTAATAAGATAGATAAACCATTAGCCAGCCTTATTAAAAAGAAGAGAGAAAAGTCTCAAATTAATAAAATCATGAATGAGAAAGGAGAGATCACTACGAACACCAAGGTAATACAAACCATTTAAAAAACATATTATGAACAGTCATACGCCAATAAATTAGGCAATCTAGAAGAAATGGATGCATTTCTGGAAAGCCACAAACTACCAAAACTGGAACAGGAAGAAATAGAAAACCTGAACAGGCCAATAACCAGGGACGAAATTGAAGCAGTCATCAAAAGCCTCCTAAGACATAAAAGTCCAGGGCCAGATGGCTTCCCAGGAGAATTCTATCAAACGTTTAAAGAAGAAACCATACCTATTCTACTAAAGCTGTTTGGAAAGATAGAAAGAGATGGAATACTTCCAAATTCGTTCTATGAGGCCAGCATCACCTTAATTCCAAAACCAAAGACCCCCACCAAAAAGGAGAATTACAGACCAATATCCCTGATGAACATGGATGCAAAAATTCTCAACAAGGTCCTAGCCAATAGGATCCAACAATACATTAAGAAAATTATTCGGGATCCCTGGGTGGCGCAGCGGTTTAGCGCCTGCCTTTGGCCCAGGGCGCGATCCTGGAGACCCGGGATCGAATCCCACGTCGGGCTCCCGGTGCATGGAGCCTGCTTCTCCCTCTGCCTGTGTCTCTGCCTCTCTCTCTCTCTCTGTGACTATCATAAATAAATAAAAAATTAAAAAAAAAAAAAGAAAGTTTTATAAAAAAAAAAAAAAAAAAAAGAAAATTATTCACCATGACCAAGTAGGATTTATTCCCGGGACACAAGGCTGATTCAACACTCGTAAAACAATCAATGTGATTCATCATATCAGCAAGAGAAAAACCAAGAACCACATGATCCTCTCATTAGATGCAGAGAAAGCATTTGAGAAAATACAGCATCCATTCCTGATCAAAACTCTTCAGAGGGTAGGGATAGAGGGAACTTTCCTCGACATCTTAAAAGCCATCTACGAAAAGCCCACAGCAAATATAATTGTCAATGGGGAAGCACTGGGAGCCTTTCCCCTAAGATCAGGAACAAGACAAGGATGTCCACTCTCACCACTGCTATTCAACATAGTACTGGAAGTCCTAGCCTCAGCAATCAGACAACAAAAAGACATTAAAGGCATTCAAATTGGCAAAGAAGAAGTCAAAATCTCCCTCTTCGCCGATGACATGATACTCTACATAGAAAACCCAAAAGACTCCACCCCAAGATTGCTAGAACTCATACAGCAATTTGGCAGTGTGGCAGGATACAAAATCAATGCCCAGAAGTCAGTGGCATTTCTATACACTAACAATGAGACTGAAGAAAGAGAAATTAAGGAGTCAATCCCATTTACAATTGTACCCAAAAGCATAAGATACCTAGGAATAAACCCAACCAAAGAGGTAAAGGATCTATACCCTAAAAACTATAGAATACTTCGAAAAGAAATGGAGGAAGACCCAAAGAGGTGGAAAAATATTGTATGCTCATGGATTGGGATAATTAATATTGTGAAAATGTCAATGTTACCCAGGGCAATGTACACGTTTAATGGAATCCCCATCAAAATACCATGGACTTTCTTCAGAGAGTTAGAACAAATTATTTTAAGATTTGTGTGGAATCAGAAAAGACCCCGAATAGCCCGGGGAATTTTAAAAAAGAAAACCATAGCGGGGGGCATCACAATGCCAGATTTCAGGTTGTACTACAAAGCTGTGGTCTTCAAGACAGTGTGGTACTGATACATAAACAGACACATAGATCAATGGAACAGAATAGAGAATCCAGAAGTGGACCCTCAACTTTATGGTCAACTAATATTCGATACAGGAGGAAAGACTATCCACTGGAAGAAAGACAGTCTCTTCAATAAATGGTGCTGGGAAAATTGGACATCCAAATGCAGAAGAATGAAACTAGACCACTCTCTTTCACCATACACAAAGATCAACTCATAATGGATGAAAGATCTAAATGTGAGACAAAATTCCATCAAAATCCTAGAGGAGAACACAGCCAACACCCTTTTTGAACTTGGCCACAGTAACTTCTTGCAAGATACATCCACAAAGGCAAAAGAAACAAAAGCAGCAAAAATGAACTATTAGGACTTCATGAAGATAAGAAGCTTTTCCACAGCAAAAGAAACAGTCAACAAAACTAAAAGACAACCTACAGAATGGGAGAAGATATTGGTAAATGACGAATCAGATAAAGGCCTAGTTTCCAAGATTTATAAAGAACTTATTAAACTCAACACCAAAGAAACAAACAATCCAATCATGAAATGGGCAAAACACATGAACAGAAATGTCACAGTGGAAGACATAGACATGGCCAACAAGCACATAAGAAAATGCTCCGCATCACTTGCCATCAGGGAAATACAAATCAAAACCACAATGGGGTACCACCTCACACCAGTGAGAATGGGGGAAATTAACAAGGCAGGATACCACAAATGTTGGAGAGGATGTGGAGAAAAGGGAACCGTCTTGCACTGTTGGTGGGAATGTGAAATGGTGCAGCCACTCTGGAAAACTGTGTGGAGGTTCCTCAAATAGACCTGCCCTACGACCCAGCAATTGCATTGCTGGGGATTTACCCCAAAGATACAGATGCAGTGAAACGCCGGGACACCTGCACCCTGATGTTTCTAGCAGCAATGTCCACAATTAGCCAAACTGTGGAAGGAGTCTCGGTGTCCATCGAAAGATGAATGGATAAAGAAGATGTGGTTTATGTATACAATGGAATATTACTCAGCCATTAGAAATGACAAATACCCACCATTTGCTTTGACATGGATCGAACTGCAGGGTATTAGGCTGAGTGAAATAAGTCAATCGGAGAAGGACAAACATTATATGGTCTCATTCATTTGGGGAATATAAATAATAGTGAGAGGGAATAGAGGGGAAGGGAGAAGAAATGGGTAGGAAGTATCAGAAAGGGAGAGAGAACATGGAAGACTCCTAACTATGGGAAACGAACTAGGGGTGGTGGAAGGGGACGAGGGTGGGGGTGGGGGTGACTGGGTGGTGGGCACTGACGGGGGTACTTGATGGGATGAGCCCTGGGTGTTATTCTCTATGTTGGAAAATTGAACACCAATAAAAAATAAATTTATTATTAAAAAAAGAAAGAAATAGAGACTGACTTTTAAAATAAATAAAATACATTATCACAAAAAAAAGAGGAAACATCAGTGATTATGCTAGGGTGAGGTGAGGTGTTCACAGGAGTTTGACGAGTGAGCTATCTCATACCTTGTTAATTCATCAGGCTTATGAATTTCGACATGCTTAAATTTGCTTTTCACACACATTTAACCCAAACTGTTACATTTCAGATCATAAGACAACCAAATTAAATCACATTGTAAGCAATATTATATTAATAATAAGTAATTTTCTTCCAAAATACCTAGTTTGCATTTTCTAATCTATGATCATGCAAAGTGGAACGGTGAAAATCTAGAAAATACAAGCTAAAATACTTGAAGTAAATTTTAAAGTAAAGGCTAAGAGGGGCACCTGGGTGCCTCAGTGGTTGAGTGCCTGCCTTTGGCTCAGGTTGTGATCCCAGGGTCCTGGGATAGAGTCCCTCATCAGGCTTCCTCCAGAAAGCCTGCTTCTACTTCTGCTTTGTACTCTGCCTCTTTCTGTATGTCTCTCATGAATAAATGAATAAAATCTTTAAAAAAAATAAAGGTTAACAACAACAAAAAATTATTGATACAAAGTAATTCTTTTTTCCAGCTGAATAATATTCCATTTTATATAAATACCACATCTTTATTCATTCATCTATCAATGGACACTGGGGCTACTTCCATAATTTGGCTATTGTAAATAATGCTGCAATAATCATTATGATGCATATATCACTTTGAATTAGTGATTTGTATTCTTCAGGTATATACCTAGTAGTGTGATAACTGGATCATATGTAGTTCTATTTTTCATTTTTAAAGGAATGTTCATACTGTCTTCCATAGTGGCTGCACTAATTTGCATTCCTACCAACAGTGCAAGCTGGTTCCTTTATTTTCCACATCCTCACCAACACCTGTTGTTTCTTGTGTTTTTGTTTTAAGCCTTTCTGACAGGTGTGAGATGATATCTCATTGTAGTTTTGATTTGCATTTCCCTGGTCACTGATGATGAGTGATGTTCAGCATCTTTTCATGTTTCTGTTGGCAACCTGGATGTCTTTGGAGAATGTACATTTCTTCTGCCTATTTTTAACCAGATCATTTGTTTTTTAGGTATTCAGTTGTATAGGTTATTTATATATTTTGTTTTTTTCTTTATATATTTTGGATACTAACACTTTATCGATATGTCATTTGTAAATATCATCTTCCATTTTGTAGATTGCCTTTTAGTTTTGGTGATAGTTTCATTTGCTGTACAGAAACTTTTTATTCTGATGTAGTCCCAATAGTTTATTTTTGCTTTTGTTTCGCTTGCCTCAGGAGACATATCTAGAAAAATGTTGTTATGGCTGATGCCTGTGCTCTCTTCTAGGATTTTTATGGTTTCAGGACATAAAATTGAAGGACATCATTTAATACTTCCTATAATGCAAGGCAGTAGTGATAAATTCTCTTAGTCTTTGGTTATCTGGCAATCTATTTTACTTTCCTTTCCATTTTACAAGTTTATTGAGATAAATTAACATACTATACATTTCATATATCAATTCAATTGTACTCATTTGTACAATTAAGTGGTTTTCTTTTTGCATATTCTCAGGGTTATATAACCGTAACGACTATCTAATTCCAGGACGTTTAACTCGCCTCCAAAAGAAACCTTGAATCCATGCAGTCACTCTACCCCTGCCCCTCCCCTAAGACCCTGGCAAACACAAATCTTTGGATTTGCCTATTCTGAATGTTTCATATAAATAGAACTGCATGGGGAATCCCTGGGTGGCTCAGTGGCTGAGTGCCTGCCTTTGGCCCAGAGCATGATCCTGGAGCCCTGGGATCAAGTCCCATGTCAGGCTTCTGCATGGAGCCTGCTTCTCCCTCTGCCTGTGTCTCTGCCTCTGTCTCTCATGAATAAATAAATAAAATCTTAAAAAAATAGAATTGCATGATAGATGTCTTTTTGTGACTGGTGCCTTTCACTTAGCCTAATTTTTTTTTTTGGGGGGGTCCATCCATGTTGTAGCATGAATTACTAGTTAATTTCTTTTTATATCTGAATTAACATTTTATTGTATGAATATAATATAGCCCATTTATCAGTTGATGAAAATTTTAGTTGTTTCCATTTGTGGCAGTTATGAATAGTGCTATATATATATATATATATATATATATATATATATATATATATATTTGTGAATGTTTCTTTGTGGATGTGTCATTTTATATTCTTACTTCCAGTGTCCCAATTCCTCCACATCCCCACCAACACTTCTTGTCTTTTTGATTATAGCCACACTAATGGGTGTAAATTGGTATCTCGTTATCTTTTTAAAAGGATTTTAAGTAATCTCTATACCCAACATGGGGCTCGAACTCACAACCCTCTTAATCAAGAGTCACATGCTCCACCGAAAGAGCTGCTTTCTCCAAAGTGGCTATACCACTTTATATTCCTACCAACAGTGCATTAGGATTCCAATAGATTCTACAGAGTCTGGATGTTAATCACTTATCAGATATGATTTACAAATATTTTTTTCCATTCTGTGGGTGATCTTTTTACTATGTAAACAGTGTATTCTGACATACATTTAAAATTTTTTCATTAAGTACAATTTGTGTATTTTTTCTTTTGTTAACTGTGTCTTTGGTGTCCTATCCATGAAATTGTTGCCAAATCCAATGTTGTGAAACTTTTCCCATGTTTCATTCTAAGAGTTTCATTGTTTTAGGTCCTTGAACCACTTTGAGTTAATTCTTATATGTGTGTTTGGTGAGTGTCCAACTTCATTTGTTTGCATGTGGATATCCAGTTTTCCCAACACTATTTGTTGAAAAGACTGTCCTGGGGGCACTTGGGTGGCTCAATGGTTGAGTGTCTGCCTTTGGCTCAGGTCGTGATCCTGGGATCGAGTTCCACATCAGGTTCCCTATAGGGAGCCTGCTTCTCCCTCTGCCTATGTCTCTACCTCTCTCTCTGCATCTCTCATGAATAAACAAATAAAATCTTTACAAAAGAGAGAGGGCGGCCCAGGTGGCTCAGCGGTTTAGGGCCACCTTCGGCCCAGGGTGTGATTCTGGAGACCCTGGATCGAGTCCCATGTCGGGCTCCCTGCATGGAGCATGCTTCTCCCTCTGCCTGTGTCTCTGCCTGCCTCTCTCTCAATCTCTCTGTGTCTCTCATTAATAAATAAAATCTTAAAAAAATAAAATAAAAATAAAAATTTTAAAAAATGAAAAAATAAAAAAGAGAGAAAAGACTGTCCTGTCCCCATTGAATGATCTTGGCACCCTTGTCAAAAAATCATTTGACCACATATGTGAGAATTTATTTCTGGGGTCTCTATTCTATTCCACTGGTCTATACATCTATCTTTATGCTAATACCATACTGTTCTGATTACTGTGGTTTTGTAATAAGTTTAAAATCAGGAAGTTTGAGTCCTTCAGTTTTATTTTTTCAAGATTGTTTTGGCTATTCGGGTCTTGTGAGATTCCATATGAATTTTAGGATAGGTTTTTCTATTTCTTCACAAAAGGTCATTGGGACTTTGGTAGGGCCTGCACTGAATCTATAAATCACATTGGGTAGTATTCACATTCTAATTATATTAAGTGCTCCAATCCATGAACATGAGATGTGTTTCCATTTATTTAGGTCTTTTGAAATTTCTTTAGCAACACTTTGTATTCATTGTACAAGTCTTTTATGTACTTGGTGAAATTAATTCCTATGTGTTTTATTTTTCAATGTTATCATAAATGGAGTTGGTTTTGTCATTTGCTTTATGTATTGTTCAATGTTCATTTAGAAAAACAACTGTTTTTTGTGCATTGACTTTGTATCTTGCTATTTAGCTGGATTCATTTATTAGTTCTAACAGCATTTTTGTAGAGTGTTTATGATTTTATACACATAAGATCACATATTGTATTTCCCTGTTGATATTTTGTATAGTTTTATCCATTTTGAAAGTTGAGTATTGAAGTCTCCTATTATTACTCTTGAATTGTCTGTTTTTCCCTTCATTTCTGTTAGTATTCCCTTTAGTCCTTAGTAACATTTTATTGTCTTAATATTTATTGTCTGGTATTATTATAGCCCCTCCAGCAATCTTATGGTTGTTGTTTTTGTATTTTCCCATCCTTTTATTTCCATCTATTTATATTTTTCAAACTAAACTGTGTTTCCTGCGGACAGCATATAGCTGAATTTTATTTTCTCATCTGCCTTTTGATTGGATTTTTAGTCCACTCAAGTTTAATGTTATTATTGATTTGCACCTGTCATTTTGCTTTCTATATGTCTCGTGTTATTTAATCCACTCTTCCTTCTTTGTCTTCTTTAAGTGGATTTTTTCTAGTGTAACACTTTAATTCCTTTAATAATTTTTAAATTACACTTGTGAGTTACTTTCTCTAGGGCTTGTAACATACAACTTAATAGCATCTGCTTCACATATACACTAACTTCATTCCCGTGTAATATCAAAATTTTATTCTTATGTACCTCCATTCCCTCCCTTCATTTCTGTGGTATTATTGTTATACATGTTACATCTGTACAAACCCAAGAATAAAAAAACCCTCAAGAATATATTGTCATAATTATACTTTACACAACCTTATTTTTAAAAGAGTTGAGAGAACATGGACATATTCATAGTTTTTGTTGTGTTAACCTAATTATCTCTAGTTCTCTACTTGTGAATTTGCCATTTGGTGTCATTTTCTTACTCCAATACATCTTTGTTCCCATACACTTTGTTTTATGCTGATGTCGAATATACTTCCATATGATATAGGCTCGACAATACAATTATATACGTATTGTTTGATGCAATTACTTTTTAAAAAAGGACTATGCAATTATTCTACGTACATAATTTATGTACATAATTACCATTACTGGTGTTGTCTTTTTTTAATATGAATTTGAATTACTGCCTGTTATTACTTGCTCTAAGCCTGTAGAACTTCCTTTAGTATCTCCTAGAAGGGAAGTCTGCTGGCAACACATTTTCTCAGTTTACTTGTGAATGTCTTTATTTTGCTTTCATGTTTGAAACATAGTATTACTGCATATAAAGTTGGCAGATGAGAGTTTTATATTTAAGCACATTGAATTATGCTGTCCCACTGCTTTCTGGTCTCCATTGTTTCTGATGAGAATCTAATCTTTGTGGTTCCCTTGCATGTGATTAGTCATTTTTTCCTTACAGCATTCAAAATGCTCTTTTTATCTTTGGCTTTCACCATTTTGACTATGATATGTCTAGTGTGGTTCTCTTTGAGCTCATCTTTTCTTAGATGTATAAAATAAAGTGGGTTTTTTTGTCAACTTTGGGAGGTTTTCAGCCATTTTTTAAGAATACTTTTTTATTCCGGCCCCCTCCTGCTGGTACTTCCATTACACGAATGTTGGTGCACTTAATGGTGTCACTCATTCCTCTAAGGCTCTGTTCAGTTTTCCTTATTCTTTTATCTTTCTGCTCTTTAGGCTACATAATCTGTATTAATCTGTCTTTAAGTCTGCTGCTTCTTTCTTCTGCCAGCTCAAGTCTACTGTTGATCTCTAGTAAACTTTTCATTTTGGTTTACTGTACTTTTCAACTCCACCATACTCGCTTGGTTCTTTTTAATATTTAGTCTTTATTGATAATTCTCTATTTGAGGAGACACTGTCATGTTTTCTTTTAATTCTTTTAAGCATGGTTTCATTTGGTTCTTTGAACTTTTTTTTTTAAAGATTCTATATTTATTCATGAGAGACACAGAGAGAGAGGCAGAGACATAGGCAGAGGGAGAAGCAGGCTCCTCCCAGGGAGGTCGATACGGGACTCAATCCTGGGACCAGGATCACGCCCTAAACCAAAGGCAGATGCTCAACCGCTGAGCCACCCGGGCGTCCCTGAACATTTTTTAAATAACTGCTTTTAAGTATTTGTTAAGTCTCCTATGTAGGCTTTTAAATTTTTTTTTTTAATTTTTATGTTTTGTATATTTTTTATTGGAGATTTGCCATCATATAGTATAATACCCAGTGTTCATCTCATCAAGTGCCCCCTCAGTGCCTGTCACCCAGTCACCCCATCCCCCTGCCCACCTCCCCTTCCACTATCTCTTGTTCGTTTCCCAGAGTTAGGAGTCTTTCATGTTCTGTCACCCTCTCGGATTTTTCCCACTCATTATACCTCCTTTTCCCTATAATCCCTTTCACTATTTTTTTTTTATATTCCCCATATGAGTGAAACCATATAATGTTTGTCCTTTTCCGACTGACTTACTTCGCTTAGCATAATACCCTCCATTTCCATCCACATTGAAGCAAATGGTGGGTATTTGTTGTTTCTTTTTTTTTAAGAGTTTATTTATTCATGAGAGACACACAGAAAGAGACAGAGGGAGAAACAGTCTCCATGCAGAGAGCCCAACATGGGACTTGATCCCGGGTCTCCAGGATTATGCCCTGGGCCGAAGGCAGCGCTAAAACCCTGAGCCACCCGGGCTGCCCCGTATTTGTCGTTTCTAATGGCTGACTAATATTCCATTGTATACACATACCACAGCTTCTTTATCCATTCATCATTTGATGGACATTGAGGCTCCTTTCACAGTTTGGCTATTGTGGACATTGCTGCTATAAACATTGGGGTGAAGGTGTTTCATTTTTCCATCACAACTGTATCTTTGGAGTAAATACCCAGTTGTGCAATTGCTGGGTGATAGGGTAGCTCTATTTTTAACTCTTTGAGGAACCTCTACAAAGTTTTCTAGAGTGGTTGCATCAATTCACATTCCCACCAACAGTGCAAGAGGGTTTCCCTTTTTCCACATCTTCTCCAACATTTGTTGTTTCCTGTCTTGTGAATTTCCACCATTCTCACTGGTGTGAGACGGTATCTCATTGTGGTTTTGATTTGTATTTCCCTGATGGCAAGTGATGTGGAGCATTTTCTCTTGTGCTTGTTTGCCATGTCTATGTTTTCCTCTGTGAAATTTCTGTTCAGGTCTTTTGCCCATTTCATGATTGGATTGTTCGCTTCTTTGCTGTTGAGTTCAATAAGTTCTTTATAAGTCTTGGACACTAGCCCTTTATCTGATATGTCATTACAAATATCTTCTCCTATTCTGTAGGTTGTCTTTTAGTTTTGTTGACTGTTTCTTTGGCTGTGCGGAAGCTTTTTATCTTGATGAAATCCCAATAATTCATTTTTGCTTTTGTTTCCCTTGCCTTCACAGATGTATCTTGCAAGAAGTTGCTGTGGCTGAGTTCAACTGTGTTCTCCTCTAGGATTTTGATGGATTCTTGTCTCACATTTAGATCTTTCATCCATTTTGAGTTTATCTTTGTGTATGGTGTAAGAGAATGGTCTAGTTTCATTCTTCTGCATGTGGCCATAGGATCCAACAGTACATTAAGAAGATTATTCACCATGACCAAGTGGCATTTATCCACAGGATGCAAGGCTGGTTCAACACTCATAAAACAATCAACGTGATTGATCATATCACCAAGAAGAAAAACAAGAACCATATGATCCTCTCAATAGATGCAGAGAAAGCATTTGACAAAATACAGCATCCATTCCTGATCAAAACTCTTCAGAGTGTAGGGATAGAGGGAACATTTCTCAGCCTCTTAAAAGCCATCTATGAAAAGCCATAGCGAATATCATTCTCAATGGGGAAAAACTGAGAGCCTTTCCCCCAAGATCAGGAACAAGACAGGGATGTCTACTCTCCCCACTGCAATTCAACATAGTACTACAAGTGTTAGCTTCAGCAATCAGACAACAGAAAAAAATAAAAGGCATTCAAATTGGCAAAGAAGAAGTCAAACTCTCCCTCCCCGCTGATGACATGATACTGTACATAGAGATCCAAAAGACTGCACCCCAAGATTGCTAGAACTCATACAGCAATTTGGCAGTGTGGCAGGATACAAAATCAATGCCCAGAAATCAGTGGCATTTCTATACACGAACACTGAGACTGAACAAAGAGAAATGAAGGAGTCAATCCCATTGACAATTGCACCCAAAAGCATAAGATACCTAGGAATAAACCTTGCCAAAGAGGTAAAGGATCTCTACTCCCAAAACTACAGAACACTTCTGAAAGAAATGGAGGAAGACCCAAAGAGATGGAAAAATTTCCATGCTCATGGATTGGAAGAATTAATATTGTGAAAATGTCAATGCTACCTATGGCAATTTACACTATCAATTCAATGCAATCCCTATCAAAATACCATGGACTTTCTTCAGAGAGTTGGAACAAATATCTTAAGATTTGTGTGGAATCAGAATATAAATAATAGTGAAAGGGAATATAAAGGAAGGGAAAAGAAATGTTGGGAAATATCAGGAAGGGAGACAGAACATAAAGACTCCTAACTCTGGGAAATGAACTAGGGGTGGTGGAAGGGGAGGAGGGCGGGTGTTGGAGGGGAATGGGTGACGGGCACTGAGGCGGACACTTGGGATGAGCACTGGGTGTTTTTCTGTATGTTGGTAAATTGAACACCAATAAAAATTAATTAAAAAAAAAAAAAGAAAAGACCCTGAATAGCCAGGGGAATACTGAAAAAGAAAACCGAAGCCAGGGCTATCACAATGCCGGATTTCAAGTTGTACTACAAAGCTGTGATAGTCACGACAGTGTGGTACTGGCACAAAAACAGACACATAGATCAATGGAACAGAATAGAGAACCCAGAAATAGGCCCTCAACTGTATGGTCAATTAATATTCAACAAAGTATGTAGGCTTTTTTAAAAGCCTGTTCTATTTACTGTGAGTGGGTCTCGCTTGCATGTTTTTTAGAGTGCCTTGGAAATTTTTGTTGAAAACTGGATATTTTAGATAATATATTATAACAACAGTGGGTACTGACCCCACCCTCCAGCCCAGGGTTGGTTGATGTTTGCTTGTTTATTTAGTGACTTAGCTGCACTAATTCTGTTAGTTCTATTTCTGAAATATGTAGGATGCAGCCTCTGATGTCTCTACTGATGTCTCTGCTTGTTTTTATTTTAGCCTGGCAACCTAGATGTTCCCCCAGGGTCTGCATAAGCCACTAATTGGTCAATTATTATGCTTAAGCCTTCTTAGCCAGTTAGATTTATACCTTTTCCCATTGCATATAAGTGTAGAGTAAGGCAGCTATCATAGTTCAGGGAGTTTACACATTTTTGCCCATATTCAGTGAAAGAATATTAGTTTGGAGGTTCATTCTCTGATCTTTGCTAAGAAGGCATAACTTTGGGTATTCTTCTAGTCTGGCAGTGATAAATCTTATTTTATGCTAAACCTGGTTTCCTAGGAGTTGCCTCTGGGTCAGAGAAGCTTATTGTTCAGTTGATGCTTGATCAGAGGTAGTATTTCAGTTCCTTGTGCCAGTGAGGCATATGCCCTGTATTGATGGTCTCTGGGTGGTTTAGGGGAATGCTTTGAAGTCTGTCCCATGTCCTGTTCTGATTTCTCCTGAGTGGGTGCCATCAGGTGTATGTATACATCCTTCCTGATCCCCAGAGTTGACTGTGATCCTAGGAGGGTTCTTGGCTGTTTCTTTCCCTGGTTTTCTCTATAAAACATATGGATGCCCTGGTGTTCTGCTCATATCATGGAGCTACCAGCCTCCTCTTAATTGCTCATCAAGATACTTATTGTTCTCAATATGCTCTTAGGTATGGAATTCTCCATGCTCTGCTTCAAATAAAGACAGTCCCTTCAGGAAGGTGTAGAGCTCTTCATTCTTATGGTCTACTTTCTCCCTGAAAAGAACCACTCATTGCACCATGCTGAGGCTGCTTTTCCCCGAGTGACAAGTGACACCCCTGCTCTGTAAGTGTGCATTGAAAAAGGGGGGGGTAGTTGGCAGCCCCTACTCTTTTTGGCTTGATCTTCCCAGTGTGGAAACTTCTTTCCATACATGTGCTGGGGTGGGAATGATTGGGGCCCAAAGTATTCTTGGCATGCTGCCCCTAGATTAGAGCTTCTGCCCTGAGTGGCGGATTGGTGGGTGGATCCTCTTTACTATGCCTACCTGGACAAAGGGCTCAAGTTGATGAGAAATGGCAATATTTTCCTTCCTGGGTGAAACCATAACCTAAGAACGAGAGCTGGGAGGAGAAGGAAACCTCATCTTCTTGGTTATATATCCCTAAGGGTTAAATGATTTAAAAAAATTTCTACCAGGTTAGTTGCAATTTTGCTGGGGAGAGAGTCTGTCCACCTCCTTACTCTGTCCTTTGGGAAGGGGAAGCGTTCTACCCCTTATTTACCTTTTTTCTCTTGTGGTAAAATATATATGGTAATTGCCATGTTAGTAATTTTTCAGTGTACATTTACAGTGGTATTAAGTACATTAAGTACATTTACACCATCATCACTATCCATCTGCAGAATTTTTTATTCTTCTCAACTTGAAACTCATGCCCACTAAACACTCCCTATTTCTCCAACCCCAGCCCCTTGGAAATCACCAATTTACTTTCTGTCTCTGAATCTGACTACTCATATAAATTAAATCACACCAGATTTGTTTTTACTGACTGGCTAGTTCACTTAAGTATAATGTGTTCAAGGTTCAGCCACGTTGTAGCATGTGTCAGAATTTCCTCCCTTTTTAAGGCTGAGTAATATTCCATTTTATGTATATACCACATTTTGTTTATCAATGTATCCATCAGTGGAAACAGGTTGCTTCCAGTTTTTGATTATTGTTAATCTTCTTCTGATTCCTTTGTATGTGATAAATTGCTTTTCTCTTGCTTCATTCAAGACTGTCTTTATCTTTTAACAGTGTTTAAGTGTGGATCTTTGAGTTGATACTTGGGGAGTTTTTGACCTTAGATGCGTAGATTTATGTCTTTCACCAAATTTGGGAAGTTTTCAATTCTTAGTTTTTCACATATTTTTTCTAACCATCCTCCTCTCTCTTGGGTCACCTATTATGTATATGTTAGTATGTTTGATGTCCTATAGCTCTATTAGTTTCATTTTTATGAATTCTTTTTTTACATTCTGTTCTTCAGATTGGATAATCTCTATTGGTCTATCTTCATGTTCCTTGATCTTTTTCTTCTCTCAGCTCAAATCTACTATTGAGCCTCTTCCTTTAATTTTTCATTTTGATTATTGTATTTTTCCATTCCAGAATATCTACTTGGTTTCTTTTTGTAATTTCTATCTCTCTATTGCTATTCTCAACTTGATGGGTCATTTTTATCATACTTCAATGTTTAAAATATGGTTTCCTTTAGTTCTTTGAATGTATTTATTGTAGGTATTAAAAGTCCTTATTTACTATGTTCTACATCCATATTCCTTTAGACAATGTTGCTATTGAGTGCTTTTCGTTCTATGTATGAGGCAAACATTATTATTTCTTTGCAAGTTTCATAATTTTTTGTACACATCGGTTAGTTTCAATCATATATTGTAGCAACCCTCCCAAACACTGTTGTTGCTGCTGCTTTGTTAGTTTAGTGACATGTCTGGACTGATTTTGCACAGCCTGTCTCTACTGCAGAATGTGACCTGATACACCTGCTAAGATTTTTCTTTTTATTTTTAACTCTTCTTTGCATTTTTAAGCCTAGCTTCCTAAACATCTCCCTTGGATCAGCATAGCTTATTGGTCAGCCAACAATTAGTCAGAGGTTGTGCAGAAACATCTTGACCCAATAAAGCTTCCACTTTTGCCAAGGGGATTTACGTGTAGCTTAGGGCATGCATTAAAATCTTAGGTAGTTATAAGTCAGGCTTTTATTTTTACCTTGTGCAAGTTTCATGTTAAGCCTGGTAGGAACATGTATTTGGGAGTCTCTCCAATTTCTTGAGTGTGTATATAGCTTTATGGATATACACAATCTTTCAGAGCCCCAGGAATATAAGACAGCTTATCAAAGCCCTTTATGATTGTCTTACTGCCCAGATCTATCAGTTAAATTTTTAGCATGGTGTATAACAGTCACTGTCAACAGAGGTTTTTGCCTTCCCTGATACTGTTTTTTTTTGATACTGCCCTGACTTGAGGCTTTCATTTAAAAAGTTCCTTTCTTGTCTCAAGATCATTTAAGTCACTGCTTAGTTTTTATCTTTTATCTTTTTTCCTTTACCTTTATAACAAATCCACCTAGAATTTATGTGAGGCAGGCCTATACTTGATGTTTTCTCCCCAAATACCAATACAGTTCTCTCAACAACTATTTAAAAATTCATCTATTCCCATCTATGATTTGTGAAGCTTCCTTTGGCATATTTTAAGTTATCATGTGTCTAGGATACTACTCAGTATTATCTGCTCTAAAACAATGACTTATCAATTTTTATGCCAGTATCACATCATTTTAGCATAAATTTATAATATTTTGGTATTTTTGTTTGAGCCAAGACTGTTCTGTTTTGTAATCCCAAGCTATTCTTATTCATTTGCTTTTGCCAGTAAACTTTAGAATTATTCTGTCAAGTGGACAAAAACCAGTTCTTATTTATCTTTACGTATCAGGATGGCACATGGTTAACTCAAATACCCTATTACAGCTGATAACAAATTCACTGCTTCTTAAAAGAATTATTTCTCAGAAAAGGTTCAACTTTACCCATGAATCTAGAGGTATATCCTTGTCCAATTTCATGTTCTGTTTCTGGAAAAGTGTTGAGATTTGAACGAAACTTTGCTAGAGATGACAGAGCCTTATTATATGCCTCTCCACATTCAACAGGGCTATTCCCCACTCCTGGAAGCCTGACAGAGTTCCTCCTTATCCTGTCCTCCTCAGTGGTGACTATTATATTTGTAAAGGTTATGCCTACTTCAAACTGTACCAACTTTTATTCTAGATTCTCATTTCTCTAGGACAATTGTCCAAGAGCTGCACCAACATTAACTTTTAGTTACAACTTCCCCAGCATTACTTTACTTCCATGAGAATAGTTAGCAGATGCAACTGAGGAGTTTAGACTCCTAGTATACAATTAAGCGACTACCCAGTCTTTACCTGATATTGCTCAGCAATGAAGTGTTTAGGATAAGTTAATCTTCATTTAAAGTTGAATTTTAGGGCAGCCCGGGTGGCTCAGCTGTTTAGTGCTGCCTTCGGCCCAGGCTGTGATCCTAGGGACCTGGGATCAAGTTCTATGTCGGGCTCCCTGCATGGAGCCTGCTTCTCCCTCTGCCTGTGTCTCTGCCTTTCTCTCTCTCTCTGTCTCTCATGGATAAATAAATAAAATCTTTAAAAAAATGAAGTTGAATTTTAAATTTCCAACCAGATTTTATGTTAATCTTTAAGACAGTATTTTTCTACCATTTTGTCTTTTAAAGAGCATAGGAACTGGGAGTTGGAGAGACTTGGGTTCAAACTCTTGTACCACCCATTACTAGCTATGTAACCTTTGCAAGTCACTTCTCTTTGAGCCTTTGTTCCCTCATCTATAAATGAAGATAAATAATATTTACCTTTTAGCACTATTATGAGGATCCGTAGCATTGTATACAAAGGGCTGACTTAGCACATTGCCAAGTACATAATATGTAACATTACAGAACCTATTCTTGATGATTTTACAAATGATGACTGGTTTGTGCTTTATTAATAAACTTACATGGGTTACTGGTTTACACAGGGCAGTTTCTCCCTATACTATATGGGTTCTTAGGTCTTTTTAAAAAGTAATCTTTATATCTTTTCCCCTGATTTTAGGCAGCTTTGTTTTTTAAAGATTTTATTTATTTATTCATGACAGAGAGGAAAGAGGGAAAGAGAGAGAGAGAGAGAGAGAAAGAGAGAGAAAGAGAGAAAAAGAGAGAGGCAGAGACACAGGCAGAGGGAGAAGCAGGCTCCATGCAGGGAACCCGACGTGGGACTCAATCCCAGGTCTCCAGGATCACACCCTGGGCTGAAGGCGGTGCTAAACTGTTGAGCCACCAGGGCTGCCCATTTTAGGCAGCTTTTAAGCTGCCACTTATTGCTGCTGTTACTCGGACGAGTTCTAATAATAGATCCTACACCTTGTCTCACCCGTCTTACAATTTGCTGCTTCTGATCTGTTGTACATTGGAAAATCAGATAAATAAATTGTTGGAAGTATGTCTAAATTAAGAATAAATAATTGAAGCTGAACAGGAGGCTAAAGTGTTTTCTTCAGGGAAAGCATATGGAATGTATTAGATTATTAGAGCCTAGTCTTTGTGATAGTTATTATAGCTATTCATAAGCTATTCTTATTTATTTTTATGTAGTTGGAAGTGTTTAAAAAATCCAGAGTCTCGAGTCAAAATGACAAGCAGGCCTACCATTGTAGCATCAAGCTGGTGGCTGCAGAGCATTTGAAAATGTTATTACAATGCTGCAGGGTTCAATAAACTGGGGTTAATGCAATACAACATAATAAATGAGAATGATAATGTGAAAGAGGCCATAAGGTGGCTTCCCGAGAACCTTTATAATAAAAGGATGTTAAAAGGTTAAAGTAACTTATCCAAGCTATAAAGTCCCAAAGCCAGAATTAAACTAAAATCTGTCCAATTTCAAAAGTCAATGCTCTATAATCCTCTGATGACTTGTTGAGACTGACTTCTCTACACAAAAATTTACATTCTCTACGTCAGCAAATAAACGAGAAAGTGTAATAGAAAACAGAATGTCATCCATAATCATAACAATGTATGTCAAATACCTAGGATTTTATTTTATTTTATTTTTTAAAGATTTTATTTATTTATTCATGAGAGACACACAGAGAGAGAGAGGCAGAGACACAGGCAGAGGGAGAAGCAGGCTCCACGTAGGGAGCCAGACATGGGACTCGATCCTGGGTCTCCAGGATCATGCCCTGGGCCAAAGGCAGGCGTTTAACCATTGAGCCACTCAGGGATCCCCAATACCTAGGATTTTAAAATGCACAAGAACTCTATGGGAAAAAACCTAACTCTACTAAGACATAAAGAAAGAGCCCTAAATAAAGGGAAAGGTAAACTATGATCTCTGGATGGGAGCACTTAGCATGATAAAGATGTCAACTCTCCCAAAATTCATCTATAAATTCAATTCATTGACCAAAAAATTCCAACAAGATTTTGTGGAAACTGGACTAATTCTAAATTATATGTTGAAGGATAAAGATCACATGATTAAAAAATAGTACATGTCTGACACAAGAAAAGTACAGAGTGGAGATTTGCCCAACCTGATATTAAGACAAATTAAGAGCCTAGAACAATTGAAACAATGTGATCCTAGTCAGAGATCAAATAAGCAATGGAAAAAAATGATACCAGCAATGTATTCGTGTATATATAGGAACTTGGTACATAAGAAAGGTGGTAATATACATCATGGGGTTTGAAGAGATCATTTAATAAATGGAGTTGGGAAAACGAACTTATTATTTCAAGAAAATAAAATCAGATCCTTTCTTACAGCATATACAGAATAAACAGCTACTATATTTAAGACCTGACATGAAAGTCAACATTATAAAACTATTAAAACAATGTAGAAAAGTATCTTTATGACCTAAGGGTAGGGAGGAGTTTATTAAATAAGATTTTTTAAAGATTTTATTCATTTATTCATGAGAGACACAGAGAGAGGCAGAGACACAGGCAGAGGGAGAAGCAGGCTCCATGCAAGGAGCCCAACATGGGATTCCATCCCGGGACTCCAGGATCACGCCCCAGGCTGAAGGCAGGCGCCAAACTGCTGAGCCACCCAGGGATCCCTATTAAATAAGATTTTAAAAGCACACACCACAAGGGCACAATTTAAAGGGTATAACAAAACCAAACTTAAATATTTCTTAGTTGGGGTGAAATACACTGATGTCTGCAACTTATTTGGAAATGCATCCAAAAGGATGGGTAAATGGCTGGCTAGAGATGGATAGTTATATAGGATAAAGTAAGTATAGTAAAATATGACTTATAGACTCTAAGTGGCGGTCATATTAGTGTTCACCATACTATTTTTCCAACTTTTCTATGTGTATGAAGTCATAACAATAAAAAAGCTGGTGAAAATGAACACTTTCGTTAAAAAAATATATTGTACATAGTTTTAAAAAACAGTGACTGGAAAATATTTGATATACACAGATATAGAAATGATATTTGCTATCATTGATGCATATATCAATGATATATGCATGTATATACATACACATTTGATAAGAAACTTCTGTGATCAGCAAGAAAGACAAGTTACCTAAAAGAAAACTTGCAAGATAAAATAGATAGGCACTGCAGAGAATGAGAAAACAAATGGCTAATACGTATAAAGTGGAAGCTCACCTCATCTGTAGTCAAAGAAATGCAAAGTAAAATAAAAGATACTACTTGAGAGGTGCCTGGGTGGTTCAGCCGGTTAGGTGTCTTGACTCTTGGTTTTGGCTCATATCACGATCTCGCAGTTGTGAGATCCAATCCTCTGTTGGGCTCTGCACCCAGTGCAGAATTTGCTTCACTTTCTCTCTCCCTCTATCCCTCTTCCATCACTCTCTTAAATAAACAAATAAATAACTTTTTGATACTACCTCAAGCCCACTGGACTGTCAAAAATTAAGAAGTTATATGATATCAGTACTGGTGATACTATGAAGAAATAGAAACCCTTATGCATTGTTCACAAGACTATAAATTAGTACAGATGTGATCTAGAGCAACTTGGCAATATGTGGTGAAAAGCCTATATGCATATTTCATAGGATCCATGAATTCTACTGAGTATACACTTCAGATAAACCGACACAGGAACACACAAAAAACAAAGACATCTATGAAGATATTTCCTGCAACACTT
Source organism: Vulpes vulpes (assembly GCF_048418805.1). Taxonomy (NCBI): domain Eukaryota; kingdom Metazoa; phylum Chordata; class Mammalia; order Carnivora; family Canidae; genus Vulpes; species Vulpes vulpes. Next base: position 43,591,261 of record NC_132796.1, read on the forward strand.
TTTATAACACCCAAGAACTGGATATCAATAAATAAAATACTGTGGAATTACTATTTGATGGAACATAATCCAGCAGTCTTGAGGAATGAACCATGTATAAATATGGACAAATGCCAAAAATAACAGAGCGAAAAAAATAAGGAATAGAATGAGATGTGAGCACCTTTCATGTTAAAAAAATGGAAAAAATCTACACAAACAACCCTATAGACTGTGCATGGATACACATATGTCTAAATAAATACACAGAAAATGGCTTGGAAGGACACACACCAAATACCCCAGAGTGGATAACTACAGGAAGAGAAGGGAATTAGATCATGAATAAAGACTGAAGGGCACAAAAACCAAACATAAAACCAAATATAAAAGTTCACATAGAGGGATGCCTGGGTGGCTTAGTGGTTGAGCATCTGCCTTAGGCTCACGGCATGATCCCGGGGTCCGGGGATGGAGTCCCACATTGGGCTCCCTGAGGGGAGCCTGCTTCTCCTCTCCCTATGTCTCTGCCTCTCTCTGTGTGTCTCTCATGAATAAATAAGATCTTTAAAAAAAGTTCACATAGATCATGAACTGATGATGAGAGAGGATCATAAACTGAGGAGACTGCCATAGTGATCAATTTCAGTGTTTCTGAATTCTAAGCTACACATAAAACAAAAACCTCCCTGTCCCAAAACACTATAAAAACATATGTTTAAAGGAAAAGTGAAAAAAGTAAAAGATAAATGAACTGGATGTATCACATCGCTTACCGGAGTACACAGCACATGAGCAGCAGATGGGTTGGGACATTAGCTGGATTGAGCATGCTGGGTGTATCTGACTTCATACAGGCCAGGAAGGCCCTCATCCTTCTGTTCTTGTCCTCAACTGCTTTGCCTAGCCAGAGCTTCTTGAGGTTTGGGCAAGTCCATTCCCGAAATGTTAGTGCAGACACCAGCTCAGGGGTTTGAGGTGACTTCCCTTTATAGGCAGACCACTCTTTGAGGATCACTGAAGGAACTAGAAAACAGAAATTGAGGAAAAACAGGCTCTAGAAAATTTCTGAGCATTTCTGCAACTGGCCATAACTGACAAGATCTGTCACATTTCAACATCTTTTTATTTTTTGTTACCATAATTTTTATTGTTAGCAGTAGTAACAGTAGGAGTAGTAAGCACTTATTAGATACTTGATATGTATTGAATATTTTACATAAAAATGTAAATCTCATTTACTTCTCAGAATTCTAATCCTGAGAGAGAAGCATTATAACTATGTTATCACAAAACATAGTGCTCAATTTTCAGATGAAGAAATAAAGGGTCAAAGTCACATTAATCACATTGAAACTCATTTAAGTACCAGCAAGGAAAGCAAGCTAGCAAGGAAAGAAGTCCAAGGAAGAATTATATAAATATCTGGCTTCATAACAGACTATGGGACACTCCAAAAGATTTTTTTTAATTTCACCAAATTCTCAAAAAACCAACATCTTTTAGATTTTTGAAGGTTTAACAGACAAGGAAAACATGGCTTCTGTCTACTTCTAGTATATCTCAGGCTCTTAATATGGCCTCTTTTACTTAAGACGCCTAGCATCTACTCAATTACCCAAGACCTGGAAGTCATCCCAGAGTCCGTACTTTCCTTCACCAACTACACATCTGCGTATTTCCAAGGTCCTGCTGATTCGATTACTTTATTTTCCTTTATATCTGTTCTCGTTTCTTCATCACAACAAATATTGCAGAGGTTCAGATCTCATTATTTTTACCTGACAAGAGTCTTCAGACTGCTGTCCCTGCCTTCATCATATGTGGTCTACCTCATATGCATGCTCCACAACAGTGAGAGTGTTCTTTTTAACAAACTTTTTGATTTGAAATAATTATAGATCCACAGGGAGTTGCAAAGGTAGTTGAGAGAGGGTCCCGTGCACACTTTACCCAGTTTCCCCCAATGGTCATATTTAAAACAATTATAATATGAAAGCCAGGAGGTTGACATAGGTATAATTGTGTGTATAGTTCCATAATCATGTGTAGATTTGTATAACCACCACTGCAATTGAGATACAGAACTATTCAATTACCACAAAGATCTCCCTTATGTTACCCCTTTCATGGTCACACCCAACACCCTCAGCACCATCCCTAATCCCTGGCAACCACTAATCTGTTCCCAAACCCTACAATTTTGTCAACTTGAGATTGTTATATAAACGGAATGATATAGTATGCAACCTTCTGAGATTGGCATTTGCACTTGGCATAATGCCATTAAGATTCATCCATGTTGTATATATCAATACCTTTCTTTGCCAAGTACTACTCCATGGTATGGATGTACCACACTTTAACCATTCATCTTTTGAAGGACATTTGGGGGCAGCCCGGATGGCTCAGCGGTTTAGCGCCGCCTTCAGCCCAGGGCCTGATCCTGGAGACCTGGGATCGAGTCCCATGTTGGGCTCCCTGCATGGAGCCTGCTTCTCCCTCTGCCTGTGTCTCTGTGCCTCTCTGTCTCTCATAAATAAATAAAACCTTTTAAAAAAAACGAAGGACATTTGGGTTGTTTCCAGTTTGGAGCTATTATGACTAAAAGCTACTATGAATATTTGTTTATAAGTTCCTACATGAAAATAAGTCATTTCTCTGGGATAAATGCCCAAAAGTGTAAGTGCTAGGTTGCACAATAAGTCTATTTTGAGTTTTGAAAGGAAATGCCAAATTATTTTCTAGAGTGATGGTACCATTTTATATTCTACCAGCAATTTGTGGGTGATCTAGTTTCTCCACATCCAATCCAGCATGCAGTGTTATCACCATTCTTCATTTTAGCCATTCTGATAGGCATATAGTTAGTTATATCTCATTGTGATTTGAATTTGCAATTCTTTAATGGGCAATGATGTTAAACATCTTTTCATGTCTTTATTTGCCACATATATAATTTCTTCAGGGAAATGTCTGCAGTCTTTTGCTGACCTTCTAATTGGACTGTTTTCATAATGTTCAGTTCTGAGAGTTCTTCATATATTTTAGATAGTAATCTAGATGTGTGGTACTTGTTCACCTACGCATGTCCAATTAATCTACTACCATTTGTTAAAAGGACTGTCTTTCCTCTAACAAAGTACTTCTGCAGCACTGTCAAAAATGTTGGCTGCACTTGCATGGGCTATTTATGGTTTCCCTATTCTGTTCTACTGCTCTTTATATCTGTACCACTACTAATACCACACAGTCTTAATTATTATAGCTACACAGTAAGGTTTAAAAATCAAAGTAAAGTGATTGCTTCCAACTGATTCCTTTCCAAAAATGTTTTAGCTGTTCTAGTTCCTTTCTCTTTCCATATATATATGATTATATTTATATTATATAAGATTATATATAAGATTATATATGTAATATATAAATTAGATAATTAGATATATTATTCATATATATATAAATAAATAATCTTGTATATCTCTACAAAGAATTCTGCTGGGATATAAAGAAGAATTGTGTTAAACTTCTTTACCAATTTGGAGAGAATTAACATTTTACCATGTTGAGCCTTCTAATTCATGGAGGTCTTTGTCTCTCCATTTATGTAGTACATCACTGATTTCTTTCAACAGTATTTTATAATTTTCAGCATATAGATCTTGAACATCATTTGTGAAATTTATACCTATTTCATTTTCTTTGGAGGAATTATAAATGGCATTTTGTTTTTTTATGTCAGTTCCTCCTATTCATTGTCAGTATATAGAAATATAATTAATTTCTGTATATTTATTGTGTATCCTACAACCTAGATGAACTCACTTATCAGTACTAGGAATTTTGTTGTAGATTGTGATTTTCTACAGACTATATCATCTACAACTAGGGGCAGTTTCATTTCTTCCTTTCTGATCTTTATGCGCTTTATATCATTTTCTTGCTTTTCTATGCTGGCTAGAAGTTCCAGTACTATGCTGCAGAGCAGAAGGGAGAGCATAACTGGCCTTGCTCCTGATTTAGGAAAAAAAAACACTTAGTCTTTCACCATTAAGTGTAATGTTAGCTGTATAGTTTTTGTAGATGTTATTTATGAAGTTGAAGGAATTCTCCTCTATTCCTAGTCTTCTGAGAGGTTTTCTTTTTTTTATCATGCATTGTTCAATTTTGTTAAATATTTTTCTGCATTCATAGAGATGACGATAATTATCTTTTTTTACTTTATCCTGTTTATGTGGTGGATTGCAAAGACTGATTTTTCAAATAATGAACCAGTCTTGCAAGATGCAATAAACCCTACTGGGCTATGGTATGTAATTATTTTATCTATTGTTGAATTCTACCGACAAATATCTTGTTAAGAACACTTACATCTATGTTGATGAAGGATACTGGTCTGAAATACAGTTTTTATATATTGTCTTTACCTGGTTTTAGTACTGGGGTAATGACGACTTCATAGAATGAATTGGCAAGTGTTCTCTCTTATTTTCTGAAAAAGATTTATGTAGAACTGATGGCAATTTTAAAAAATATATTGTCCATAAAAAGTGTCTGACTATGTAAAGCATGTTGGAAATTAAGATTTATGTGACAGACTCTATGTATTCTTTTATTAAAAAACATATTATGGAGGGCTGCCTGGCTGGCTTAGACAGAAGAGCATCCAACTATTGATTGTAAGGTTGGGAGTACAAGTCCCATGCCGGGTGTAGAGATTACATTAATTTTTTTTTTTAATTTACTATTAGGCAGCCCAGGTGGCTGAGTGGTTTAGCACCTCCCTCTGGCCCAGGGCGTGATCCTGGAGACCTGGGATGGAGTACCACGTCAGGATCCCTGTGTGTAGCCTGCTTCTGTCTCTGACTCTCTCTTTCTGTCTCTCATGAATAGATAAATAAAATATTTTAAAAAATTTACTATTGAGGATGCCTCGGTGGCTCAGTGGTTGACTGTCTGCCTTTGGCTCAGGTCACGATCCTGGGGTACTGGGACCGAGTCCTGCATCAGGCTCCCAAAAGGGAGTCTGCTTCTCCCTCTGCCTATATCCTACCTCTCTCTGTGTCTCTCATTAATAAATAAAATCCTTTAAAAATTTTATTACTGAAATATAACCAACATACAATGTTATATTATTACTTTTAGGTGTATAACATAGGGATTTGAAAATTATTTGTTGGGGGAGAGGCAAGATGGCCGAAGAGTAGGATCCCCAAGTCACCTGTCCTCAAAAACATACCGAGGTAACTTTCAAATCATCCGGAAAACCTATGAATTCGACCTGAGACGTAAAGAGAGAACAGCTGGAACGCTACAGAGAGAAAAGTTCAGCTTCTACCCAGGTAAGAAGACGGAAAAAAAAAATTAAAAAGAATATTGAGGGGGAGGGGCCCCACGAGGAGCCCGGCTAAGGCTGGGGGACATGAGCCTCCAAGGTAGGAAAGCCCAGTCCCGGAGAAGCAGGAACATTTACAATCTTCCCAAACAGAAAGGCACTCGCAGGGAACTCTGGCAGGAACCCAGGAGGGTCAGTGAAGCCTCCAGGTTCCCCAGATCACTAACAGAGGAAGTGCACGCCGGGGAGAGCTCGCCACATGCTGCGGGCCAAGCTTGGTAAAGGGCTGGAGTGCGTGCCAACGGCGACTCAGAGAAGCTAAGGCAGCAGCTCAGGCGGCAGCTCCGCATGGAGGAGGGTGCGTGACCCCAAGAACGCGATTCCAGTGGTGCAGGCCCCGGATCCCACGCGCCGGGGGACACCGTCCAGAATCCTGGGTTCCCCCAGAAACAGGAGGAGGCTGGGAGGACACAGGACAGCGAGGACGCTCCTGACGCCGGGCGCCTGGAGCTGTGCAGATCAGCGGCCCCCGGAGCATCCAGGCCCCTGCTAACTGGGAGACTATAGTAGTTACTGCTGGAGCTGACTCCAGGTCTGGAGACCTGGCCGCTGCCACTGTTGTTACTCCGGGTGTCACCCTGTGCCTGGGAGGGTCGGGGCCGCCAGGGAACAGGGGCCTCACAGGATAAACAGCTCCCACTGAGCCGTGCACCTGGCAGGGGGCAGGGCAGCTCCCCCAGGTGCACACACCTGAGAATCAGCACGGCAGGTCCCTTCCCCAGAAGACCAGCTGGAAGGACAGGGGAAGAGCAAGTTCTTGACCAAGCAGCGCTGGAAAGCTCCAGGAGAAGTCAAGGGATTTACAGTATATAGAACCAGAGGATACCACTCCTTGTTTTTTGTTTTTGTTTTTTGTCTTGTGGGGATTTTTGTTTGATTTTTTTCCCTTTTTTACTCTTTTTATTTCTTCCTTTTTCCTGTACAACCTGTTTTTAGCCACTCGGTACTGAGCAAAATGCCTAGAAAGAACTCACCACAAAAGAATCAGAAACAGTACTCTCTCCCACAGAGTTACAAAATTTGGATTACACTTCCATGTCAGAAAACCAATTCAGAAGCACAATTATAAAGCTACTTGGTGGCAAAGGAAAAAAGCACAAAGGATTCAAGAGACTTCATGACTGCAGAATTTAGACCGAATCAGACCGAAATTAAAAATCAATTAAATGAGATACAATCCAAACTGGAGGTCCTGACAACGAGGGTTAATGAGGCAGAAGAACGAGTGAGTGACATACAAGACAAGTTGATGACAAGGAAGGAAGCTGAGGAAGAAAGAGAAAAACAATTAAAAGATCACGAGGAAAGGTTAAGGGAAATAAATGACAGCCTCAGAAGAAAAAATCTACGTTTAATTGGGGTTCCAGAGGGCGCCAAGAGGGACAGAGGACCAGAAGGCATATTTGAACAAATCATAGCTGAGAATTTCCCTAATTTCGGGAGGGAAACAGGTATTCAGACCCAGGAGTTCGAGAGATCCCCCCCTAAAATCAATAAAAACTGTAAAACACCCCAACATTTAATAGAGAAACTTGTAAATTCCAAAGATAAAGAAAAGATCCTTAAAGCAGCAAGAGACAAGAGATTCCTAACTTACATGGGGAGAAGTATTAGGTTAACAGCAGACCTCTCCACAGAGACCTGGCAGGCCAGGAAGGCCTGGCAGGATATATTCAGGGTCCTAAAGAAGAACATGCAGCCAAGAATACTCTATCCAGCAAGGCTCTCACTCAGAATAGAAGGAGAGATAAAGAGCTTCCAAGATAGGCAGAAACTGAAAGAATATGTGACCACCAAACCAGCTCTGCAAGAAATATTAAGGGGGACTCTGTAAAACAAAGTGGAAGCCCAAAGAAATAACCAACAAAAACAGGGACTGAATAGGTATCATGATGACACTAAATTCATATCTTTCAATAGTAACTCTGAACGTGAATAGGCTTAATGATCCCATCAAAAGGCGCAGAGTTTCAGACTGGATCTATTTGCTGTCGACAAGAGACCCATTTTAGACATAAGGACACCTACAGCCTGAAAATGAAAGGTGGAGAAACATTAAGCATTCAAATGGTCCTCAAAAGAAAGCAGGGGTGGCAATCCTCATATCACACAAATTAAAGTTTATCCCAAAGACTGTAGTAAGAGATGAAGAGGGACACTATATCATACTTAAAGGATCTATCCAACACGAGGACCTAACAATCATGAATCTTTATGCCCCTAATGTGGGAGCTGCGAAGTATATCAATCAATTAATAAGCAAAGTAAAGACATACTTAGCTAATAATACACTAATACTGGGAGACTTCAACACGGCACTTTTTGCAAATGACAGACCTTCTAAAAACAACATCTCCAAAGACACAAGAGCTTTCAATGATACACTGGGCCAGATGGATTTCACGGATATTTACAGAAATTTGCATCCAAACGCAACTGAATACACATTCTTCTCAAGTGCACATGGAGCTTTCTCCAGAAGAGACCACATACTGGGTCACAAATCAGGTCTCAACGGATACCAAAAGATTGGGATTGTCCCCTGCATATTTTCAGCCCATAACGCTTTGAAACTTGAACTCAATCACAAGAAGAAATTTGGAAGAAATTCAAACACGTGGAGGTTAAAGAGCATCCTGCTAAAAGATCAAAGGGTCAACCAGGAAATTAGAGAGGAATTAAAAAGATTCATGGAAACTAATGAGAAAATGAAGATACAACCATTCAAAATCTCTGGGATACAGCAAAAGCAGTCCTAAGGGGGAAATATATCGCAAAACAAGCATCCCTGAAAAAACTGGAAAAAACTCAAATAGAAAGCTAACCTTGCACCTAAAGGAACTGGAGAAAGTTAAGCAAATAAGACCTACACCCAGCAGAAGAAGAGAGTTAATAAGGAATCAAGCAGAACTCAATGAAATAGAGACCAGAAGAACTGTGGAACAGATCAACAAAACCAGGAGTTGGTTCTTTGAAAGAATTAATAAGATAGATAAACCATTAGCCAGCCTTATTAAAAAAACAAAAGAGAAAAGACTCAAATTAATAAAATAACGAATGAAAAAGGAGAGATCACAACCAACACCAAGGAAATACAAACGATTGTAAAAACATATTATGAGCAGCTATACGCCAATAAATTAGGCAATCTAGAAGAAATGGACGCATTTCTGGAAAACCACAAACTACCAAAACTGGACCAGGAAGAAATAGAAAACCTGAACAGGCCAATAACCAGGGAGGAAATTGAAGCAGTCATCAAAAACGTCCCAAGACACAAAAGTCCAGGGCCAGATGGCTTCCCTGGGGAATTCTGTCAAACGTTTAAAGAAGAAACCATACCTATCCTGCTAAAGCTGTTCAGAAAGATAGAAAGAGATGGAGTACTTCCAAACTCGTTCTATGAGGCCAGCATCACCTTCATTCCAAAACCAAAGACCCCACCGAAAAGGAGAATTATAGACCAATATCCCTGATGAACATGGATGCAAAAATTCTCAACAAGATACTAGCCAATAGGATCCAACAGTACATTAAGAAGATTATTCACCATGACCACAAGTGGGATTTATCCCCGGGATGCAAGGCTTGCTCAACACTCGCAAAGCAATCAACGTGATAGATCATATCCTCAAGAGAAAAACCAAGAACCATAGGATCCTCTCAATAGATGCAGAGAAAGCATTTGACAAAAGACAGCATCCAGGCCTGATCAAAACTCTGAAGAGTGTAGGGATAGAGGGAACATTCCTCAGCAACTTAAAAGCCATCAATGAAAAGCCCACAGCCAATATCATTCTCAATGGGGAAACACTGGGAGCCATTCTCCTAAGATCAGGAACACGACAGGGATGTCTACTCTGACCACTTCTATTCAACATAGGACTAGACGTCCTAGTCTCAGCAATCAGGCAACAAAAAGAAACAAAAGGCATTCACATTGGCAAAGAAGAAGTCAAACTCTCCCTCTTTGCAGATGACATGATACTGTACATAAAAAACCCAAAAGACTCCACTCCAAGATTGCTAGAACCCATACAGCAATTCGGCAGTGTGGCAGGATACAAAAATCAATGCCCAGAAATCAGTGGCATTTCTATACACTAACAATGAGACTGAAGAAAGAGAAATTAAGGAGTCATTCCCATTTACAATTGCACCAAATAGCATAAAATACCTAGGAATAAACCTAACCAAAGAGGTAAAGGATCTATACCCTAAAAACTACAGAACACTTCTGAAAGAAATGGAGGAAGACCCAAAGAGATGGAAAAATATTCCACGCTCATTGATTGGAAGAATTAATATTGTGAAAATGTCAATGCTACCCAGGGCAATTTACACATTTAATGCAATCCCTATCAAAATACCATGGACTTTCTTCAGAGTGTGGAACAAATCATCTTAAGATTTGTGTGGAATCAGAAAAGACCCTGAATAGCCAGGGGAATATTGAAAAAGAAAACCAGAGCCGGGGGCATCACAATGCCAGATTTCAGGTTGTACCACAAAGCTGTGGTCATCAAGACAGTGTGGTACTGGCACAAAAGTAGACACATAGATCAATGGAACAGAATAGAGAATATAGAAATGGGGCCTCAACTCTATGGTCGACCAATATTCGTCAAAGCAGGAAAGACTATCCACTGGAAGAAGGACAGTCTCTTCAATAAATGGTGCTGGGAAAATTGGACAGCCACATGCAGAAGAATGAAACTAGACCATTTCTTACACCATTCACAAAGATAAACTCAAAATGGATGAAAGATCCTTTTTTAAAAAAAGATTTTATTTATTTATTCATGAGAGACACAGAGAGAGGCAGAGACACAGGCAGAGGGAGAAGCAGGCTCCACGCAAGGAGCCCAATGCGCGACTCGATCCTGGGACCCCAGGATCACGCCCTGGGCCGAAGACAGACACTAAACCGCTGGGCCACACAGGGATCCCCAGATGAAAGATCTAAATGTGAGACAAGAATCTGTCAAAATCCTAGAGGAGAACACAGGCAACACCTTATTTGAACTTGGCCACAGGAACTTCTTGCCCGATACATCTATGAAGGCAAGGGTAACAAAAGTAAAAATGAGTTATTGGGTCTTCAAGATGAAAAGCTTCTGCACAGCCAAAGAAACAGTCAACAAACTAAAAGACAACCTACAGAATGGAAGAAGATATTTGCAAATGACATATCAGATAAAGGACTAGTATCCAAGACCTATAAAGAACTTATTACACTCAACAGAAAAGATATAAACAATCCAATCATGAAATGGGCAAAAGACCTGAACAGAAATCTCACAGAGGAAGACATAGATATGGCCAACAAGCACATGAGAAAATGCTCCGCATCCTTTGCCATCAGGGAAATACAAATCAAAACCACAATGAGATACCACCTCACACCAGTGAGAATGGGGAAAAGTAACAAGACGGGAAACAACAAATGTTGGAGAGATGGGGAGAAAGGGGAACCCTCTTGTACTGTTGGTGGGAATGTGAACTGGTGCAGCCACTCTGGAAAACTGTGTGGAGGTTCCTCAAAGAGTTAAAAATAGAACTGCCCTACGACCCAGCAATTGCACTGCTGGGGATTTACCCCAAACATAAAGAGGCAGTGAAACGTCGGGACACCTGCACCCCAATGTTTATAGCAGCAATGTCCACAATAGCCCAACTGTGCAAGGAACCTCAGTGTCCATCGAAAGATGAATGGATAAAGATGATGTGGTGTGTGTATACAATGGAATACTACTCAGCCATTAGAAATGACAAATACCCCCCATTTGCTTCGACGTGGATGGAACTGGAGGGTATTATGCTGAGTGAAGCAAGTCAGTCAGAGAAGGACAAGCATTCTATGGTCTCATTCCTTTGGGGAATATAAAAAATAGTGAAAGGGAATAAAGGGGAAAGGAGAGAAAATGAGTGGGAAATATCAGTGAGGGTGACAGAACATGAGAGACTCCTAACTCTGGGAAACGAATAAGGGGTAGTGGAAAGGGAGATGGGTGGGGGGTTGGGGTGAATGGGTGACAGGCACTGAGGGGGGAACTTGATGGGATGAGCAATGGGTGATATGCTACATGTTGAAAATTGAACTCCGATTTAAAAAAAAGCTAATGGAGGGCAGCCCGGGTGGCTCAGCGGTTTAGCGCCGCCTTCAGCCCAGGGCATGATCCTGGAGACCTGGGATCGAGTCCCGTGTCGGGCTCCCTGCATGGAGCCTGCTTCTCCCTCTGCCTGTGTCTCTGCCTCTCTCTCTCTCTGTGTGACTCTAATGGATGCATAAATAAAATCTTTTTAAAAAATAAAAATAAAATAAAAATAAATTTTAAAAAGCTAATGGAAGTGAAAATACCTTCTGTACATTAAGAAGACATGGTTGGCATACTGGTTTTGAGTCTCAGTTCAAACTCTAAAGTCGGCCCATGAGCATACTAGTTTCTAGGACCAGAAAGACCAAAACTATTCATTGTTAATTTAAAGTATTTGTAGAGGGACACCTGGGTGGCTCTGGTTGTCTGCCATCAGCTCAGGGCAGGATCCCGGAGTTCCGGGATCGAGTCCCACATAAGGCTCCCTGCATGGAACCTGCTTCTCTTCCCTCTGCCTATGTCTCTGCCTCTCTCTGTGTCTCTCGTGAATAAATACAATCTAAAAAATAAAAATAAAAAATAAAGCATTTGTAGAATTTTCCAATGAAAAATGCTAGACTCTTAGATTCTATGGCAGGTGTCTATTTGTTTGTTTTCCTACCTAACCAGCAACCTTTCCTTGTTCCATCCAGTAACAACACCTCAAATTTCCAAGGATATACTGCTATTCCATTTTTGGAAGTTTTCTCAAGTGCTCCGTTCCCGCAGCCAGCTCACTGAGATTTGTTAACTGTCATTATCATATGTTTGCTTGTCCTCTAAAGACTCCTTTTACTTCTGACAAATCCAGCATGATTAATTGAATACAAAAATGGCCATACTTGTTCACATCTTCCTGTATCTATACTTTCTACAGCTCCTCCCACTAAGAGATGGATAGGTTTCTCCACCCTTCAAATCTGGACTAGGTTTTGTTTTGGCCTATAGACTTTTGCAGAAGTGATAATTATGCCAGTTCTTAGCATAGGCCTCAAGAAGGCTTGCATGCTTCCGCTCACTCTTGAACCCCTGGAACTACCATGAGAACAAGCCTGGACTAGCCTTCTGGAAGATGAGACCCCGTTGTCCAGTTGTCCAGCTATACCAGACAAGACCATCCTAGACCTGTTAACCCCAGCCAACCCACCAGCAGACTACAAGTACACAAGCCTAGCCAAGATCAGCCAAGCCTGGTCCAACAGCAGAGATATGCAGCCAACCCATAGATTCATAAACAATAATAAATGATTTGGTTTCAAGCCACTGAGTTTGGGGATGGTTTACTATGCAGTAGTTGCCAATTCACATATCCAGCAATACAGTACAAATTGTATTTTATGCAGGATCAAGTTGCTCTGGTTGTAGGAGGCCAGAATATCTAGTCTTCTTCAGAATATCTAATCTTTTTCGGAATATCTAGTCTTCTGTACTGCCTCCTGATTTCTTCTTCATTTCCTCCCTTAGTCTGTCTCTTAAAATAAGCCTTTCTTAGAGTTTCTATTCTCAGCCATCTTCTCAGTATTCTTTCTCCTTGGTGAGATTCATCCCTTCCCATGGCTTCAACTCTTACCTTTATATAGATGACTTCCAAATCTACCTCTAACTGAACTCTACTGAGGAGTTCAAATGAGTTCAAATGATCTGCTGGGCAAGTCCAGCAAACTCCCCCCAAAAAAGCATACCTCATTGTGTTTAAATATGAAGACTTGCTACCAATCCTACATTGTTTCCTATTTCTCCTCCTATCTCCAGCTTGATTCCTCTACTTCTGGTTAATGTCACCACTATCCTCATCACCCAGGCCAGAAACCTCATCATCCCAGATTCTCCTCATCCACCATATCTGATCATTCTGCTGCAGTGTCATATCTGTCCCTTCCTCCCCATCATCACAGCCCACTCTGATGCTTCCTTTATCTTCCTCCTCTTCACCTCCTTTTTTCTTGCTATCAAAGTTTGATCAGTGGTCCAGCAATATTAGCACCATTTGGGGGCCTATTAGAAATGCAGAATATTGAGACCCACCTTAGATCTACTCAATCAGAATCTGCATTTTAACACGATCCCTAGGTGATTCATATGCATACGAGGGTACAATAAACAACTCCCTAGCTGGATAGGTAGAGGTGCCCACCAGTTTATAACCTATGCACCATGACAGTGGCACTCAAGTCTGGTTGAATACCTGAGAAGTCTTCAATTTTCCATTTACTTTTTCATGATTTAATTTTTTTAAAAAAGAATATAACATTTATTAGTTGTATTTTCAATACAGAAATACAAAGAAAAAAGCTAAAATTGGCCCATGCCTTGCTCAGATAACTCCAAATGACATTTTCTTTTTTTAAAACAGGATAATTTACCTAAAGATAGATAATTAAAACAATAAAAATGTACAAAGTGATGCCAGAAACTTCTAGCACCACCCCAATTCCAACCATTCTCAAATATAGCCATTCTAAGAATTAATCTTCCGGGAAGCAATTAACCTTCCAGGAAATAACTAAGCATATACCTTCATATATTCATCTGTTTACTCTTTTGTTTAAAAAGCATAAATTACTCCCACTGAGTCATCATAATTTTTTATACTTAATGTATCTTAGAGATATTTCTTTATGAGCATACGCAGACTTTCATAATTTCTAATACTACATAGTATTCCATTAGATGGATGATTTTATCAGATCAGTTCCCTATGGAGAAGTGCTTTGATTGCTTCCAGTTTTAGCTATTACAAACCAGGCTGCAATGATCATCCAGGGGCATATGTTTTGGTGAACTTCTGCAATGATATCCATAGGGTACATTTTTAATGGCAAGATTACTGAGTATAATGATTAGATGCTTCTGTTTAGCAAGTTAAAAAAAAAAGCCACTGAGAAAAAAAGAAACTGAGCCACTCAGTTTCTTTTAGTTTCCATGTTTTGCAATCCCTACTTTATCCAAGTAGATTTTTAAGTGCAGTCCCCAGACCAGCAGCCTCAGCAGCATCAGGGAACTTCTTACAAAAGGGAATTCTTGGTCCCTACCTCAGATCTACAGAATTTGAAATTCTGAGGAGGGAGATAAGCAATTTGTGTTTTAACAGACTAGGTAATTCTGATGCACACTAAAGGCTGAGAAACATTGCTGTAGGCAAGGTAACCATGAGATGGCTGCCAGTGGCCATGGACACAGTCTCTTCCTTTAAGTTCAGCAAAAACTTCTGATCCAGTCTTTCATATGAGCAGGACTCCTAGGGTGCACCCTAATTGGCTGGCTTACATTACAAATCTCCCCTGAAGTAATAATGTCTGTGGCCAGACATATTAGAATCAGTCTACCCCATAATACATGGACTATGAGTGGGAAGAATAGATACACAAATAAAAACCATGAATTGGTAGAAAGGAAAAAGTAGGAAACGATTGCTGTGAATACTCTAGCAAAGTCCACCCATTTAGTCAAAGAATATGTGCATGTTCTATTTTGATAAATATTGCCAATTTGTACCTGTAAAAAGCTGCACCAACTTACGGTCTCACCAGCAGTGTGTATCTATTTTCTCATATCCTCACTTGCTCTGCATATAATCAAACTTTAAATGCTTCCCAAAATGATAGGTGAAGATGGAGTTTTATTGTTTCGATTTATATTTCTTACATAATACATAAGAAATATACTTCTCATATGCCTCATGGATGAGACTGAACATCTTTTCAAATCTGTATTGATGTATATATGTTTTCCTTTGTAAATTACTTGCTTATTCTTTAGCTCATTTTACTATTGGGTTTTGCCTTTTTCATGTTGATTTTTTTTTCTTAACTTATTGTAAATTAAAGAAACTAGCCCTTGGTCATATATGTTGCAAATATGTTTTCCCAGCTCTGTTGATCTTTTTAATTTGTTTATGGTATTTCTGTCTCACGAAGCTTTTAACTTTTATGACACAAATCTATCAATAGTTTCCTTTATTGGCATCTGGGTTTGGGAGTCTGCTTTAAAAGGGCATTCCCTATTCCTAAGTACATATAAGTACATCCATCTTTTCTTCTAGAATTATGTTTTCATTTTTTTTCCTTTTCCACTTCTGATCCATCTAGAATTATATTTTGGTACAAGGAGTAAGGTAAGGATACTCCGTCCCCTGCCCCAACAACAAATAGCCAGTTGTCTGAGCACTATTTATGGAATAAGCCTTTTTTCTCCCCACTAATTTCAATTGCCACATTTATCATAAACTAAATTCCTTTATGTATTTGGGTCTACTTGTGGAATCTACTTGTTCCATTGATCTAATTCATTTTTTGTTCTATACTGTATGAATCATTTTACTTCTGTAGTATTTTTAATATCTGACAGAACTAGTTTTCTCTCACATTCGTTTTCTTTCTTTCTCTCTTTTTTTTAGAAATGTTCTAGTTTTTCTCCCATATTTACCTTTCAGGTGAACTCAAGTCAATGAAGCTCTTAAAAATTAAGTATACGAGGCCTCCACTCCAGACCTAGTGAAGCAGATTTTATAAAATGTGACACTCCGTAGGGGGTTGAGTAGTATGTCCCCAAGATTCACATTCACCCAGAGCCTGTGATTTTAACCTTATTCAGAAATATTACCTTTGAGGATGTAATCATGTTAAAATGAGGTCATAGGGTGGATCTTAATCCAATGATTGGGATCCTCATAAGAAAAGGGAAATTCAGGCACACAGGGAGAACACCATGTGATGGTGGAGGCATAGTGATACATCTACAAGCCAAGGAATGTCAAGGATCGCAACCACCAAAAGCTAGAAAGAAAGGAAGGATGCTCTGCTAGGGCTTTTAGAAACAGCATGGCCTGCCAACACCTTGATTCTGGACTTCTCACCTCCAGAACAGTGAGATAATAAATTTCTATGGTTTTATGCTATCCAGTTTGTGGTACTTTGCTATGGTAGCCCTAAAAAACTAATACATACTCTATATCTAAATTTTTAAAAAATCTCTAAGTATGATCCTAATATACCACCAACGTTGAGAATCACTGTACTGAATAATAATTATAACCATTCTTGACTCACTCAGTATTTAGTAGAAGTAAAAAAACAGGATGACTGAAATAATTCTCCTTTTTAAAAGGGAGACTTGGTGTTGAAACAACCAGCTATCCATTTGGGGAAAACTTACTTTATCCCTATATCATGTCAAATTCACTAGAATAAACTCTAAAAGTATTCTAGGAGCTGGGAACAAGAGAAAATCCCTACTCTTATGGAGTTTCCAATCTAAAGAGACACAACAAATAGATAACTTTGGAGAGGTGATCTATGAAGAAAATAAATCGAGGCACCTGGGTGCCTCAATGGTTGAGCGTCTGGCCTTCAACTTAGGTCATGATCCCGGGGTCCTGGGATAGAGTCCCCCATCAGGCTCCCTGCAGGGAGCTTTCTTCTTCCTCTGCCTATGTCTCTGTGTCTCTCATGAGTAAATAAATAAATAAAATATTTTTAAAAAGAAAAGAAATGAAGGTAATGAACTAAGGTACATATTAATGGAGAGTGGGTGGTCAGTTTAGTTAGGGTAGCCGGGAAGGCCTTCTGGAAGAACAGGTAGTTGAACCAAGTGCTGAAGGTGTCAGCCATAGGAAGGTCTGGGGAAGAGAGTATCTAGATAGGAAAAGCACAAAGGTTTGAGAAGGAAATGAGTTTAAGGTAGATTAAAGACATAGATGGAAAGCACTATAACAGAAGGAGAAAAAGAGAAAATGGTTGTTGCCTTGGATAAGAAAGACCTTTTTTTAGAAAAAAGATTTTATTTATTCATGAGAGACACAGAGAGAGGCAGAGACATAGGCCGAGGAAGAAGCAGTCTCCTCACAGGCAACCTGATGTGGAACTCGATTCCCAAACTGGGACTACGCCCTGAGCCAAAGGCAGATGCTCAACCACTGAGCCACTCAGGCATCCCAAGAAAGGCCTTCTAATAGTAAACAAAACAGAAAAAACAATAGAAGAAAAAGGTTGATATAATCAAATCACTATACAAACATTTAAAACTTCTGTATGATAACACAAACCATAAACATGTTACATATTATGGAAGAATATCAGCAACATGCATAATAGATAAAGGGTGAATATTCAGAACTAGAAATGACTCCTACAACTCAATATGGAAAAGACAATGCTGTAAGAAAACCTAAACAAAGTTTACAAGCAGTTCATAAAGGATGGACTAAAAAACATATGAAATGATATTCAACTTCACTAGCAATGATACAATGAAAATTTAAAACAAATAAACATAAGTTACCATTTTTTTTCCATCCATCAGACCGGTAAACAGTTTAAAAGTTAGAGTCTGAGGAAACATGAAGAAATACTGCTGATGAGAATGAAAATTGGCATAATGCTTTTGAAAGGCAACTTGGCAGTATGTATTGAAATTTCAAATGTCCATACCCCAGCAACCCACTTTCGAAGTGTTCACCTAGAGAAACATGACAGCTCAGGAAACTCCTACTGGTATGTTTGCTGCTGCTCTTTATTAGAGAAAAATAAAACCATTTTAAATATCCATCAGAGGCTAGGGGTTTATCAATCTTGTTAATTCTTTCAAAAAAGCAGTTCTTAGTTTCATTGATCTGTTTTACTGTTTGTTTTTTAATTTCTGTATCATTGATTTCTGCACTAACCTTATTATTTCTTTTCTGCCGGATTTAGGCTTTATTTGCTGCTTTTACCAGCTCCTTTAGGTGTAAGTTTAGGTAGTCTATTGAGAACTTTATTTCATTTTTGTTAAGATTTTATTTATTTATTTGACAGAGAAATAGCACACAAACAGGGGGAGCAGAAGGCAGAAGGAGAGGAGGAGGGAGAAGTAAGCTTTCCACTGAGCAGGGAGCCCCATGTGGTGCTCAATCTCAGGACCTCAGGATCATGACCAGAGCTGAAGGCAGATGCCTAATCGACTGAGCCACCCAGGTGCCCCAAGACCTTTCTTATTTCTTGAGGAAGGCCTGTACTGCTATATACTTCCCTCTTAGGACTGCACCTGCTGCATCCCAAAGGTTCTGAACTGTCATGTTTTTCATTTTCTTCCATGTGTTTTTAAAAATTTCTTCTGTAATTTTCTGGTTGACCCATTCGTTCTTTAGTAGGATATTCTTTAAACTCTATGTATGCGTGGTTATTCCCAATTTTTTCTTATGGTTGACTTCAAGTTTCATAGCATGTGGTCTAAAAATATGCATGCTATGATCTCAGTCTTTTTGTACCATTTGAGTCCTGATTTGTGAGCCAGTATGTGATCTATTCTTTCAAAAAGAAAAGAGAAAGAACCCAAATAAATAAAATCATGAATGAAAGGAGAGATCCCAACCAACACTGCAGAAATACAATTATAAGAGAATATTATGAACAATTATATGCCAACATATTAGGCAATCTGGGAGAAAGGGATAAATTCCTAGAAACATATAACCAAAACAGCAGCAACTGTACCCCAAAGGTTATAGCAGCAATGTCCACAACAGCCAAACTGTGGAAGGAGCCTCAATGTCCATCCAAAGATGAATGGATAAAGAAGATGTGGTAAATGTATAGACTGGAATATTACTCAGCCATTAGAAACGACAAATACCCACCATTTGCTTCGACATGGATGGAACTGGAGGGTATTATGCTGAGTGAAATAAGTCAATCGGAGAAGGACAAACATTATATGGTCTCATTCATGGGGAATATAAAAAAAATAGTGAAAGGGAATAAAGTCAAAAGGAGAGAAATGAGTGGGAATATCAGTGAGGGTGACAGAACATGAGAGACACCTAACTCTGGGAAACAAACCAGGGATAGTGGAAGGGAGACGTCGGGGGGTTGGGGTGATTGGGTGACAGGCACCAAGGGGGGCACTTGACGGGATGAACTTGGGTGATATACTATATGTTGGCAATCTGAACTCTAATTAAAAAAAAAAAGAAAAAAAAAGAAAATTATTTGTTAAAAATTTGGTCGGATTCTCCAGTGAAACCAATGCAGTCAGATTTTCTTTTGGTAAAATTGAAATTCTATTAATATTCACAGGGTTATATGGATTGTCTATTTCATGTTAGGTGTGTTGTGGTAGTTTGTAATTTTGAGAAATTGACCCATCAAATTTATGTGTATAGTTGTTTACAGTATTCGTATATAATCCTTTGGACATTTGTAGGTACTATGGTATTATTCCCTGCCGCAGTCTTGATGTAATTTGTGTATTCCATATTTTCTTCTTTGCAGACTTTCTAGACATTCGCTAATTTTATTTTTCTTTTCAAAGAACCAGGTTTTTGTTTTACTAATTACGCTCTGTTATTTTTATTTTCAATTGCATTGATTTTTGCTCTTTATTATTATTTCTTCACATTGCTTTGCTGCAGGTTTAGCTTTCTCCTCCTCTTGTTTCTTGAGGTAAAAATTCAGATGACAGATTAGTCACATTTCCCTTTTCTAATTTGAGCATTTAGTACTATAAATTTTCTTCGCAGCAATTTAGCTCCATAGCACAGATTCTAATATATTGTATTTTTATTTTCATTTAGTTTTACGTATTTTCTTTTTTCCCTGGAGACTTGCTCTTTGACCCATGGATTATATAAAAGTGTTTCGTTATCTTCCAAGTATTTATAGATTTTCCTATTATCTTTCTGTTGTTGATTTCTAGTTTGATTCCATAGTGGTCTGAGAATATACTTTGTATAATTTTAATTCTCTTAAATTTATTGAGCTTTGTTTTATGGTCCAGGATATCATCTATCATGGTATATGTTCTGTGGGCATGTGAAAAGAACATATATTTTGTTCTTGTTGCCTGACATGTTAAGAGTCAATTAGATCCTATTCAATGATGGTGTTGTTGAGTTCTATATTCCTGATGATTTTCTGTCTAGTTGTTCTATTCACTATTGAAAGGGAAGCTGAAATCTCTGATTAGAATGTTGGGAAATATCAGGAAGGGAGACAGAACATAAAGAATCCTAACTCGGGGAAACGAACTAGGGGTGGTGGAAGGGGGGAGGAGGGCGGGTGTTGGAGGGGAATGGGTGACGGGCACTGAGGTGGACACTTGACGGGATGAGCACTGGGTGTTTTTCTGTATGTTGGTAAATTGAACACCAATAAAAATTAATTAAAAAAAAAAGGGGGGGGAAAGAAGAAAAGAAAAAAATAAATAAATAAAAATGGATTAAAAACTAAAAAAAAAAAAAAAAGAATTGTGGATTTGTCTCTTTCTCATTTAAGTTTTCTCAGTTATTGCATCACATATTTTGTGGCTCTTTGGTTTGGTGATACACATTTAGGATTGCTAGTCTTTTTGGTATATTGACCCTTTTACCAGTATATAATATCCCTCTTTATCACTGGCATTTTGCTTTACTCTGAAGTCTATTTTATGTGCTATTAATACCGCCATTCCTGATTTTTTTTGATTAATGTTTTCATGGTATATAACTTTCTATCATTCTACTTTCAACAAACATATCATTTATATTTGAAGTGAATTTTTGTATACAATATATAACTGGGTCATGATTTTTATCTAGTCTGTCAATGACTGTATTCTAATTGGTGTAATTAGACCACTCACATTTGATGTAATTATTGATATGTTAGGGCTTATGTCTATCCTTTTTTGTTTGTTCTGTTTTTCATAGCTCTACTTTCTTCCTCTTCTCTTCCTATAGGTTACATTACCTTATTTTAAAATTCTATGTTGATTTATCTATAGTGTTTCTGAGTATTTCTGTGTGTACAGCTCTTCTATTGCATTTTCTAGGCACTGCATTACGTATACATAAGTTACCACAGTCTGCTGGTGTTGATATTTCACTGGTTCAAGTGAAATATAGAAACTTCACTGATTACATCCTTTTAATCTTCCCCACTTAGAATTGTCTTACATATGTTCCCTATAGACACTGAGAACCAAATTAAACAGTGATACTTTCACTTCAACTGTGAAACCTAATTTAGAAAACTCAAGAAAAGCAAAGTCTACTGTTTTTACCTATATTTTTGTTCTTTCCATTGTCTTTCCTTTCTTCCTGATGTTACAAGATTCCTTTTTTTTAAGTCTCTACTTTAATTCTAGTTAATACGGTGTTAGTTTCAAGTGCGCAATACAGTGATTCAACACTTCCATACATCACCCTGTCTTCAGCATGACAAGTGTATGCCTTAATTTCCATCCCCACCCCCCTAATCCCTTTCCTCTGTAACCATAGAGTTTGTTCCCTATGATTAAAAGTCTGTTTCTTGCTTTGGCAATCTCTCTCATTTTTTTTTCCTTTGTTTGTTTCTTAAATTCCACATTTGAGTGAAATCATATGGTATTTTTCTTTCTCTGACTTAATTTTGTTTAGCATTATACCCTCTAGCTCCACAATATTGTTGCAAATGGCAAGATTTTGTTTTTTTAATATTAGTTATTAAAAAATAATATTCCACAATATATTCCAATACAAGATTCCATTGTATTCCATACACACACCACATCTTTATCTATACATCAATTGATGGACACTTAGGCTGCTTCCATATTGTGGTTATTATTAATAATAGTGCTATAAACATAGGAATGCATGTATCCTTTTGAATTAGTGTCTCAGTATTCTTTGGGTAGATACTCAGTAGTGCAATTACTGGATCATTAAGTAGTTCCAATCTTAAATTTTTGAGGAACCTCCATACTGTTTTGCACAGTGACTGCATCAATTTGCATTCCCACCAACATTGCAAGAGGGTTCCCCTTTCTCTATGTCCTCACCAAAACCTGTTGTTTCTTGTGTTTTTTATTTTAGCCATTCTGACAGGTGTGAGGTGTTATCTTATTGTAGTTTTGATATGCATTTCCCTGACGATGTGAGATGTTGAGCATCTTTTCATATACCTATTGGCTTCCTAGACATTTTCTTTGGAGAAATGTCTGTTCGTGTCTTCTGCTCATTTTTTAATTGGGTTATTTGTTTTTTGGGTTTTGAGTTTCATAAGTTCTTTATATATTTTGGATACTAGCCCTTTAGTGGATATGTCATTTGCAAATATCTTCTTCCATTCTGAAGGCTGCCATTTAGTTTTCTTTATTGTTTCCTTGGTGTTGCAGAGGCCTTTTATGTTGATATAGTCCCAACAGTTTATTTTTGCTTTTGTTTCCCTTGTCTCAGGAAATCTATCTAGAAAAATGTTAGCACAGCTAATGTCAAAGAAGTTATTTCTTGTGTTCTCTTCTAGGATTTTTCACTCCAGGTCTCACATTTAGGTGTTTAATCCATTTTGAATTTATTTTGTATATTGTGTAAGCAAGTGGTCCAGTTTAATTCTTTTGAATGTTGCTGTCCAGTTTTGCCAGCAGCATTTATTAAAGAAACTGTCTTTTTCCTACTAGATATTCTTTCCTGCTCTGTAAAAAACTAACTGACCACATAATTGTGGGTTTATTTCTTCATTTTCTATTCTGTTTCATTGATCTATGTATCTATTTTTGTACCAGTACCATACTGAATTGATTTATTACAGCTTTGTATTATAACTTGAAGTCCCGAATTGTGATGCCTCCAGTTTTTTCTTTCTCAAGGCTGTTTTGGCTATTTGGGTTCTCTGGTGGTTCCATACAAATTTTAGGACTGTTTGTTCTAGCTCTGTGAAAAATGCTGTTAGTATTTGGATAGAGATTGCATTAAATGTGTAGATTGCTTCAGGTACTATAGACATTTTAACAACATTTGTTCTTTCAATCCAGGAGCATGGAATGTCTTTCCATTTCTGTATCACATCTTTAACTTCTTTCATCAGTGTTTTATAGTTTTGAAAGCAAAGATCTTTCACTTCGGTTAACTTTATTCCTAGGTATCGTTACTTTGGGTGCAACTGGAAATGAAATTTAAAAAATTTTCTTCATTACTGGTGTATAGAAATGCAACAGATTTCATATTGATTTTGATCCCTGCGACTTTACTGAATTCCTGTATCAATTCTAGCAGTTTTTGGGTGGTCTTTAGTGTTTCCTATATATTATATCATGTCATTTGCAAATAGAGTTTTACTTCTTCCTTACTGATTTGGATTCCTTTTATTTCTTTTTGTTGTCTACTTGCTGTGGATAGAAATTCCAGTACTATGTTAAATAAAAGTGGTGAGATGGACATCCTTGGCTTGTTATTGACCTTAGGGGAAAAGCACTCAGTTTATCCCCATTAAGGATGATGTTACCTGTGGTTTTTCATAGATGGCCTTTATTATATTGAAGTATGTTTTCTCTAAACCTATTTTGTTGAGGGATTTTATCATAAATGGATGTTGTACTTTGTTAAATGCTTTTTCAGCATCTATTGAAATGATCATGTGGTTCTTGTCCTTTCTCCTGCTGATGTGATATATCACGTTGATTGATTTGTGAATATTAAGCCAGACTGGCAACGAAGAAATAAATACCACTTAAATCATGGTGAATGATTTTCTTAATATATTGTTGGACTTGGTATGCTAGTATTTTTTTGAGGACTTTTGCATCTATATTCATGAGAAATATTGGTCTGTAGTTCTCCTTTCTAGTGGTGTCTTCAACTGGTTTTGGTACCAGGGTAATGCTGAACTCATAGAATGAAATTGGAAGTTTTCTTTCCTTTTCTCTTTTTTGGAATAATTTGGGAAGAATAGGTATTAATTCTTTTTTTCTTGAAAAGTCTGGCTAGAGGTTTGTCAATTTTATTGATTTTTGCAAGGAACCAGCTCCTAGTTTCATTGATTGGTTCTATTGTTTTTTACTTTGTATATCATTTATTTCTTTTTTCCTTCTTTTAAAAAATATTTTATTTAAATTTGATTTCCCAACATATAGTATAACACCCAGTGCTCATCTCATCATGTACCCTCCTAAATGCCTGTCACCCAGTTACCCCATCCCCCCACGCACCTCCCATTTGTATATCATTTATTTCTGCTGTGATCTTTATTATTTCTTTGCTAGTTTTAGGTTTTGTTTTTTTCTTCTTTTTCTAGCTCCTTTAGGTTAAGAGGTTAGGTTGTTTATTTGAGATTTTTCTTATTTTTTGAGTTATAAACTTGTCTATATTGCTATAAACTTGTCTCTTTTGCTGCATCCCAGAGGTTTTGGACCATTGTGTTTTCATTTTCATTTGTTTCCATGTAGATTTTTATTTCTTCTTTGATTTCCTGGTTGAGCCAATCATTGTTTAGTAGCATGTTATTTAACCTCCATGTATTTGTGCTCATTCCAGATTTTTTTTATGGTTGACTTCTAGTTTCATAGTGTTGTGGTCAGAAAATATTCAAGGTATGATTTTTATCTTCTGGAACTTTTTGAGACTTCTATTGTAGCCTGATATGTGATCTACTCTGGAGAATGTTCCTTGTGCATTTGTAAAGAGTATCTATTCTGTTTTTTTAGGATGGAATGTTCTGAATACATCTTTTAAATTAATCTGTTCCAGTATATCATTCAAAGACATTGTTTCCTTGTTGATGTTCTCTTTAGAAGATTTATCCCTTGACATATTTGGGGTGTTAAAGTCCACTTCTATTATTGTATTATTGTCAATCAGTTCCTTTATCTTTGTTATTAACTGTTTTATGTATTTAGATGCTTTTATGTTGGGTGCCTAAATATTCACATTTTATCTTTTCGTTGGACTGTCCCCTATATATAATACTATATATTATTATATATAGTACTCTCCTTTGTCCCTTGTTACAGTCTTTCTTTTAAAGTCTGTTTGGCCCAATATAAGTATTGCTACTCCAGCTTTGTTTTAACATCCATTTGCATGAAAGATGTTTCTCTATCCTCTCACTTTAAATGTGCAGGTGCCTTGAGGTCTAAAATGTGTCTCTTGTAGGTAGCATACCGATGGGTCTTGGTTTTTTAATCCATTCTGCCACCTTATATCTTTTGTTTGGAACATTTACTCTATTTACACTCAAAATAATTATGGATAGATATGCATTTATTGCCATTTTATTACATGTTTTCTGGGTATTTCTGAAGATTTTCTCTGATCCTTTCCTGTCTTTCTCTCATGTTTTGCTGATTTTCTTTAGTGCTATATTTGGATTTCTTTCTCTTTATTTTTTTGCACATTTATTAGTGGTTTTTGATATATGGTTACCATTAGGTTTGTATGTAACCTCTTCTGCATATAGCAGTCTATATTAAGTTGGTGGTCATTTATGTTTGCATTGTTTTCTCCACTCTTCCCCACATTTTAAGTATATGTTACTATACTATATATCCCTTTTTGTGAGTTTGTTGATGGATTTTTTTTAACAGAAATATTCGTTTTTACTGCTTCTGTGTTTCCTACCTCTATACTTTCACTTTTGGTCTCTCCTTTCCACTCAAAGTGTCCCTTTTAATATTTCTTATAGGGCTGGTCTAGTGGTCATGAACTCCTTTATTTTTGTTTGTCTGGGGAACTCTTTATGTCTCCTTGTATTCTGAATGATAGCCTTGCTGGATAGAATATTCTTGGCTGCTGATTTCTCCCATTTAGCTTTTTGAATATATCATCCCACTCCCCTTCTGGTTTGCAAAGTTTCTGTTGCAAAATCTGCTAGCCTTATAACTTTTCCCTTGTAAGTAAATGACTTGTTTTATCTTGCCACTTTTAGAATTTTTTCTTTATCATTATATTTTATAAATTTAATTATGATTAAATTAAGCTGTTGCTCAGTTTTTGTTGATTCTGTTGGAGTTTCTCTGTGCCTCTATACCTGAGTATCTGTTTCCTTCCCCAGAGTAGGGGAGTTTTCAGCTGTTATTTATTCAAATAGATTTTCTGACCACCTTTCTCTCTCTTCTTCTGCGACTCTTGTAATATGTTATTATGTTTAATGGAGTCAATGAGTTCCCTAAGTCTATTCTTGTTTTTGCATAATTCTTTTCTCTCTCCTTTGTTCAGCTTGATTACTCTTTCTAAAAAAAAAAAGATTTTATTTATTTATTCACGAGAGACACAGGGACACAGGCAGAGACCTAGGCAGAGGGAGAATAGGCTCCCTGTGAGGAGCCTGATGTGGGACTCAACCCAGTATATGGGATCACAATCTAAGCCAAAGGCAGATGCTCAACCACTGAGCCACTCAGGAGTGACCGGCATGATTACTTTTCATTACTCTGTCTCCTAGGTCACTAGTTCTTTTTCATTTGTTTCCATGTACATGTTCCTCTGCTTCTACCATCCTGTTGTTCATTCCATCAAGTGCATTTCTCATGTCATTTATTGTGCCCTTTATCTTTGCTATGTTATTCCTAATCTCTGTGTTAAGTGTCTCACTCATGCCTTCTACTCTTTTCTCAAGTCCAGTGAGCATCCTTATGATCATTGCTTTAATGTCTTTATCCAACACTTACTTCTATCTGTTTCACCTAGATCTCTGGCTATGGCCTTATCCTTTCTTTCATTTGGGATAAATTTCTGTTTTCTCATTTCATCTGCCTCTCTGTGTCAATTTGTCTGTGTTAAGAAAGTCAGCTGCATCTTCCGCTCTTGAAAGTAGTGATTTTACAAAGAAGAGGTCCTGGAGTGCCCTGCAGTTTTAGTCCCCTGTTCACTAGAACCTGGCACTTCAGGAGAGTATCCTATATATGTTGCTTATGTCCTGCTATTGCTGATGAGTCCCTTTTCCTTTCCATGTAGTCATTGGGACTGACTCTCTGCCTATTGTGGACTGTGCTTGCTCTCCATAGTGTTAGTGAGACTCAGGGAGGCTAACTCTAGGGGAGTGGGGCATGCCCACCAGGTAATGCAAACAAGGCAGTTGTATTAGCAAAATGTGCACTGGACCACCAGTCCTATGCGAGATCCCCTTTAGTGCTGTAGTGGCTGGAAGCTGCACACTGGGTGGTGAGGCATACAAGAGCAGCCGGGGGGTACACAGCTAGGCACAGTGGTAGATGGCACCTATGGGTGCTCAGCTGGGTACATGTACAAAGGTGCCTAGTGTATTGCTGCTCAGTGTGGTGCATGTTGGTGGTTGGGGGACATGTGGCTTTGGGAACACACAAGGGTGGCCAGGGGTGCACAGGTAAGCATGGTGCGACAGACATGCATGGTACTCAGTGCACCTGGTGGCTAGTTTTGCACCTGGTGGCTAGGTGGGGCACCTGCTTAGCTTTAACAAAATTTGCCCCAGGGTCCCTGGGTGGTGCAGCCGGTTAAGCGCTCAACTATTGGTTTCAGCTCAGGTGGCGGGATCAAGCCCCACTTTAGGCTCCATGCTCAGTGTGGAGTCTGTTTGGGATTCTTTTTCTTTCTACCTCTGACCCTCTTTATTGTGCTCTAAATCTTTTAAAAATATTTGCCCTGAGCCCAGGGCCAAGGCCAGCAGGCTTGGAGTGGATAAGTCCTCAGGAGAACTCATGGGCCTGGAGCACTGTTGGTGAGTTAGGTGTCAAGTATCTGTGCAGCCCCACCTCCAGCAGGTGTCTCTGTGTTTATACTGGCAGGTAGGGATGGAAAATGGCACCTGTCAGCACCTTCATTTCAGAAATCTCCCAATATACTCAGAAATAAATATGAACAGATCTGTCTACTGTTTGTGGAGTTAGTTCTGTCAGCCTTCGGATCACTCTCCAGTTAATTTATTTGAATGTGGATGATATCTACTTGGAAACATGGGACGGGGTGAGCTCAGGGTCCTCCTACTCTGCCATCTTCCCAAGTTCCTCCCAAGATTCCTCCTTTTATCATTTCCTTTTTGTGTAGAGAAATACCTTTAGCCCTTCTTTTACTGTAGTTCTGCTTGTGAAAAATTATCCTAGTCTTCCTTTATCTGAGAATAGGTTGATTTCTCCTTTATTCCTGGAGGATGTTTTTGTTTGATATAGAATTCTGACTTGACATTTCTTTTGGCCCTTGAAAATGTTGTGCAACTTCCTTCTGGACTCTGGCTTCTGATGAGAGATCAGCTGTCATCCATATTATTTTGCCACTATAGGTAAAGCAGTGTTTTTCTCTGGCTGCTTTCAATAATTTTTCTGCCTTTAGCTTTCAAAGGTTTCACCATGTTAGGTCTTCACATGGATTTCTTTGGGTTTATACTGTTTATAATTCAATTAGCTTCCTGAATCTGTGGGCTTGTTTTTTCCCAAAATTTGATATTAGTTCAGCTATTATTTATTTGAATACTTCTGCAGTCCATGCTCTTTCTCCTCTCCTTCTGGAACTGTGATGACACAAATATTAGATCTTTTGTTCTACCTTCACTGGTCCCTGTTCATTTTTTCAGCCTATTTTCTGTTATTCAGATTGGGTAATTTCTATTGTTCTGTCTCCAAATTCACTGATTATTTCTTCTGTTGTTTCCAATTTGCTGTTTAACCCATCTATTGAGTATTTTGTCATTGTATTTTTTAGATCTTAATTTCCATTTCTTATTTATATCTTCCATTTCTTTGCTAAGACTTTCTATTGTTAATTTGTAACATGCTTGTTCAGAATTGTTTGTCAAAGCATTTTTGCTTTTCAAAGGATGGCTGGTTTGAAATCCCTGTCAGGTACTTCAAACATCTGTGTCATCTCAATGGTGGCATCTATTGACTTTTTTTTCTTGGTTTGACATCTCAGTTCGAAATCTTTTTGGTTCTTGGTATGACGAAGGATTTTCAACTGAAACCTGGACATTTGGGATATTAGTTTAAAAGACCCTGGATCTTATTTTAATCTGATGTTTTAGCAGGTATTTTCTGACACTATTCCAGTGAGTGAAGGGGGATGCTATCTCATCACTGCCAAGTGGGAGTGAAAGTCCTGGGTCCCCACTCAGCTCTTCTCTCTCCTTTGTTATAGTCTGGCAAGAGTAGAAGTCTAGGTTCTTTATCTGGCCTTTGCTAATAGGAGTGGGGGTAGGCTACAGTTTTCCTGTGGTATTTGACTAGAACAGGGTGGTTATTATCTAAAAATATTCTGTGTTGCTAGGTTGTTTCTTTGGGGTCCTGTGACTAGAGTGAGAAGGCATTTCTTGGGGCTCTTACTGGTCCGTACCTGTTGGGTGTTTCTGGGCTGCCAGCTTGTCCCACATCTAGTCTAGGATATATGCAGCAATAAGAAAACCCAGGAAACTCACCACTGCATTATTCCTTGGATCCCAAAGTCCTTAGCCAGTCTGCCTTCTTCTCTTCACCTTCTAAAATGTCTTATACTTGTTATATATATAATGTCCTGGATTTTTAGTTGTATTTAGCAGGAGGAATAAGGAAAAGTATATGTATTCCATCTTCCCAGAAGCAGAAATCTAGAGGGTTCTTTTGAACACACTAATTTGACCAAGTCACTCTGCAGCTTAAAACATCTCAATGGCTCTAACTCTCTATGGGATCAAATTCAAAACAAAACCTTACTGAGAAGGAAAAACTATGTCAGAAATACCTCTACATTCCCAAAGTCCAGCATGGTTCTTATAAGTAATAGTTACTCTGAATGCTTAATGATTAAAGAACTGAGGCTTAAGTTAATGCATTTCCCGTGCCATTATGTATTCTGGCGAATCATATATTTTCTCAAAGACTGCTCTACAGCCAAAGTATGATGTGCTTGCACAATTTGTTCCACACTAAGTTTGAGAGAGCTATTAAAACTAGAACTAAACTTACCTTCCACAGGTAGCCGCCGCCGTATGGCCAGGCGTTCCATTTTCCGCTGTGTTTCTGCCAGACTGAAAAGGACCCCATAAACATATTGACGTGCTGACCGGAACAGAAGAGCAGCTGGAGGAAGTTCCATGTTACACTCATCCTCAATACATACGGGGATCTTAATCTCACCCTAACAAGAAAATGGTCCAGGAGAAAAAACAAAATAAGTTACCTCAAGGGGAATTGAGCTGAGAAGAATCAGTAATGAACTATAGCCTCTGTAGCCAAGCTATCAAATTTTCTGCTTGTATTTAACAGTTGCAGAATAAAAAGAAGCTGTAATAAGCCCAGATGACTGTAGCCAGCTTAAAAGCTATGTTCCATTTTTAGAGTCTCTGCTATGACTGACAATAGCTGACTAAATGGAGAAAGTCCACCTTAGACATTTTGGTGGGGGATAGATGTGTATAGTAAGAATGCAGGAAGGGAACAGCTCTGGAGAAGTAGAGGAAGAGGTAAAGGACAAGGGCATAAAAACTCTTCTTAGATTGCATCCAGCCCTAGACCAGAGTCTACCAACATAGTACATTATCTTCTTTGAAATCTCACTATTATAGTTCTCTTCTTGGGGCCTCATTTATTATAAAGTCCCATCTCCTGCTGTGTAACTGCAGCTGAGGCCTTTAATACAATGAGGGGCCCTCGAATACTTGGTGTCCTTTTATCTCCCTTCAGATACCAATTAGAATTTTCTGTAGTAACTTATGGTTCTATGAAGTGTGAAGTACAATGTTAAAAGCAGGGAGGTGGGAGCTGATGCTTTCTCTTACCTTAGTGAGGACATGATATATATATGGGTACATAAGACCCCTTCGGTGTCTGTGTTCAGCAACCCGCAAGACTTCGGGAGCTACTGGAGGTAAGGGCGGAATGGTGATGTCCATGTGGTTCCTTGTAGACATAGACAGCAGGGATGGGATGTGGGGCTCACCATCACCCAGGCTGGCATCTGAAACTCCAGCATCGATGGGCTGTACCCAGGACCCTCTCTCACCATTTGGATCCTCCCATCCAGGCTGCTGTTGAAGTGTTTCTGTGATGTGACTAAAAATTTTAAGAGACCACGTAGAAGAGATAAAGGAGGCTAATAAAGATACTCCAACAGAAGATGTCTGTTCTGATCCTAAGGAATCTTACAAACCTTCTGGAAGGTTTAGTTTTAAGATAACTAAGTTAGTATTGGACCTAATACATTTCCTCTAAACCTTGTAAGAGGCCATATCTAGAGTCAGCTTATGTTCTAAGAAACTATTTACAATTGAAACCTCAAAGTAACTGTTTCCCAAGAAGAATCTGCTTGGAGAAAAAAATCTAAGAACAAATAAGCTAGTATAAAATACCACGGTTTTATTATTTTTTAAATATTTTATTTATTTATTTATCTATCTATTTATTTATTTATGAGAGATCTATCTATCTATATATCTATTTATTTATTTATTTATTTATGAGAGACCCAGAGAGAAAGGCAGAGACATAGATAGAGGGAGACGCAGGCTCCCTACAGGGAGCCTGATGTGGGACTCGATCCTAGACCCCAGGATTATGCCCTGAGCCAAAGACAGACACTCAACTGCTGAGCAACCCAGGTGTTCCAAAATACCACTGTTTTAAACCTCAGAATCTTTTCTTAAGCAATATAACTGCCTACTCAACTGTTCTAATACTTAACTCTATAAATTCTTTTCTTTCTTTTTTTTTTACATTCAACCCACCCCTCTCAAAAATTGAGAAATGATAGCATGAAATATAGCATACCCATACCCAGGGCTTTTCTAACCAGCTGCTATGCTTACTTTTACTTTAGGTGCCTGGGTATCTGAAAATTACCAACTGTACAGAGTCAATATGAGTATGAAATAGTCAAGCATAGAGTTTTCCTACTTCACTTAAGAATAAAGTACCACAGAGAAAAGCTAGGAACATATACTTCCCCACACCCAATCCAGGTTACTAGCAAAAAAATACAGATGCTCTAAAAGTCTGTTCTCTTGAGTGCCTATTCAGATACTTACTCAGAGCTGGCTCCATTTGGTTCATCACCATCAGAAGAAGAAGAATGAGAAGAGTCTGGTCCCAAAGGAGGTGAGGCTTTGGAAGTCAGGTAATTGGGAAACTGGGATGCAGAGGAGTCATAAGAGACAGCCCAATTGGCAAAGGGACTGTCCTGCAGCATGGGGTCCTCAGAAAAAGCACGGGATTCCCCCAAAGCATGGGAAGAGAAGAGAAGAGAGGAATTGGGTCCCATTGGGAATGGTGGTGGATATTTCATTTTCTGGGGCACATGGTGAGAAAACTAAAGGATAAAACAGACAGAAAACCTATTTAACATTTGAACAAGCTCCAAAATGGTTCCCTCAGAAGTTGTGACACAGTGGATAATGCCAGTAGCAGGGACTGTTGGGATACAAAGAGCCTACTGAGAATAATAAAAAATTATTCTAACAGTTATATATGGACAGAATCCTCCAGAGACAAGACAATGGACCAATCCATGTCTCCTAAAACCACTCTCCAACATGAGTTAATCTATCTTCACAATGCTTTAGTGGTTACTGATTTGGATCTTTTCTTTACATAGTCTGCCAGCTTCAAGTTGAGAACATGACATAGGCATATACAGTCTTGATAACATTGAATTTCTTCAACTCCTTAATTCAGAGTATAAAAAACAGGACACAACCTGAGTCTAACACTAACACATGGCCTTGGGACTCCTGAAAGATATTACCATTGGCTTTCCAGTAGAGATAGTGCCCATCTGACTTCGTGGAAGGGGAGGATTTCCAAGCCGATTATTCCGAAAACCTGAAGCCAAGAGAAAAGGACTATACTTTAGTCAATCCTAATAGTTCTACCATATTACGTTCTGCTAACCCCACATTGCTAGAAAAATTATTAACAAATGTTATAGTTTATTGAATAGTAGCTATGTGCCATGCCAAGAACCTTACAAAAATTATTTTATCTTAAAAATCCTATAAAAGATTGTGAACCACATAACATACATGCAAGATCACACAGCTATTAAGCAGCAGAGGTGGAATTCAAACTCAGACCGGAACCCAAAGACAGGGCTATTTTACATACACCAGGCCATAATGGAGGTTAGTGCCAGAAGAAGCCCAAGCTAAGGAAATGGCATTGGATCGCACATACAAAATTGAGAAATCAGTGCCCTGTCTCATGTCACTACTCTTATTACATGGAAATCAAAAGGAGAGTATCCACCAAACAGGAATGACTTCTACAAGAGTGCAATACAACAAGTCATTTCACTCTGGCCCAGGAGTTCCCATGAGGAACTCAGTTGCATCTTTAGATAGAGCAGCTCTGCATCAGATGGAAGCCTTACCTAGAAAGGAGGAGGGACCCACTGGCAGCGAAGAGAGTTTGGTTGTGACTGAATAATATTCAACTGCTTTCTTGAATCGCTCTATTTTATCTTCTATCCTGGACTGGACATTGGAACATCAGATGTTCAAGAGAAGAAACAACATGAGAGTGTCTTTTTCATGCAATTTTATAATTGAAGAGTCAAAACAGTAGCAGAAATAAAATATTTTAAGAAACCCAAGAGAGCAATTTTTCACATTGCAGAAAAGATTAGGTAGGCAGAAAGCACTATAGAATGTAAAATCTGGAGAACTTAAAAAAATTAAGTTTAAAAATAAATAAATTAAAAAAATAAAAACAAATAAATAAGTAAATAAAGTTTAAGTACATTTTGTGCTATTCAAAAATGGTCATATGACCATTAGAAAAAATAGGGACACTTGGGTGGCTCAGCAGTTGAGCATCTGCCTTTGGCTCAGGGTGTGATCCCGCTGTTCTGGGATCGAGTCCCACATTGGGCTCCCTGCATGGAGCCTGCTTCTCCCTCTGCCTATGTCTCTGCTTTCTCTTTGTCTCTCTCATGAATAAAAAAAATCTTAAAAAAAGAAAAATCAGTAAGAGTGGGGAAAAATTACATAGTACCAACACCCAAAGATATTTTGGGTTGTTTTCTTCCAGTATTTTATTTCATATATTTTATTTTCTAAAACTTTTTACAAGATTTATTTATTTGTGTGTGTGAGAGAGAGAGAGAGAGAGAGAGCGAGCACACGCAAGCATGTGAGTGGGGTGAGCAGCAGAGGGAGAGAATCCTCAAGCAGACACTGTACTGAGTGCAGAGCTCAACATAGAGCTCAATCCTAGGATCCTGAGATCATGACCTGAGCTGAAATCGAGTGAAACACTTAACTAACTGAGCCATTCAGGTACCCCTTCTTTCAGTATTTTAAAATAAATTTTTTGTTGACATATTGCTGGTCTATTTTAATACATTTTTAATAGTTGGTATTATATAAATTCATAGCCTTTTATTATAATTTTAAATGACTATATTTTATAGGTATAAATGTATCATAGATTATGTAACTACTTCCCTAATACCTGATATTTAGGTTCTCTTTTTTTAAAAAAAACTTTTATTTATTTGTTTGAGAGAAAGAGAGAAGGAGCACAAGAGGAGGGGGGAAGCAGAGGGAGAGAAGAAGCAGACTCCCTGCTGAGCAGGGGCTCAATCCCAGGACCCTGGGATCATGACTTGAGCTGAAGGCAGATGCCCAACCAACTAAGCCACCAAGGCACCCCTAGGTTATTTCTCACATTTGGCTATTATAAGGTATACAGTAAAGAACATATATTTACATATATATTTTTTTCTAGATTTCAGATTATGTTCCTAGGACACTGTGCCCAAAGTGGAATCATTGGTTCAAACGGTATAAGCATTAAAATAAAAAGCATTTAAACATATACAAAACCATACATAATGTGTCACTACTATATATCCACTAGAATAGTTAAAATTAAAGATTATAAACATTAGGCACTGGTAAGGATATGGACTAACTAGAACTGCAGTGCATTGCTAGGGGGAGTGTGTATTGGTATAATTTGAAAAACAGATTGGCAGTTTCTTTTTTTTTAAAGATTTTATTTATTTATTCATGAGACACACACACATAGAGAGGCACAGGCACAGGCAGAGGGAGAAGCAGGCGCCACGCAAGGAGCCCAATGCAGGACTCAATCCTGGGACCCCAGGATCACACCCAGGGCCGAAGGTGGTGCTAAACCACTGAGCCACCCAGGCTGCCCAGATTGGCAGTTTCTTATAAAATCAAACAAATATTTATCCATATGGCACAGCAATCCTACTTCCAAGTAGTTACCCAGGAGAAATGAGGACATATGTCCACCAAAAGATAGGAACAAGAATGCTAACAACTTCATTCATAACAGCCCCAAACTCAACTCAAATGTATACCAAGAGAAGAATGGATAAATTGTGGTAGTTTCCTACAATGGAATATTGTACAGTTATAAAAAGAATGAAGCACAACATAGATAAGTCTCAAACACCTTATACTGAGTGAAAGAAGAGACACAAAGAGTATATATAAAGTTCAAGTAGAAGCAAAACTATGGCAAAAGAAGTAATAACGGAAGCTCTGGTGGCTCAGCGGTTTAGCGCCGCCTTCGGCCCAGGGCGTGATCCTGGAGCCCTGGGATCGAGTCTCACGCCGGGCTCCCTGCATGAAGCCTGCTTCTCCCTCTGCCTGTGTCTCTGCCTGCCTCTCTCTCTCTCTCTCTCTCTCTCTCATGAATAAATAAATAAAATCTTTAGGAAAAAAAGAATAACATTGCTCATCTCTGAGGGGTTAGGGCTGACTGAGGAGATTTTCCTTATCAAACTTTTTTAGTTTTTTAAAAGTTTTGTCAATTTTTTATTTCCTTTGTTTTGCAGAAGTTTTTATCTTGATTAACTCTTAATAGTTCAGTTTTGCTTTTGTTTCCCTTGCCTCTGGAGATATATCTAGGAAAAAGTTGCTATAACAGAGGTAAAAGGTTGCTGCCTGTGTTTTCCTCTAGGATTTTGATGGATTTTTTTCACATTTAGGTCTTTCAACCATTTTGAATTTATTTTTGTGTATGGTATAAGAAAGTGGTTCAGTTTCATTCTTCTGTATGTTGCTATCCATTTTTCCTAAAACCATTTGTTGAAGAGACTCTCTTTTCCACTGGATATTTTTTCCTGCTTTGCTGATGATTAATTGACCAGAGTTGTGGGTCCATTTTTGGGTTTTCTCTTCTGTTCCACTGATCTATGTACCTGTTTTTGTGCTAATATCATACTGTCTTGATGACTACAGGTCTGTAACATTGCTTGAAATCCAGAATTGTGATGCCTCCAGTTTTAGTTTTCTTTTTCAGGATTGTTTTGGCTATTTGTGATGTTTTGTGGTTCCATACAAATGTAGGATGATTTGTTCCAGTTCTGTGAAAAATGTTGATGGTATTTTGATAAGGATTGCATTAAATGTATAGATTGATTTGGGTAGTATAGACACCTTAATAATATTTGTTCTTGGGCAGCCCAGGTGGCTCTGTGGTTTAGCACCGCCTTCAGCCCAGGGTCTGATCCTGGAGACCCGAGATCGAGTCCCACATCAGGCTCCCTGCATGGAGCCTACTTCTCCCTCTGCCTTTGTCTCTGCCTCTCTCTCTCTGTCTCTGTCTCTCATGAATAAATAAATAAAATCTTTTAAAAAATATTTGTTCTTCCAATGAGCATGGAATGCTGTTCCATTCCTTTGTGTTCTCTTCAATGCCTTTCATAAATGTTTTATAGTTTTCAAAATTTTTTTTTAAATTTTTTTATTTATTTATGATAGTCAGAGAGAGAGAGAGAGAGGCAGAGATACAGGCAGAGGGAGAAGCAGGCTCCATGCACCGGGAGCCTGACGTGGGATTCGATCCCGGGTCTCCAGGATCGCGCCCTGGGCCAAAGGCAGGCGCCAAACCGCTGCGCCACCCAGAGATCCCTATAGTTTTCAGAGTACAGATATTTTATGTCTTTAATTGGGTTTATTCTTAGGTATCTTCCTGTTTTTGGTGCAATTGCAAATGAGATCGATTCCTTGATTTTTCTTTCTGCTGTGTCATTACTGGTGTATAGAAATGCAACAGATTTCTGCATGTTGATTTTATATCCTGCAACTTTGCTGAATTCATATATGAGTTCTAGCCATTTTTTGGGTGGAGCCTTTTAGATTTCTACACAAAGTATAGTGTTGTCTGCAAATACTGAAAGTCTGACTTCTTCCCTGCCAATTAGGATGCCTTTTATTTCTTTTTGTTAGCTGACTGAAGCTAAGGCTTTTCCAGTAGTATGTTAAATATTAATGGTGAAAGTGGACATCCTTGTCTTGTTTTTGACAATAGGGGAAGGGCTCTCAGTTTTTCCCCACTGAAGATGATATTAACTGTGGGTGTTTTGTATATGGCTTTTATGATGTTGAGGTATGTTCCTTCTATCCTTACTTTGTTGAGGGTTTTTATCAGGATTGTGTATTTTGTCAAATGCTTTTTCTGCATCTATTGATAGGATCATATGGTTCTTTTCTTTTACTCAACGTGCTGTATCACATTGATTTGTGAATACTGAATCACCCTTGCAGCCCAGAAATAAATCCCACTTTATTGTGGTGAATAATTTTTTTAATGTACTGTTCAATTTGATTTTTTAATATTTTATTGAGAACTTTTGCATCCATGTTCATTAGGGGTATTAGTAATTTTCCTTTTTTAGTGTGTCTGGTTTTGAAATCAAGGTAATAGTGGCTTCAACAATGTGTTTGCAAGTGTGCCTTCCATTTTTATTTTTTGGAACAGTTTGAGGAGAATAGGTAATTACCTCCTTTAAATGTCTGATAGAGGGGTACCTGAATGGTTCAGTTGGTTAAGTGTCTGCCTTAAGCTCGGGTCATGATCCCAAGGTCCTGGGGCTGAACCCCACATATGGCTCCCTGCTCAGTGAGGTATCTGCTTCTCCCTCTATTGCTCTCCCTGCTCATTCTCTCTCTCCCTCCCTCACTGTCTTTCTCTCAAATAAATAAAACCTTTTTTAAAATAAATGTTTGGTAGAATTCCCTTGGTAAACCATCTGGCCCTGGACTCTTGTTTGTTGAGAGATTGTTAACTACTGATTCAATTTCTTTTGTGGGTTATGGGTCTGTTCATATTTTCTATTTCTTCCTGTTCCAGTTTTGGAAAAACTGTAGGTTTCTAGGAATTTGTCCATTTCTTCCAAGTGTTTCAGTGTGTTGGCATATAATTTTTCATGGTATTCTCTTATAACTGTGTTTGTGTGGTGTTGGTTATGATCTCTTCTCTTTCATTTGTGATTTTATCTATTTGTGTCCTTTCTCTTTTTGATAAGTCTGGCTAGGGTTTTATCAATTTTGTTAATTCTTTCAAGGAACCAGCTTAGTTTTTTTAATCCATTCTACTGTGGGATTTTTTTGTTTCTATATCGTTAATTTCTGTTCTAATCTTTATTATTCCCCGCTTCTGCTGGACTGAGTTTATTTGCTGTTCCTTTTTTAGCTTCTTTAGGTATAGAGTTAGGTTGTGTATTTGAGAATTTTCTTGCTAAGATTCTTAAGATAGGCCTGTATTGCAATATACTTCCCTCTTAGTACTGTCTTTGCTGCATCCCAAAGGTTTTAGACTGCTGTCTTTCCACTTTCATTTGCTTCCATGTACTTTAAAATTTCTTCTTTAGTCCCTGGTTAACCTGTTCATTCTTTAGTAGGATGTTCTTTAACCTCCATGTATTTGCAGTCTTTCCAAACTTTTTCTTGTGGTTGACTTCAAGTTTCATAATGTTGTGGTTTGAAAATATGCATGGAATAATCTTCAATATTTTCTACTTGTTGAGGGCTGATTTTTGACTCAGTATGTGGTCCATCCTGGAGAATGCTCCATGTGCACTTGAAAAGAATATGTATTCTGCTGCTTTAGGATAAAATGTTCTGAATATATATCTGTTAAGTCCATCTGGTCCAGTGTGGCATTCAAAGCCACTGTTTTCTTGTTGATTTTCTGCTTAGATGATCTATCCATTGCTATAGTGGAGTGTTAAAGTCTCATGCTATTACTGTATTATTATCAATGGGTTCCTTTATGTTTATTATTAATTGATTTGTATATTTGGGTGCTCCCAAGCTGGGGGCATAAATATTTACAATTGTTAAATCTTCTTGATGAATAAATACCTTAATTATGATATAATGCCCTTCTTCATCTCTTGTTAGTCTTTGTTTTAAAATCTGGTTTGTCTGATAGATGTATGGCTACTCTGGCTTTCTTTTGATGTCCATTAGCATGATACATGGTTCTCATCCCCTCACTTTCGATATGCAGGTGTCTTTAGGTCTAAAATGCATAGATTCTTGACACATGATACTAATGTGTCTCTCTTTCCAAAACTGAGGTCTCAAGTTAACTCATCATAAGTGCATGAGAATGCCCAATTCACCATATAGCCCCAATGTTGAGTACTTTCTACAAGAAAGTCATCTAACTACAAGAAATATTTCTTATAGAAACATATATAAAATTATTAAAATATGTAATCCAAAAAAGTAAAATTTTAAACATTTATAATCTTCTCTCAGAATCTGTTACTGTTAACATTCTAGAATCTATAACATTCCAGATATCTTTATTTACATACATTCAAGCACAGAAACACAGAAATCAAGATTGCCAGGTTCTCCAGCCTCGCTTAGAAATAAAATCACTCTGTTTTCTCAAAATTCTGTTGAGTATATAATTCTTTGAAAAAGTGTTCCAAATCTAAAGATTATATGAAATTACTGACTTATAGAATGATATCCTAATTGGTTGAATAAAATTCCACTGTATCAAGGTTCCATTAGTTATATATCCACTATATTTAATTACACACATAACAATCTCCTCAAAGGTACAAGACGTATATAATTTTCTTTAATATCTATAGCTCTGTACTTCCTCCCCTCTCCAGAAGTGACCAGTATTATTAGTTTGATCTATATCCTGTCATAATTTTTGCTGTGTTTATACACATTATGTATGTGTACCAATATGGTTTTACTTTCTTCATATATGTGTAATTATACTATCATACGGTTTTTCAACTTGCTTTCTGCACTTAACTTGAAAACTATTCAACTTCACTGAGTATAGATCTATGACTTACTCCCCTGAAATCCTGAATTACATATACTTCCCTCAGTGTAGCACTGTTCTGTGCCCTGACATTTAGTCTCCCTTCAAAAGGTACTACTTCTTTGAAACTTTCCTTCTGTGACAAATTTATTGTAGTTTATCTTTATTATACTTATGTATTTGCTTCTGTCCCCATTTAACCTCAAATTCTGCAAGAACAGAGAATGGTTTATTCACATTTATATTTTAGTGCCTAGCATGGAACCCTGTCTTTGGAAATATATTTAGCATTTAATATATGATCATATTTAATAACGTCCTACTCTTTTCTTTTATAGATCCCCAGAGGCCATAGGTAGCTGAGTAGAACCCTACTCTTTGATGCTATTACCTGGCAGTTTTTTAATGTTTGTTTAAAAGAGCTCTCATAATTCTAAAACTGTTAAAAATGATGTTTATGAAAATTATACAGCTACAATGAAAACCGGTTTAAGACAAAGGTTACACGAAAAAAGCAATTTAAAAAATTTTATACTGATGACTACCACATCAAAACATATATACAAAGGAAACTAGGAAACACTATAAAACACTTAACATCAAATTAATAGCAACGTCTCTGTTTTTAAAATTATTTTGTTCTTCTTGTTTAGTGAAAAGGGGGATCCTTGTTAAGAACATGATTATTATCCAGATTCCAAAAATCATAAAGTTATAAAGGGAAGCAAAAGTTGTAACATTAAAAAATTCATCACTGAACTGAACACTTACAAAATTTTTCCTCTGTCAACATACAATGGAATATTATTTGGTTTTAAAAAGTAAAGGAATTCTGGCACATTCTACAATATGGATGAACCTTGAAGACATGCTACATGAAATAAATCAGTCACAAAAAGACAAATACTGAGGTACCTAAAATGGTCAAAAATCATAGAGAAAGAAAGAATTATGGTTGCCATGGGCTGGAGAGAAGGGGAAAATGCGAAGTCATCATTTAATAGGTATAGAAGTTTTATAAGATGAAAAGAGTTATGGAGATGGATGATGGTGATGGTTACACATTATGAATGTATTCAATACCACTGCATTATACACTTAAAATGATTAAGATGGCAAATTTTATGTTAAGTATATTTTACCACAATAAAAAAGGAAGGAAAATTAATTCTCCATCTAAACAGTATCCCCTACTTAACGCTAGCATTTCTCCCTACCCACTATGACAATTTCTTTGTGGGTCACTCTCTTCCTAATTGTCTGATGCAAACAGCTGAAAGTACAATGGAAATCGACAAAATGAATGTACAAAATCTATCATAAAGTTCAAGATTTCCTTAGGTCAAGGGAAATGATAGAGGCCTGCACTCATAATGCTAGAAGTCATGGACAAATGAGTATCTGGTACAGTTAGTGTTCAACAACAGTGGAAAGAAGAATTCTAAAAGATGATGTTAGGAAAGACACTTGAAAAAACAATAATTTGAATATCAAAAGAAACTAAGCCCTTTGGGAAAATCAAGCCCAAGTATATTTTTTATAAAAACAAATTTTTTTTATAATTATGACAGAAAGTTAGATATAAAGGAATAGATGCTGGACTGTGCTATCATATAATTGGTTAGGAAAACTTATGCTCCCAAAACAAAGCACTGATTTTTTGCTTTATTCACTTAAAACTATCTACAGAGAGAGTTCCATTCTAGATAAGATGGAGTAAACACACTCTACCTTATTCCCACTGTAAGATAGTTTTAAAACCTAGAAGCAGCTATTTGAAGACTCTGAAATGTAAACAGTAGCAGGAGGACTGGGGAAGAAGACCAGAATTCAAATTACCACTGAATCAAGGGTGAGTTTAGCATTTCTTTTTTCCTCTAGTATCCCTTGGTGTGGACACAATGCAGCCTAAAATCTGAAAGCATACATTAATGTGGACTAAGTGTGCCAGGAGAAACCCTAGTTTAGTTCTGGCTTAAAGAATGGGAAAGGGGTCCTTGAAAACTCAAGAAAGTATACGGAAACACTCCAATATTTTTTTCTTTTCCTTTCTTCTATTCACCTGAAACAAACCTATGGTGGCAGCAGTGGCAGCAGGGGAATAGCAGGAACCTTGCTTTCCAATCAGAGAAGCAGAAGTCTCAGTAGGGTAGGGTGAGCTTTTGATGCTTTTTCTCTTCATCCTGCTGCTGCTTGGCCCCAGGCACTGAGAAAGGGTGGCCCAATGAACCAGGAAGTACTGAAGGATCAGAGAGGGAGTAGTACATGTGTGGATCTGACACCAAATGGGAGACCAGAGACTCTGAGAACTGAAGAGATAAACTACCAAACAAGTCCCAGACTGGATACTGGGTGGGTAGCATATACATGGGACCGAGCCAAATAAGTTTGCAAAGATTTTGAAAATTGCACTGACAGTGACATCACAGCCCACAGAAGGATGGTAAGAACTTGTGGTCTGAATCTAACTTGTCAATTATCTCCTAAAACAAAACTGTCAACATTCTCTGTTATACTGAAACAAGATCAAGAATCTCAGTGCTGAGACGACAAACACACTGGAATTATCTGACAAAGACTTTAAAGTAACTTTATAAAAGTGCCTGAAAGGGGAATACTTCTGAAACAAAAAGAAAGATAGAAAGTCTGCAAAAAAAAAAGATAATACATAAAGAAGAACCAAATGGAAACTTTAGAACTTAACAATACCATAATCAAAACTTAAAAAGAAATTCTTTAGATGAGCTCTTTAGCAGAATAGAGATGACCAAGTAGAGTCAATGAAGTTGACAATAAATCAAAAGAAATTATTCACTGTGACAAAAATGTATTTTTTTTGAAAAATACAGACCAGGGCAGCCCTGGTGGCTCAGCAGTTTAGCGCTTGCCTTTGGCCCAGGGCCTGATCCTGGAGACCTGGGATCAAGTCCCACGTCGGGCTCTCTGCATGGAGCCTGCTTCTCCCTCTGCCTCTCTCTTTCTCTCTCTGTGTGTCTCTCATGAATAAATAAATAAAATATTTTTTTTAAAAAAAAGAAAAATACAGACCCTCAAGCATCTACAGGACAATAACAAAAGGTCTAACATTGGTGTCATTATCATCATGGAAGGAAAGGAAAACACGGAACAGAAAAAAACATTTGAAGAAAAACAACTGTAAACTTCTGAAATTTAGTGAAAGACATACTTGGATAT
Organism: Vulpes vulpes; assembly: GCF_048418805.1. Lineage (NCBI taxonomy): Eukaryota > Metazoa > Chordata > Mammalia > Carnivora > Canidae > Vulpes > Vulpes vulpes. The sequence continues at coordinate 43,634,671 of NC_132796.1, forward strand.
TCAAGAAGCTTAGAAAATTCTAAACAGCATGAATTCAAAGAAATATCTGCCAGACACATCACTGAAAAATTCTACCAAACAATTAAAGACAAAAAGCCAATTCTACACAATCTCTTCCAAAAAAACCAGAATACTTGCCAACTCACGTGGAATCCAACATTACCCTGATACCAAACCAGACAAAGCACCAAAAACACTGGAGACCAATATTCCTCAAGAAAATAAAAGCAAAAATGTTCTATGAAATACTAGTAAATCAAATCTAATAATATAAAAAAGAAAGGATATACCTTTACCACATCCTAGAAATGCAAGGATGGTTCAATATCTGAAAATCAATGGACTAAAGAAGAAAAATCACATGATCCTATCAGCAGATGCAAAAATATACATTTGACAAGATACACCACCCTTTAATGATAAGAACTCTTAGTAAACTAGGAACATAACTTCCTGGATCTGATAATGTACATCTACAAAACCTACAGCTAATATAATACTTAATACTGACTGAATGGTTTTCCCAAAGATTGGGAACAAGATATATCCTTTCCGATTACTCCTATTCACTATTGCTTGGAAATTCTGGATGGTGCAGTAAAAAAAAAAGGCATAGAGATGACAAAAGAAATAAAACTGTCCTTATTCACAGACAATATGATCACCTACGGTGAAAATATCAAGAAATCCATCAGAAAACTCCTTGTGAGTTTAGAAAGGTTGCAGGATACAAGGTCAACACACAAAAATCAGTCATATTTTAATATAGTAGCAATGAACAATTAGAAATTAAAATGAACAAAACAATATCCTTTACAATTGGTGTCTCAAATATAAAATACTTAAATATTAATAAGTGTATGTGACTTGTATGTTAAAAGCTATACAATGATGATGAAAAAAAATTAAAAATGAACTAAATAAATGGAGACACATATTGTATTACAGGATTTGAAAACTCCCAAATTCATCTATACAATTGAGCCTTGAGCAACACAGGTTTGACCTGTGTGGGTTCATGTATATGTGAATTTTTTATGATAAATACAATACAGTACTTTAAACATATTTTATTCTCTTTATAACTTTTTTCTCTAGCTTATTATAAGAATACAGTATATACTACTATCAACATATAAAATATGTGTTAATCAACCTTTTATGTTATTAGTAATGGAGCGAGTCAACAGTAGGCTATTAGCAGCTAAGTTTTTGGGGAATTAAAAACTACACATGGATTTCTGACTTCATGGAGGGGGTCGGTTCCCCTAATCCCCATGTTGTTAAAGGGTCAACTGTATATTTAATATAAGGAATTCCCATTAAAACCCAGCAGGATTATTTTCTGTAAATACAGAAAAGATTATTCTAAAATTGATATGGAGAGACAAAGAAACTAGAGAAAATAATTTTGAAAAAGAAAGATAAAATTGGAGGGACCACTACCTAATTTTGATTTACCATAAAGCTACGGTATTCAACACAAAGTTCTATTTGCAAAGAGACAGACACAGGGGTCAACTGAACAAAACAGTGTCTAGAAATAGACCCACACAAACAGAAATTCAACTGAGAAAGGACAGTCTTTCCAAAAAATGGTGTTGAAACAACTAAACATCGATATTCAAAAAATAAAATACCTAACACTTTATACAAAAATGAACTCAAAATTGATATGGACGATTTGTTCTAAATGTAAAACGAAGGGACACCTGGCTGGCTAAGTCTGTTAAGCATCTGCCTCCAGCTTAGGTCAGGATCTCATGGTCCTAGAACTGAGCCCAGCATCAGGCTCCCTGCTCAATGGTGAGTCTGCTTCTCCCTCTCCCTCTACATCTGCCCCCAATCCGTGCTCTCTCTCTCTCTCTTAAATTAATAAATAAATAAAATCTTTTAAAAAAGTGAAATGTAAAAGTATGTAATTTTTACAAGAAAACATGACAATATTATCATGCCTGCAGTTAGGGAAAGAATTTATATACATGACACCAAATACATGATCCATAAAAGATGAAAATTTAAAACTTTTCCTTTATAAAAGATACTGTTAAAAGAATGTAAAGATAAACTACAGACTGAAATAAAATATTTGTAAATCATCTATCTGATGAAGGACTTCAAGCAAGAATACATGAAGAATTCTAAAAAATCAACAGTGAGTAAATAAATTACTCAGGTGAAAATGGACAAAAGACTGTTCAGGAACAGACTATTCACCAAAGAGGGTATATGGATGTCCAATAAGCACAAGAAAAAAATGTTCGTTATTCATTTGAGAAATGCAAATTAAAATTATTAAGAGCTACCACTATACACTTTTAAGAACGGCTATTAAAAAATACTGACAGAGGCGCCTGGGTGATTGGACCCAGGGGTTGCACATCTGCCTTTGGCTCAAGTCGTGATCCGGGGGTTCTGGGATCGGCCCTACATTGGGCTCTCAACAGGGAACCTGCTTCTCCCTCTGCCTATGCCTCTGCCTCTCATGAATCAATAAATAAAATCTTTAAATTTTTTTTTAAAAAACTAACTTATTTTCCTAACTTTTAGTTTTATTTCACAAGTTCCCAGGAGAGTCCATTTATCAATATTAACAATGAAGTATTGATTTTTGTTTTCTGTGTACCAACTTTAAGCACTCTTTCATTACCCATTAACCTCCACTAAGCAAGACCTTCTTTATATTAAAATATACATTAAAACAAAAAAAGAGTAGAAGGATATATTCTAGAGTGATAACTACAGCAAGTTGTTTGTGGGCAATAAGGTCGTAAGTGATTTTATTTTGTAAATTTCCCAGAATGAGCTTATATTACCATGGATAGTCCCAAAGTTAAGGAACTCTTTCATTCTAGGCCTAGTAATGTTTTCAAAGAAAACTTTGGGACTCCAATCTGTAAGCATGGAGAAAACAAGCAGCCATGATGAGAAAAGGTAGGTAGCACAGAAAAAAAAAATCTGCTGGTGGTTTTAATGAAGGTTAAGAAAACTAGAGACTCTTAGGAAGGAGAAGGCCAGCTCACCTGAGATTGTTTGAAAACGTCCTTCCCAACCACATCCAAGTTTGAGGGGTCTTTGATGGAACTAACATACTCAGACACAGCCTTGATCACCACATCACAAGGAGGAAGAACCAGCTGATGAGCTCGGACCTAAAGGAGATAAGATCAGCAAGGTACACTGACGTCAGTGATAGATCACTAAAAAAAAGTGAAGTAGCGGCATCTGGGTGGCTCAGGTAAATGTCTGCCTTAGGCTCAGGTTATGATCCCAGGGTCCCAGGATCAAGCCCAGCATATGGCTCCCTAATCAGTGGTGCGTTTGCTTCTCCCTCTCCCTGTGCCCCTTCCCCTACACGAGCTCTGTCTTGCTTGCTATGTCTTTCTCAAACTCTTAAAAAACAAGAGTGAGGGGGCAGCCCTGGTGCCTCAGCGGTTTAGTGATCCTCCAGCCCAGGGCGGGATCATGGAGACCCGGGACCGAGTCCCACGTTGGGCTCCCCGCATGGAGCCTGCTTCTCCCTCTGCCTGTGTCTCTGCCGCTCTCTCACTCTCTGTGTCTCTCATGAATAAATAAATAAAATCTTCAAAGCAATCTAGGCTTTTAAAAAAAGAGTGAGGTAGGCATAAGGTAGAGAATTCAAATTTAGCAAATGCACTGAGAGATAGTTAAAATCTTTTCTTTAAAATATTTCCCCTCAGACTTGGAGGGGTGGGGCAAGTATGTGGAGGAGTAGGGTCCCCAATCACCTGTGCCCACCAACTTACCTAGATAACTTTCAAATCAACCTGAAAAATTACGAATTCAAACAGACTTAAAGAGAGAACAGCTGGAACACGACAGAGAAAAGAGCTTGCGCTTCTAACAAGTCTAACTCGTTTTTAGCCACTCTGCACTGAGCAAAATGATGAGAAAGGACTCACCACAAAAGAAAGAATCAGAAATAGTACTCTCTCCCACAGAGTTACAGAATTTGGATTACAATTCGATGTCAGAAAGCCAATTCAAAAGCACAATTATAAAGCTACTGGTGGCTCTGGAAAAAAGCATAAAGGATTCAAGAGACTTCATGACGGCAGAATTTAGATCTAATCAGGTCAAAATTAAAAATCAATTAAATGAGACGCAATCCAAAGTGGAGGTCCTAACGATGAGGGTTCATGAGGCAGAAGAGTGAGTGACCTAGAACAAGTTGATGGCAAGGAAGGAAACTGAGGAAAAAAGAGAAACACAATTAAAAGACCAAGAGGAAAGGTTAAGGGAAACAAATAAAAGCCTCAGAAGAAAATATCTACGTTTAATTGGGGTTCCAGAGCGCACCGAGAGGGACAGAGGCCCAGAAAGCATATCTGAACAAATTATAGCTGACAACTTCTCTAATTTAGGGAGGGAAACAGGCATTCAGATCCAGGAGATAGAGAGGAGATCTTCCCTAAAATCAATAAAAACTGTTCAACACCTCGACATTTAATAGTTAAACTTGAAATTCCAAAGATAAAGAGAAGATCCTTAAAGCAACAAGAGACAAGAGATCCCTAACTTAAATGGTGAGAAGTATTAGGTTAACAGCAGACCTCTCCACAGAGACCTGGCAGGCCAGGAAGGCCTGGCAGGATATATTCAGGGTCCTAAATGAGAAGAACATGGAGCCAAGAATACTTTATCCAGCAAGGCTCTCATTCAGAATAGAAGAGATAAAGAGCTTTCAAGATAGGCAGAAACTGAAAGAATATGTGACCACCAAACCAACTCTGCAAGAAATATTAAGGGGGACTGTGTAAAAGAAAGAGAAAGCCCAAAGAAACAATCCACAGAAACAAGGATGAATAGGTATCATGATGACACTAAATTCACATCTTTCAATAGTAACTCTGAATGTCAATGGGCCTGGGGCCGTAATGACTCCATCAAAAGGCACAGGGTTTCAGACTGGATAAAAAAGCAAGACCCATCTATTTGCTGTCTACAAGAGACTCATCTGAGACCTAAGGACACCTACAGCCTGAAAATAAAAGTATGGAGAACCATTTACCATTCAAATGGTCCTCAAAAGGAAGCTGGGGTAGCAATTTTCATATCAGATAAATTAAACTTTATCCCAAAGACTGTGGTAAGAGATGAAGAGGGACACTATATCATACTTAAAGGATCTCTCCAACACTAGGATCTAACAATCATGAATATTTATGCCCCTAATGTGAGAGCTGCAAGTATATCAATTAATAACCAAAGTAAACACACACTTAAATGATAATACACTTATACTGGGAGACTTCCAACATGGCACTTTCTACAAATGACAGATATTCTAAGCACAACATCTCCAAAGAAACAAGAACTTTAAATGATACACTGGAACAGATGGATTTCACAGATATTTTTACATCCAAACGCAACTGAATACACATTCTTCTCAAGGGCACATGGAACTTTCTCCAGAATAGACCACATACTGGGTCACAAATCAGGTCTCAACAGATACCAAAAGATGGAATTGTACCCTGCATGTTTTCAGACCGTAATGCTTTGAAACTAGAACTCAATCACAAGAAGAAATTTGGAAGAAATCCAAACATGTGGAAGTTAAAGAGCATCCTGCTAAAAGATGAAAGGGTCAACCAGGAAGTTAGAGAAGAATTAAAAAGACTCATGGAAACTAATGAGAATGAAGATATAACCATATAAAATCTTTGGGATACAGCAAAAGTTGTCCTGGGGAGGAAATACATCGCAATAAAAGCATGCCTCAAAAAATTAGAAAAAATTCAAATACAAAAGCTAACCTTGCTCCAAAAGGCACTGGAGAAAGAACAGCAAAAAAAACATACACCAGGGTCCCCAAATCACCTGTCCCCACCAAATTAGCTAGATAACTGTCAAATCATTCTGAAAATCTACGAAATTGGCCTGAGATTTAAAGAGAGAACAGCTGAATGCTACAATGAGAAGAGTTTGCCCTTCTAACAAGGTAGGAAGACGGGGGGGGGGGGGGGGGGGGGGGGGGCGGGGGGGGGCGGTTAAACAAACAAAAGGGATCCAAGGGGGAGGGGCCCCACGAGGAGCCAGGCAAAGGCCAGGGCGAGTGCCCCCAGGACAGGAAAGCCCCGTCCCGGAGAAGCAGGAGCTTCACCAATCTTCCCGGGCGGAAAGGGGCCCGCAGGGAGTTAGAGCAGGACCCCATGAGGGGCGGGGATGCACCCAGGCTCCCTGGGACACTAACACTGCAACTGCGCACCGGGTAGAGTGCAGCGAGCTCCCTAAAGGACTGCAGCCCTGGCACACATTGACCCGAGAGCAGCTCAGAGGGGCTCCAGCAGCGGCTCCGCGGAGAGGGGGGCTGCGTGCTCCGAGAGGAACTCAGAGGTGGCTCCAGCAGAGGAAGAAGCTCCCTGAGGAGGGGGCTGCACGGCTCCAGGAGCAGCTCAGCGGGGCTCGGGCGGAGGCTCCGCGTGGAGGGGGCTGCGCGACTGGGAGAGGAAATCCAACAGCACAGGCCCCGGAGCACAGGGCGCCGGGGACACAGCCCAGGATCCGACCTCCCTTCGGGACAGGCAGAGGCCAAGAGGGCCCAGGACTGCAGGGACGCTCCTGCCCCGAGCTGAGCAGATCAGCGGCCCCGCCCCCCGGAGCCTCAAGGCCCCTGCTGATGGAGAGCTCCATAGTTACCGCGGGAGCTGAATCCAGGGCTCCAGAGCTGGCCGCTGCCACTGTGGTTGTTTCTCCTGGGGCCTCAAGGGGTAAACAACCCCCACTGAGCCCTGCACCAGGCAGGGGGCAGAGCAGCTCCCCCAAGTGCTAACACCTGAAAATCAGCACATCAGGCCCCTACCCCAGAAGACCAACTAGACGGACAAGTTCCAGGGGAAGTCAAGGGACTTAAAGTATACAGAATCAGGAGATACTTACTCCCCCGTGTTTTTCTTTTCTTTTTGTTTGCTTCTCCCACCCTTTTTGTCCTTTCTTTCTTTTTCTTTCTCTTCTCTTTTTTTCTTCCTTCTTTTCTTTTTTCTTTTTCTCTTTTCTCTCCTTCTTTCTCTCCATTTCCCAATACAACTTGTTTTGGCCACTCTGCACGGAGCAAAATGACTAGAAGGGAAACCTCACCTCAAAAGAAAGAATCAGAAACAATCCTCTCTCCCAGAGAGCTACAAAATCTGGATTGAAATTCAATGTCAGAAAGCCAATTCAGAAGCACTATTATACAGCTACTGGTGGCTCTAGAAAAAAAGCATAAAGGACTCAAGAGACTTCATGACTGCAGAATTTAGATCCAATCAGGCAGAAATGAAAAATCAATTGAATGAGATGCAATCCAAACTAGAAGTCCTAACGACGAGGGATAATGAGGTGGAAGAACGAGTGAGTGACATAGAAGACAAGTTGATGGCAAAGAGGGAAACTGAGGAAAAAAGAGACAAACAATTAAAAGACCATGAAGACAGATTAAGGGAAATAAACAACAGCCTGAGGAAGAAAAACCTACGATGAATTGGGGTTCCTGAGGGCGCCGAAAGGGACAGAGGGCCAGAATATGTATTTGAACAAATCCTAGCTGTAAACTTTCCTAATCTAGGAAGGGAAACAGGCATTCAGATCCAGGAAATAGAGAGATCCCCCCCTAAAATCAATAAAAACCGTTCAACACCTCGACATTTAATAGTAAAGCTTGCAAATTCCAAAGATAAAGAGAAACTCCTTAAACCACCAAGAGACAAGAGATACCTAACTTACATGGGGATAAATATTAGATTAACAACAGACCTCTCCACAGAGACCTGGCAGGCCAGAAAGGGCTGGCAGGATATATTCAGGCCCCTAAATGAGAAAAACATGCAACCAAGAATACTTTATCCAGCAAAGCTCTCATTCAAAATGGAAGGAGAGATAAAGAGCTTCCAAGACAGGCAGGAACTGAAAGAATATGTGACCTCCAAACTAGCTCTGCAAGAAATTTTAAGGGGGACTCTAAAAATTCCCCTTTAAGAAGAAGTCCAGTGGAATAATCCACAAAAACAAGGACTGAATAGATATCATGATGACACTAAACTCATATCTATCAATAGTAACTCTAAACGTAAACGGGCTTAATGACCCCATCAAAAGGCACAGGGTTTCAGACTGGATAAAAAAGCAGCACCCATCTATTTGCTCTCTACAGGAGACTCATTTTAGACAGAAGGACACCTACAACCTGAAAATAAAAGGTTGGAGCACCATTTACCATTCAAATGGTCCTCAAAAGAAAGCAGGGGTAGCCATCCTTATATCAGATAAACTAAAATTTACCCCGAAGACTGAAGTGAGAGATGAAGAGGGACACTATATCATACTTAAAGGATCTATCCAACAAGAGGACTTAACAATCATCAGTATATATGCCTCGAATGTGGGAGCTGCCAAATATATCAATCAATTAATAACGAAAGTGAATAAATACTTAGATAATAATACACTTATACTAGGTGATTTCGATCTAGCGCTTTCTATACTTGATAGGTCTTCTAAGCACAATATCTCCAAAGAAACGAGAGCTTTAAATGATACACTGGACCAGATGGATTTCTCAGATATCTACAGAACTTTACATCCAAACTCAACTGAATACACATTCTTCTCAAATGTACATGGAACTTTCTCCAGAATAGACCACATACTGGGTCACAAATCGGGTATGAACCGATACCAAAAGATTGGGATCGTCCCCTGCATATTCTCAGACCATAATGGCTTGAAATTAGAACTAAATCATAACAAGAAGTTTGGAAGGACTTCAAACACGTGGAGCTTAAGGACCATCCTGCTAAAAGATGAAAGGGTCAACCAGGAAATTAAGGAAGAATTAAAAAGATTCATGGAAACTAATGAGAATACAGATACAGCCGTTCAAAATCTTTGGGATGCAGCAAAAGCAGTCCTGAGGGGGAAATACATCGCAATACAAGCATCCATTCAAAAACTGGAAAGGACTCAAATACAAAAGCTAACCTTACACCTAAAGGAGCTAGAGAAAAACCAGCAAATAGATCGTACACCCTGCAGAAGAAGAGAGTTAATGAAGAATCAAGCAGAACTCAATGAAACAGAGATCAGAAAAACTGTGGAACAGATCAACAAAACCAGGAGTTGGTTCTTTGAAAGAATTAATAAGATAGATAAATCATTAGCCAGCCTTATTAAAAACAAAAAAGATTCTAATTAATAAAATCATGATTGAAAACAGAGAGATTACCACCAATATCAAGGAAATACAAACGATTTTAAAAACATATTATGAGCAGCTATAGACCAAAAAATTAGGCAATCTAGAAGAAATGGAAGCATTTCTGGAAAACCACGAACTTCTAAAACTGGAAGAGGAAGAAATAGAAAACGTGAACAGAAAAAAAAAAAGAAAGAAAGAAAGAAAGAAAACCTGGACAGGCCGATAACCAGGGAGCAAATTAAAGCAGTCATCAAAAACCTCCCAAGACACAAAAGTCCAGGGCCAGATGGCTTCCCAGGGGAATTCTATCAAACGTTTAAAGGAGAAACCATACCTATTATTCTAAAGCTGTTCTGGAAGAAAAAAAGGGATGGAATACTTACAGACTCGTTCTATGAGGCCAGCATCACCTTAATTCCAAACCAGACATAGATCCCAGGAAAAAGGAGAATTATAGACCAATATCCCTGATGAACACAGATGCAAAAATTCTCAACAAGATACTAGCCAATAGGATCCAACAATACATTAAGAAGATTATTCACCATGAGCAAGTGGGATTTATCCCCGAGATGCAAAGTTCAACACTCATAAAAAGAGAAAAAAGAACCATATGATCCTCTCAATAGATGCAGAGAAAGCACTTGGCAAAACACAGCATCCATTCCTGATCAAAACTTTTCAGATTGTAGGGATACAGGGAACATTCCTCAGCATGTTAGAAGCCATCTACGAAAAACTCACAGCAAATATCATTCTCAATGGGGAAACACTCATATCCTTTCCCCTAAGATCACAAATAAGACAGGGATGTCCACTCTCACCACCTCTATTCAACATAGGAGTGGAAGTCCTAGCCTCAGCAATCAGGCAACAAAAAGAAATAAAAGGCATTCAAATTAGCAAAGAAAAAGTCAAACACTCCGTTTTATAGATGACATAGTAGTGTACATAGCAAATCCAAAAGACTCCACCCCAAGATTGCTAGAACTCATACAGGAATTCGGCAGTGTGGCAGGATATAAAATCAATGCCCAGAAATCAGTGGCATTTCTATACACTAACAATGAGACTGAAGAAAGAGAAAATAAGGAGTCAGTACCATTTAAAATTGCACCCAAAAGCACCCGATACCTAGGAATAAACCTAACCAAAGAGGTAAAGGATCTATACTCTAAAAACTATAGAACACTTCTGAAAGAAATGGAGGAAGGCACAAAGAGATGGAAAAATATTCCATGCTCAAGGATTGGAAAAATTAATATTGTGAAAATGTCAACGCTACCCAGGGCAATTTACACATTTAATGCAATTCCTATCAAAATGCCATGAACTTTCATCAGAGAGTTGGGACAAATTATCTTAAGATTTGTGTGGAATCACAAAAGACCCCAAATAGCCAGGGGAATACTGAAAAAGAAAACCAGAGCCGGGGGCATCACAATGCCAGATTTCAGGTTGTACTACAAAGCTGTGATCATCAAGACAGTGTGGTACTGGCACAAAAACAGACACATAGATAAATGGAGCAGAACAGAGAATACAGATATGGGTCCTTAACTCTATAGTCAACTAATATTTGACAAAGGAGGAAAGACTATCCACTTGTAAAAAGAAGTCTCTTCATTAAATAGTGTGGAGAAAATTGGACATCCACATGCAGAAGAATGAAACTAGACCATTCTTCACACCATACACAAAGATAAACTCAAAATGGATGAAAGATCTAAATGTCAGACAAGAATTCATGAAAATCCTAGAGTAGAACACAGGCAACACCCTTTTTGAACATGGCCACAGCAACTTCTTGCAAGATACATCTATGAAAGCAAGGGAAACAAAAGCCAAAATGAACTAATGAGACTTCAACAAGATAAAAAGCTTCTGCACAGCAAAAGAAACAGTCAACAAAACTAAAAGACAACCTACAGAATAGGAGAAGATATTTGCAAATGACCTATCAGATAAAGAGCTAGTTTCCAAGATCTATAAAGAACTTATTAAACTCAACAGCAAAGAAACAAACAATCCAATCATGAAATGGGCAAAACACATGAACAGAAATTTCACCAAAGAAGACATACACATGGCCCACAAGCACATGAGAAAATGCTCTGCATCACTTGCCATCAGGGAAATACAAATCAAAACAGCAATGAGATACCACCTCACACCAGTGAGAATGGTGGAAATTAACAAGACGGGAAACAACAAATGTTGGAGAGGATGTGGAGAAAGGGGAACCCTCTTACACTGTTGGTGGGAATGTGAACTGGTACAGTTACTCTGAAAACTGTGTGGAAGTTCCTCAAAGAGTTAAAAATAGAGCTACCCTATGACCCAGCAATTTCACTACTGGGGATGTACCCCAAAGATACAGATGTAATAAAAAACCAAAAGACTTGAACCCCAATGTTTATAGCAGCAATGTCCACAATAGCGAAACTGTGGAAGGATCTTCAATGTCCATCGAAAGATGAGTGGATTAAGAAGCTGTGGTATATGTATACAATGGCATATTACTCAGCCATTAGAAATGACAAATACACACCATTTGCTTCAACGTGGATGGAACTGGAGAGTATTATGCTAAGTGAGGTAAGTCAGTCGGAGAAAGACAAACATATATGGTTTCACTCATATGGGGAATATAAAAAATAGTGAAAGAGATTACAGGGGATTGGAGGGAAAATGAGTGGGAAATATCAGTGAGGGTGACAGAACGTGAGAGTCATCTAACTCTGGGAAACGAACAAGGGGTGGTGGAAAGGGAGTTGGGCGGGGGGTTGCGGTGACTAGCTGATGGGCACTCTGGGGGGCACTTGATAGGATGAGTGCTGGGTGTTATGCTATATGTTGGCAAATCAAACTCCAATAAAAAATATTAAAAATTTTTTTTCAAAAAAAATAGTTTCCTCAGTAATTCTCAGTATTGAACAGTTGGAAAAGATCAAAAAGTATACAGAAAGTTAACATCACATCATTCATAATCCTATTACAGAGATAACCATGAGTTGATGAGACCATCATAACTGATCAGTTTTCTTTCACAATACCATTTGGTTGCTTCCAATTCTTTACTATTAAAGGTAAGGTTTTAATTTGTGGACTGTATTTAGATCCTAATTTGAACTAACCACACACATACAAAAAAACCTTTCTGGGACATTCAGGAAGATCTTTTTTTTTTAAGACTTTATTTATTAATTCATGAGAGACAGAGAGAGAGAGAGAGAGAGAGAGAGAGAGAGAGGCAGAGACATAGGCAGAGGGAGAATCAGGCTTCATGCAAGTAGCCTGACGTGGGACTCGATCACGGGTCTCCAGGATCACACCCTGGGCTGAAGGTGGCACTATAAACGGCTGACCCACCCAGCCTCCCCAGGAAGATCCTTTTAAAATGGACAAGTAAAATGATACCAAGAAATTATTATTAATTTTGTTTTTTTTTAAAGATTTTATTTATTTATGATAGTCACAGAGAAAGAGAGAAAGACGCAGAGACACAGGCAGAGGGAGAAGCAGGCTCCATGCAGGGAGCCCGACGTGGGATTCGATCCCGGGTCTCCAAGATGGTGCCCTGGGCCAAAGGCAGGCGCCAAACCGCTGCGCCACCCAGGGATCCCTAATTTCGTTAAAAGTAATAATGGCATTGTACTTATTATGCATGAAAGTGACCATATGTTTTATAAATGCATATCGAAGAATGTGGGAGTAAAATGACTTGTGTTCCAAAATTTATTTTAAAATACATGAGCAACAGAAACAAACAAAACACCCCAGCAAGTTTGGCTACATCTTGGTAACTGTTGGAGGTAGAAGATGTTATAATAGTGACTATGTTATTATTTTCTCCCCTTTATGATACTTGAAAAAAATTTAAATACAAGTTTTTTTTAATGCCATGATAAAACGTAGGTATTATTTGCTGTTCACTTTCCAATTAATTAATTACAAGCTTCCTAAAATTATAATTACTCAAAGAGTATAAACTTCTTAAAGGCTTTTTATATAAAATTGTTTGGGCAGAAGGCTCTATCATTCATTCCTTCAACAAGTATTTATTGCACACTGTTTACTATCTAGGTACTGTCATACGCAGCAAGAATACAACTGTGAACAAGATAAAGATCACTGCCCTCATGGAAGCTTAAATTGTGGGGTAGGTGTGTCAAGATAGGGTGATGAGAGTCAAAGAGAATAAAGACATGAAATGCATACTGTGCTAGATATAGATAAGTGCTATGGAGAAAATCTAAGAAGAGGGTGACCTTGGGAATGCAAGTGTATACATGCATGTGCACAAGCATGTGTTACAAAATAAGATGGTCAAGAAACGCCTCACTGAGAAAATGACATTTAAGAAAACCTAGAAGGGTGATTACATAGCTATATGGGAGGAAAAAATGTCTCAAGTAGAGAAAATAATACATACAAAGGTTCTAACAAAAAAAGAAGAGAAAAGACAACATAACTGTAACAGAGGTCAGTCAGGACAGAACTTTGTAGGCCATGGTCAAGACTGAGTGAGTGACATGAAGAGCTGCTGGAGGATTCTGAATAGAGAAGTAACATGATCTGAATCAGTTTTAAGATTCACCCTTGCTGTTTTGCTAAGACTAGGTTTTGGGGAGGGGAGGAGTGCAAATAGAAGACCAACAGTTAATAAGCTGTTATAATAATCCAAGCAAGAAATAATGGTGGTTTGTCCAGGAAAGTAGCAACGAAAATGGTGAGAAGTAGACATATATTGGAGGGAGAACTGATGGTATTTGTGGCAGAGAAAATATAGAGTGTGAGAAAGAGAGAGAGAAGTCAAGGATGACTCTATGGTTTTTAGCATGAACAATTAGAAGGCTGAGATTGCCATGAATAAAAACGGGGAAGGCTCTGGGAGAACAGATTTAGGGGAAAGATCACGAGTTTCCACTTAGATACACTTCCTTAAGATTTTTAGTAGGCTCTCAGATATTACAATCTGGAGTTCAAGAGGGATGTCAAAACTAGAGACATACTTAGGAGTCATTAATGAACAGGTGATACTTAAAGTCATGAGACTGAATGATATCAATCACTAAGGCAGAATATGTAGGGCGAACTAACAGAAGGCACCAAGGATAGAATTCAGGGGCACTCCAAAGATAAGAAGACAAAGGAACAAGAAAGGAAACAAAAACAACAGCCAGTGAAGTAGGAAGGAAACTAGAAGAGAGTGGTGCCCTTAAAGCTAACTGAAGAACAGGTTTTAAGGAAGAGGGAGTGAGCAATTGGGTCAAAAGCTGCTGATTGGCCAAGTAAGATAAAAACTGAGAACTGGCCATTAGATTTATTAACTTGATCAAGGACTATTAACACCTTGACCTCATAAAGAACAATTTCAGTAAAAGAGATTGCAGAAAGAATAGGAAAAAGGGACAATAAACAGCTCAAGTGTAAAAAAACTCTCTAGAAGGCATATGGGCTGTAAGAGAAGAGGAAATATGGAACAGTAGCTTGGGTGGAGGGAGTAAGATCAAGAGCAAGATTTGATTTTTTTAAGATTTTATTTATTTATTCATGAGAGACACACAGAGAGAGGCAGAGATAGGCAGAGGGAGAAGTAGGCTCCCAGCAGGGAGCCAGATGCTAGGCCTGATCCTGAAACTCTCGGATCATGCCCTAAGCCAAAGGTGGAGCTCAACCCCTGAAACACCCAGGCATTCCTGCTTTACTTTTTTTTTTAATATGGATGCATGCTTATAAATCTGATTGGAAAAAATCCAACAAAGAGAGAAAAACTGATGATGTGGGAGAAAGAAGTAAGATTTGTAAAAGTGATGCCCTTAAGTTAGCAAGAGGGGATGTGACTTGGCATGTAAGTAAAGAGGTTGGCCTTAGATGGGAACATGGACAGGTCATCCGCAGTTAACAAAAGGCAGGTAAAACATGTGGGCACATAGATGCACATAGGTAAGAATACGAAAGCCTAGGATCTGGTGGAATTTTTGTTTCAAATGCTTTCATTTTCTCAGTGAAATAGGAAGCCAGCTCATGAGCTGACAGTGAGCAGAAGGAGGGAGTATTAGAGGTTGAGGAGAAAGGAAAAGGTATAAACCAGCAGAGTTAAGGAATTAGAGAAAAGTTAAATATTCACCAACTCACAATACCACTAGAAATGTATGAGAGTATCAGTCTCAACATAGCCTTGACAGGAGTGGGCAGACTAATTTTTCAATATTTGCCAAACTGTTAGGTTAAAAAAATAATTTGCATGTCTGATCACTAGTGAGATTTAACATCTATCTACTCATACTATTGGCCACTGCATTTCTTCTTTTGTGAACTGTCTGCTTCAGTCTTTTCCTCATTATTTCATGTACTGGTGTATTAGTATTTCATTTCTGAGGTTTGTATGAATCCTTAAGATAGTAAGCGTATTCTCTTCAACAAATGGTGTTGGGAAAACTGGACAGCTACATGAAAAAGAATGAAACTAAAAAAAAAAAAAAAAAAAAGAATGAAACTGCTCCACTTTCTTACACCAAAGAAGACATACAGATAGCAACTGACACATGAAAAGACACTCAACATCACTCATCATCCGGGAAATGCACACCTAAACTAATAATGAGGTATCACCTCACAACTGTCTGAAGGGTTAAAATAAAAAACACACAAATAAATAACAGGTGTTGGCAAGGATGTGTAGAAAAATGAATTCTCTTACACTGTTGTTAGGAATGCAAACTGGTACAGCCACTGTGGAAAACAGTATGGATATTCCTCAAAAAGTTAAAAATAAAACTTCCCTATGATGCAAAAGCTACCAAGTTAAAAAAAAGAGTGAAAACATTAATTCTAACGGATACATGCATTCTTATGTTTTTAGCAGCACTATTTACAATAAACAAATTATGGAAAAAGCCCAAGTGCCCATAACAGATGAATGGATAAAGATGGTGGGACCTCAGTTCCTGAGCAACAGGGGCAAGTCTCATTTCTGAAGCAGAGCACCACACACAGTGTTAAAACATGCCCCCCTGCACCATTGGGGACCAAATACTGCCCACTACAGGCAAAGAGAGCCTTTGCAAACAACCAGACTGAAGAAAAAAGGGGCTAAGACTCAATAGAAGAGCACATGAAACACATGTAGGAGACATTCCTTGAAGTGCCACGTCCTGGGGAACGGGACACTATGCTACAGGGCACGCAGGGAACTCATCTTCATAAGGCTATTATCATTAACAGCAAGAGAAGTAGCTGACTTTCCTAACAGAAAGAAACACATGAAAAGTCAGACAAAATGAGGAGAGTAATATTACCCAAATGAAAGAACAGAGCCAAACCACAGCAAGGGATCTAAGTGAAACTGATGTAAGTAATGGGCCTGATAGAGAATTTAAAGTATCAATCATAAAGATATTCATTGGACTTGAGAAAAGGGTGGAGGACATCAGTGAGACCCTTAACATAGAGATAAAGAAGAACTAATCAGAGATCAAGAACAGGAGGAGGGCAAGATGGCGGAGGAGTAGGGTCCCCAAATCACCTGTCCCCAACAAATTACCTAGATAACCTTCAAACCATCCTGAAAATCTACGAATTCGACCTGAGATTTAAAGAGAGAACAGCTGGACCTCCAGCTGTAGCTGGAATGATACAGTGAGAAGAGTTCGCCCTTCTATCAAGGTAGGAAGACGGGGGAAAAAAGAAATAAAGAAACAAAGGCATCCAAGGGGGAGGGGCCCGCGAGGAGCGGGGCTAAGGCCAGGGCGAGTGTCCCCAGGACAAGAGAGCCCCGTCCCGGAGAAACAGGAGCTGCACCAAACTTCCCAGGCTGAAAGGCCTCCCAGGGATTTGGAGCAGGACCCCAGGAGGGCGGGGATGCCCTCAGCCTCCCTGGGACACTATCAGACACCTGTGCCCCAGGGGAGTGCGCTGAGCTCCCTAAGGGCTGTAGCAGGCACGCACTGACCCAGGAGCAGCTCGGAGGGGCTCGGGCAGAGGAAGAGGCTCCGTGCGGGGGGGGGGGGCTGCGCGGCTTGGGAGCAGCTCGGAGGGGCACGGGCTGGGAGCGCGAATCCAACAGCGCAGGCCCGGGAGCACAGGGCGCCGGGGAAACAGCCCAGGATTCGACCTCCCCCCGGGACAGGCAGAGGCCAGGAGGGCCCAGGACAGCAAGGACACTCCTGCCCCTGAGCAGAGAAGATCAACGGCCCCGCCCCCTGAGCCTCCAGGCCCTGCAGGCTGAGAGCTCCTTAGTTACTGTGGGAGCTGAATCCAGGGCTCCAGAACTGGCCCCGCCACTGTGGTTGTTCCTCCTGGGGCCTCACGGGGTAAACAACACCCACTGAGCCCTGCACCATGCAAGAGGCAGAGCAGCTCCCCCAAGTGCTAACACCTGAAAATCAGCACAACAGGCCCCTCCCCCAGAGAACCAGCTAGAAGGACAAGTTCCAGGGGAAGTCAAGGGACTTAAAAGTATACAGAAACAGAATATACTCCCCCGTGTTTTTTTTTTTTTTTTGCTTTTTGATTTCTGTTTGCTTCCCCCACCTCTTTTTTTCCTTTCTTTCTTTTTCTTCTTTTTATTTTTTTCTTCCTTTTTTCTTTTTTCTTTTTCTCTTTTCGTTCCTTCTTTCTCTCCTCTCTTTTTCTCCTTTTCCCATTACAAACTGTTTTTGGCCACTCTGCACTGAGCAAAATGACTAGAAGGAAAACCTCATCTCAAAAGAAAGAATCAGAAACACTCCTCTCTCCCACAGAGTTACAAAATCTGGATTACAATTCAATGTCAGAAAGCCAATTCAGAAGCACTATTATACAGCTACTGGTGGCTCTAGAAAAAACCATAAAGGACTCAAGAGACTTCATGACTACAGAATTTAGATCCAATCAGGCAAAAATTAAAAATCAATTGAATGAGATGCAATCCAAACTAGAAGTCCTAATGACGAAGGATAACCAGGTGGAAGAACGAGTGAGTGACACAGAAGACAAGTTGATGGCAAAGAGGGAAACTGAGGGAAAAAGAGACAAACAATTAAAAGACCATGAAGATAGATTAAGGGAAATAAACAACACCCTGACGAAGAAAAACCTACGTTTAATTGTGGTTCCCGAGGGCGCCGAAAGGGACAGAGGGCCAGAATATGTATTTGAACAAATCCTAGCTGAAAACTTTCCTAATCTGAGAAGGGAAACAGGCATTCAGATCCAGGAAATAGAGAGATCCCCCCCCCCTAAAATCAGTAAAAACCGTTCAACACCTCGACATTTAATAGTGAAGCTTGCAAATTCCAAAGATAAAGAGAAGATCCTTAAAGCAGCAAGAGACAAGAAATCCCTGACTTTTATGGGGAGGAGTATTAGGGTAACAGCAGACCTCTCCACAGAGACCTGGCAGGCCAGAAAGGGCTGGCAGGATATATTCAGGCCCCTAAATGAGAAAAACATGCAACCAAGAATACTTTATCCAGCAAAGCTCTCATTCAGAATGGAAGGAGAGATAAAGAGCTTCCAAGACAGGCAGGAACTGAAAGAATATGTGACCTCCAAACCAGCTCTGCAAGAAATTTTAAGGGGGACTCTTAAAATGCCCCTTTAAAGAAGTTCAGTGGAAGAATCCACAAAAACAAGGACTGAATAGATATCATGATGACACTAAACTCATATCTATCAATAGTAACTCTGAACTTGAACGGGCTTAATGACCCCATCAAAAGGCACAGGGTTTCAGACTGGATAAAAAAGCAGGACCCATCTATTTGCTGTCTACAAGAGACTCATTTTAGACAGAAGGACACCTACAACCTGAAAATAAAAGGTTGGAGAACCATTTACCATTCAAATGGTCCTCAAAAGAAAGCAGGGGTAGCCATCCTTATATCAGATAAACTAAAATTTACCCCGAAGACTGAAGTGAGAGATGAAGAGGGACACTATATCATACTTAAAGGATCTATCCAACAAGAGGACTTAACAATCCTCAATATATATGCCCCGAATGTGGGAGCTGCCAAATATTTAAATCAATTAATAACCAAAGTGAATAAATACTTAGATAATAATACACTTATACTTGGTGACTTCGATCTAGCTCTTTCTACCCTCGATAGGTCTTCTAAGCACATCTCCAAAGAAACAAGAGCGATATCTGATACACTGGACCAGATGGATTTCACAGATATCTACAGAACTTTACATCCAAACTCAACTGAATACACATTCTTCTCAAGTGTACATGGAACGTTCTCCAGAATAGACCACATACTGGGTCACAAATCGGGTCTGAACTGATACCAAAAGATTGGGATCGTCCCCAGCATATTCTCAGACCATAATGCCTTGAAATTAGAACTAAATCACAACAAGAAGTTTGGAAGGATTTCAAGCACGGGGAGGTTAAGGATCATCCTGCTAAAATTTGAAAGGGCAAACTAGGAAATTAAAGAATTAAGGAAGAATTAAAAAGATTCATGGAAACGAATGAGAATGGAGATACAACCGTTCAAAATCTTTGGGATGCAGCAAAAGCAGTCCTGAGGGGGAAATACATCACAATACAAGCATCCATCCAAAAACTGGAAAGAACTCAAATACAAAAGCTAACCTTACACCTAAAGGAGCTAGAGAAAAAACGGCAAATAGATCCTACACCCAGCAGAAGAAGAGAGTTAATTAAGATTCAAGCAGAACTCAACAAAATCGAGACCAGAAGAAATTTGGAACAGATCAACAAAACCAGGAGTTGGTTCTTTGAAAGAATTAATAAGATAGATAAACCATTAGCCAGCCTTATTAAAAAGAAGAGAGAGAAGACTCAAATGAATAAAATCATGAATGAGAAAGGAGAGATCACTACCAACACCAAGGAAATACAAACGATTTTCAAAACATATTATGAACAGCTCTACGCCAATAAATTCGGAAATCTAGAAGAAATGGACGCATTCCTGGAAAGCAACAAACTACCAAAACTGGAACAGGAAGAAAGAGAAAACCTGAACAGGCCAATAACCAGGGAGCAAATTGAAGCAGTCATCAAAAACCTCCCAAGACACAAAAGTCCAGGGCCAGATGGCTTCCCAGGGGAATTCTATCAAACGTTTAAAGAAGAAACCATACCTATTCTACTAAAGCTGTTTGGAAAGATAGACAGCGATGGAGTACTTCCAAATTCGTTCTATGAGGCCAGCATCACCTTAATTCCAAAACCAGACAAAGACCCCACCAAAAAGGAGAATTACAGACCAATATCCCTGATGAACATGGATGCAAAAATTCTCAACAAGATACTAGCCAATAGGATCCAACAACACATTAAGAAAATTATTCACCATGACCAAGTAGGATTTATCCCTGGGACACAAGTCTGGTTCAACACTCATAAAACAATCAATGTGATTCCTCATATCAGCAAGAGAAAAACCAAGAACCATATGATCCTCTCATTAGATGCAGAGAAAGCATTTGACAAAAGACAGCATCCATTGCTGATCAAAACTCTTCAGAGTGTAGGGATAGAGGGAACTTTCCTCGACATCTTAAAAGCCATCTACGAAAAGCCCACAGCAAATATCATTCTCAATGGGGAAGCACTGGGAGCCTTTCCCCTAAGATCAGGAACAACACAAGGATGTCCACTCTCATCACTGCTATTCAACATAGTACTGGAAGTCCTCGCCTCAGCAATCAGACAACAAAAAGACATTAAAGGCATTCGAATTGGCAAAGAAGAAGTCAAAATCTCCCTCTTCGCCGATGACATGATACTCTACATAGAAAACCCAAAAGCGGGATCCCTGGGTGGCGCAGCGGTTTGGCGCCTGCCTTTGGCCCAGGGCGCGATCCTGGAGACCCAGGATCGAATCCCATATCAGGCTCCCGGTGCATGGAGCCTGCTTCCCCCTCTGCCTATGTCTCTGCCTCTCTCTCTCTCTCTCTCTATCATAAATAATTAAAAATTAAAAAAATAAAAAAATAAAAAAAAGGAAAACCCAAAAGCCTCCACCCAAAGATTGCTAGAACTCATACAGCAATTTGGCAGCGTGGCAGGATACAAAAATCAATGCCCAGAAGTCAGTGGCATTTCTATACACTAAAAATGAGATTGAAAAAAGAGAAATTAAGGAATCATTCCCATTTACAATTGCACCCAAAAGCATAAGATACCTAGGAATAAACCTAACCAAAGAGGTAAAGGATCTATACCCTAAAAACTATAGAACACTTCTGAAAGAAATTGAGGAAGACACAAAGAGATGGAAAAATATTCCATGCTCATGGATTGGCAGAATTAATATTGTGTAAATGTCAATGTTACCCAGGGCAATTTACATGTTTAATGCAATCCCCATCAAAATACCATGGACTTTCTTCAGAAAGTTGGAACAAATTATTTTAAGATTTGTGTGGAATCAGAAAAGACCCCGAATAGCCTGGGGAATACTGAAAAAGAAAACCATATCTGGGGGCATCACAATGCCAGATTTCAGGTTGTACTACAAAGCTGTGGTTACCAAGACAGTGTGGTACTGGCACAAAAACAGACACATAGATCAATGGAACAGAATAGAGAACCAAGAAGTGGACCCTGAACTTTATGGTCAACTAATATTCGATAAAGGAGGAAAGACTATCCATTGGAAGAAAGACAGTCTCTTCAATAGGTGCTGCTGGGAAAATTGGACATCCACATGTAGAAGAATGAAACTAGACCACTCTCTTTCACCACACAAAAAGATAAACTCAATATGGATGAAAGATCTAAATGTGAGATAAGATTCCATCAAAATCCTAGAGGAGAACACAGGCAACACCCTTTTTGAACTCGGCCACAGTAACTTCTTGCAAGATACATCCACGAAGGCAAAAGAAACAAAAGGAAAAATGAACCATTGGGACTTCATAAAGATAAGAAGCTTTTGCACAGCAAAGGATACAGTCAACAAAACTCAAAGACAACCTACAGAATTGGAGAAGATATTTGTAAATGACATATCAGATAAAGGGCTAGTTTCCAAGATCTACAAAGAACTTATTAAACTCAACAGCAAAGAAACAAACAATCCAATCATGAAATGGGCAAAAGACATGAATCGAAATCTCACAGAGGAAGACATAAACATGGCCAACACGCACATGAGAAAATGCTCTGCATCACTTGCCATCAGGGAAATACAAATCAAAACCACAATGAGATACCACCTCACAGGGATCCCTGGGTGGCGCAGCGGTTTGGCACCTGCCTTTGGCCCAGGGCGCGATCCTGGAGACCCGGGATCGAATCCCACATCAGGCTCCCGGTTCATGGAGCCTGCTTCTTCCTCTGCCTGTGTCTCTGCCTTTCTCTCTCTCTCTGTGACTATCATAAAAAATAAATAAATAAATAAATAAAAAGATACCACCTCACACCAGTGAGAATGGGGATAATTAACAAGGCAGGAAACCACAAATGTTGGAGAGGATGCGGAAAAAAGGGAACCCTCTTACACTGTTGGTGGCAATGAGAACTGGTGCAGCCACTCTGGAAAACTGTGTGGAGGTTCCTCGAGGGTTAAAAATAGACCTACCCTACGACCCAGCAATTGCACTGTTGGGGATTTACCCCAAAGATTCAGATGCAATGAAATGCCGGGACACCTGCACCCCGATGTTTATAGCAGCAATGTCCACAATAGCCAAACTGTGGAAGGAGCCTCGGTGTTCATCGAAAGATGAATGGATAAAGAAGATGTGGTTTATGTATACAATGGAATATTACTCAGCCATTAGAAACAACAAATACCCACCATTTGCTTCAACGTGGATGGAACTGGAGGGTATTATGCTGAGTGAAGTAAGTCAATCGGAGAAGGACTAACTGTATGTTCTCATTCATTTGGGGAATATAAATAATAGTGAAAGGGAATATAAGGGAAGGGAGAAGAAATGTGTGGGAAATATCAAAAAGGGAGACAGAACATAAAGACTCCTAACTCTGGGAAACGAACTAGGGGTGGTGGAAGGGGAGGAGGGCGGAGGGTGGGGGTGAATGGGTGATGGGCACTGAGGGGGGCACTTGACGGGATGAGCACTGGATGTTGTTCTGTATGTTGGTAAATTAAACACCAATAAAAAATAAATTTATTAAAAAAAGAGATCAAGTACACAATAAATAAAATTGAAAATACACTTAATGCTTTAAATGCCGGCTAGATGAAACAAAGGAATGAATTAATGACCTAGATAACACAGTAATGGAAAGTAACAAAACTAAGCAAAGAAAAAAAGAAAATTATGCAAATTGAGAATAGTCTTAGGGAACTCAGCGACTACAACAAGTGTAATATATTAGCATTATAGAGATCTCAGAAGAAAAGAGAAATAATGAGGCAGGAAATTTCTTTAAAGAAATAATACATGTAAACTTACTTATTCTGGAGAAACAAAGAGATATGCAGATCCAAGAGGCACAAAGATTCCAAAAAAAATCAACCCAAAGAGGTCCACACTAAGAAACATAGTAATTAAAATGCCAAAAAGTAGTGATCAAGCAAAAATTTTAAAAGCAAGGGAAACGACAACCCCATAAGTGAGCAGCAGATTTTTCAAGCAGAAATAGCACAGGCCAGAAGGAAGTAGCATGATAAAGTGGCATTCAAAGTGCTAAATGGGAAAAACTGGTAGCCAAGAATACTCTACCCAGCAAAGCTATAATTCAGAATAGGATACATAAACAGTTTATCAGATAAACAAAAACTAAAGGAGTTCATGACCACTAAACCAGCCCCACAAGAAATATTAAAGGGGGTTCTTTGAGTGTAAATGAAACCAAAAGTGAAGGTATGAAAAGTAAAAAACACAAAAGCAATAAAAATAAATATTTCTGTAAAAATCATTCAAGAGATTCATAAAATAAAAGGATGCAAAATATGACATCATATACCTAAAACGTGAGAGGGGAGAGAAGTAATGGGTTTAAAATTAAGCAACCGGGACACCTGGGTGGCTCAGTGGTTGAGCCTTTGGCTCAGGGTGTGATCCTGGAGTCCTGGGATCGAGTCCCGCATCGGGCTCCTTGCAGGGAGCCTGCTTCTCCTCTCTCTGCCTGTGTCTCTGCCTCTCTCTCTGTGTGTCTCATGAATAAATAAAATCTATAAAAAATAAAAATAAAAATAAAGAAAATTAAGCAACCATCAATTTAGTACAGACTGCTATATGTAGAGATTATATACAAATCTGATGATAACCACAAATCAAAAACCAGTAATAGATATGCAAACAATGGAAAGGAATCAAAGTATATAACTAAAGAAGCCAACAAACCATGTCAAAGAGAAAGAGAAGAAAGGACCAGAGAAAATCTACAGAAACAACAAAAGGTAACAAAATGGAAAAAAATACTTATCTATCAATAATTACATTGAATGTAAATGGACTATATGCTCCAATCAAAAGACATAGAGTGCCAGAATGGATTAAAAAAATAACAAGACCCATCTATATGCTGTGTACATTTTTAGACCTTACATACCCACAGATTTAAAGTGAGGGGATGGAAAAACATCAATCTTGCAAATGATTGTTAAAAGAAAGCCAGGGTGGCAGTACTTATATCAGACAAGACAGATTTACCAAAAAAAAAAAAAAATGCTGCAAAAAGAGGCAAAGAGAGACACTATATAATAATAAAAAGGCTAATCCAGTAACAGGATATAGTAATTGTAAATATATATACAATCAACATGGGAACACCAAAAACATAAAGGAGTTAATACCAAATATAAAGGAAAAGATTGATAGGAATACAATAATAATAGGGGACATTAACAACCCACAGATATTGATGAACAGATCATCCAAACATGAAATCAATGTGGAAACAATGGCTTTGAATTACACCCTGGAACAGATGGGATTTAACAAGACATCAGAACATTCAATCCTAAAACACCAGTATATACATTCTTTATAAGTGCATATGAAACAGTCTCCATATCGTACGGCAGGCCACAATACAAGTCTCAAAAAAAATTCAAAAAAATCAAAATCATATCATGTATATTTTCTGACCGTAACACTATGAGACTAGAAATCAACCACAAGAAAAAATCTGGAAAGAGTACAAATACATGGAGGTTAAATAATATGCTACCAAACAATGAATGGGTCAACCAACAAGTCAAAGAAGAAATAAAATATTACAAGGAAACCACTGAAAATGAAAACACAGTGACCCAAAATTTTTGGGATGCAGCAAAAATGGTTCTAAGAGAGAAGTTTCTAACAATTCAGGCCTACCTCTGAAAGCAAGTCTCAAATAAACAACCTAACTACATACCTAAAGGAGCTAGAAAAAGAACAAAGAAAACTCAACCCAGCAGAAAGAAGGAAATAAGAAAGACTACAGAAGAAACAAATGACATAGAAATTTAAAAAACAATAGAACAGATAAATGAAACCAGAAGCTGGTTCTTTGTAAAGGTCAACAAAAGTGAAAAAACTCTAGCAAGACACATTAAACAAAAGAGAGAGGACCACAAAAAAAAAAAACAAAATCAGTAATGAGAGAGGAGAAATTACAACCAACCCCACAGAACTTCAAACAACTGTTAACAGAATATTATGAAAACATATATGCCAACAAATTGGACAACCCAGAAAGAAATAAATTCCTCGAAAAATATAACCTACCAAAAAGTAGAAAATTTAAACAATCAATTAACAGCAATGAAATTCAATCACTAATCAAAAAACTCCCCCACCCAAAAAAAGTCTAGGACCAAACGGCTTCACGTTCGAGTTATACCAAAGATTAAGAAGAGTTAATACCTATTGTTCTCAAACTATTTCAAAAAATAAAAGAGGAAGGACATCTTCCAAATTCATTCCATCAGGCTAGTATCATCTTGATACTATATAGATGCAAAAATCCTTCAACAAAATATTAGCAAATCGAATACAACAATGTATTAAAGAAATCATTCACCAGGATCAAGTGGGATTTATTCCTGGGATGCAAGAGTGGTTCAATATTTGCAAAAACAATCAATGTGATACATCACATCAATTAAGAGAAAGGATCAAAACCATATGATCATTTTAATAGATGCAGAAAAAGCATTTGACAAAGTACAATATCATTCATGATAAAAACCTTTTGCAAAGTAGGTCTAGAGGGAACATACCCTCAACATAATAAAGGCCTTATATGAAAAAGCCACAGTGAACATCATACTCAATGGAGAAAAACTGAGCTTTTCCTGTAAGGTCAGGAACAAGATAAGGATGTCAACTCTCACCACTTTTATTCAACATAGTACTGGAAGTCCTACCCACAGCCATTAAACAACATAAAGAAATAAAAGGTATCCAAATTGGTAAGGAAGAAGCAAAACTCTCACTATTGCAGATGACATGATATTCTATATAGAAAACCCTAAAGACTCCACCAGAAACCTACTGGAACTCATTAATGAATTTAGTAAACTCTCAGGATACAAAATCAATGTTCAGAGATCTGTTATGTTCCTATACACCAATAATGAAACAGCAGAAAGTGAAATTAAGAAAACAATCTCACTTATAATTGTGCCAGAAACAAAAAAATATCTAGGAATAAGTTCTCTGAAGACTATAAAATACTGATGAAAGAAATTCAAGCTGATGCAAAGATATTTCATGCTCATGGGTTGGAAGAACAATTGTTCTTGTTAAATTGTTAAAATTTTTCTACACTACACTTTTTCTATACTACCCAAAGCAATCTATACATTTAATGCAATCCCTATCAAAATACCGAAAGCATTTGTCACAGAACTAGAACAATGAATGCTAGTATTTGTATGGAACCATGAAAGACCTCCAATAGCCAAAGCTATCTTGAAAAAGTAAAACAAAACTGGAGGTATCAGAATTCCAGATATCAATTTATATTACAAAGCAGTAGTAATTAAAATGGTATGGTAAACTAGTATAAAAATAGACAAATAGATCAATAGACTAGACCAGAAAACCCAGAAATAAACATACAATTGTATGTTCAATTAAACTTTGACAAAGAAGGAATGAATATACAACAGGAAAAAGTCTTTTTGACAAATGGTGCTGGGAAAATTGGACAGCTGCATGAAAAAGAATGAAACTGGCCCACTTTTTTACACCATACACAAAAATAAACTCAAAATAGATTAAAGACTTAAATGTGAGACCTGAAACCATAAAAATCCTTGAAGAGGGCACAGGCAGTACTCCTCAACAATGGCTGTAACAACATTTTTCTAGACATGACTCCTGAGGCAAGAGAAACAAAAGTAAAAAAACTACTGAAACTATAAGATAAAAAATTTCTGGGACGCCTGAGTGGCTCAGCAGTTGAGTGCCTGCCTTTGGCCTAAGCATGATCCTGGAGTCCCAGGAATGAGTCCCACATCCGGCTCCCTGCATGGAGCCTGCTTCTCTCTCTGCCTGTGTCTCTGCCTCTCTCTCTCTATGTGTCTCTCATGAATAAATCAATAAAACCTTAAAAGAAAACAAAATAAAAAGTTTCTGTGTAGCAAAGGAAAACAATCAACAAATCGAAAAGGCAACCTACTGAATGGAAGAAGATATTTGCAAATGGCATGTAAAATAAAGGGTTTGTATCCAAAATATATGAAGAACTGATACAATGCAACACCCATAAAAAACAATAATCCATTTAAAAATGGGCAGAAGATGAACAGACATTTCTCAGTAAAAGACATACACACAGCCAATAGATGCATGGAAAGGTGCTCAACATGGCTCATCATCAGGGAATTGCAAATCAAAACTAATGAGGTATCACCTCACACCTGTCAGAATGGCTAAAGTCAAAGACACAAGAAACAAGTGTTGGTAAGGATATGGAGAAAAAGGAACCCTTATGTACTGTGGGTGGGAATGCCGCTTTGAAGCCACTGTGGAAAACAGTATGGATGTTCCTCAGAAAGTTAAATAGAAGTGCCTTACAATCCAATAATGGCACTGCTGGGTATTTACATAAAGAATACAAAAACACAAATCAAAGGGATACATACACCCCTATGTTTAAGGCAGCATTATTTTCAATAGCCAAGACATGGAAGCAGCCCAAGTGTCTACTGAGAGATGAAAGGATAAAGAAGTAGTATATATATACAATGGAATGTTATTCCAATAAAAAGGGATGAAATCTTGCCATTTGCAATGACATGGATGGATCTAGAGAATGTAATGCTAAGTGAAATAATTCAGACAGGAAATATATGGTTCCACTCATATGTGGAATTTAAGAAAGAAAACAAACAAACAAAGGGAAAAAAAGAGACAAACCAAGAAACAGACTCTTAACTGTAGAGAACAGATGGTTACTAGAGGCAGGGATGGGTATGGAGATGGGTTAAATAGGTGATGATGATTAAGAAGTGCACTTGTCTTGATGAGCACTTGATGATGTATGCAATTGTTGAATCACTATATTGTATACCTGAAACTAATATAACACTGTATGTTAACTATACTGGAATTAACATAAAAACTTAATAAAAAAAAGATATTAAGGGTACTGATCATAATTATCATTTTCTGCATTTAAAATATTTTAAGCCTAATGAAAGGTAATTATTCTATCAAAACGCCAATGGAAAAAAACCAATATCCCCTAGACATGGATGCATAAGCAGGAAATGGGGCACTTTACCTTAAGTGATGCAAGGGGATGTTCTGGTCCCAAGAGGCTCCAGTGAAAAGCAGCCAGGTCCTCGTCTGGGAGAATGTGGTTACCTATAAAGTACATTTTATCATTTTTTGACTGTACAAATGTTTTCATAGAGCCTCCAGGCCATGAAAGGACTTCTGGGAAAGAAAATAATCAAATAATTCACACAGGTGTAGGTTCTCAATGTAATATCTATAGTATCTATGTGTTGATTACCTACTTTGTATCACCTACATTTTATGTTTTATCATTGTAATAATCACCCATAGTAGTATTATTATCCCCATCTTACAGATAAGGAAAGTAAGGTTCAAACAAGTTTGGTGACTTAGCCCAAAGTAGCTTGGTTAATAAGTGCCCCCACCAGGATAAGAAGCAGACTCCAAAGCCCATGCTATTATCTATCACCTAGTCATTCTGCCTTTTTTTTTTTTCATTCTGCCTTTTATAATATCAGCCACAATTACAGACTGCTTAGTAAGTGCTGGGCATTTTATATCTCATTTAATTTTGTCAATAACACAATGAAGTGTACTATTCCATTTCACACATGAGGAAATTGAAACCAGGGAGGTATAACTTCAGGGATTTGTCATAGGCCTAATTCTAAAACCTGTACTGACTCCTTTAGATGAGCCAAAACCAAATCCTTTGGGATTTTAAGCAGAGGTTACACCTGACACAATATGTTAACCTTCATGCTGTCAGTACTTGGAAAGCCACCTGAAAACATAGTCAACTCTCAAGATATTCGGGTGGCTCAGTTGGTTAAGCATCCAACCCTTGGTTTCAGCTCAGATCATGATCTCAGGGTCCTGGGATCAAGCCCTGGGTTGGGCTCTGCACTCAGCAGGTAGTCTAATTTAAGAGTCTCTCTCTCCTCCTCTACTACCCCTCCCCCCACTCACGTTTTCCCTCTATCTCAAATAAGTAAATAAGTCTTTAGGAAAACATAACTCTCTGCAATTTACTTTTAGATGTATATTTAAAAGATAAATTGATGGATGGATAGAATGGACAAGATATATGATAAAGCAAATATAGGAAAATGTTAAGGGAAGAATACAGGAGGTAGATGTAGGATTTATAGGATTTTCACTACTAAATTCTTTCAATTTTTCTGTGTGTTTGGAAATTATCATAATAAAATGTTAGCAAAACAGAAAGAGAAAAACATATACAACAATTTGTGTTCTTGATCTAAATTGAGACAGCAGGAAAGAAATGCAAATGCTCTGAAGGGGGAGCCAAAGCTATTTAGAGTTATTAAAATGTTTGGCCTAAGACAGTACTCTACATAAAATAGTTATGGAATATAACAAAAAAAAGTCTTACAAAAATCAAAATAATTTTCTAGGATATCCTGTGTTAAATTCATAAGACAAACATGCTGAGTTTCCAGTAAGAATTCCAAAAGCCTGATGAATTTTCCCCAGCATGGTGTTGGCATGTGGACTTTAAAAGGATAAATTCAATAATGATAGGCTAAATTGCTCTGGTCTTCATGTCTTAACATTGGAAGAGGAAACTTTACCAATCACTGGAATCTGTTCTTTGGATACCTACCTAGCAAAGCAGCAAATATGGGAAAATTCATCCGCTTCAAGCCCAGCTGCTTGGCTACCTCCTGCATCAGGAACTGATTGGTAGTGAGATTCTTCCCATTCCAGCTCAGCTTCAGAGCATGGGAACTGTAGTAAGAAGGAATATTGTAGAGAGCATACTCGGAGTCATGGGCAAGAAGGCCATGGAAGCCATTTTCCCTGAAAAAAGCCACCACTTCCAAATGGTGGTCTTCAAGGCTCTGAAAGACCTAAGAAGGAAGAAGAGAGGAACATGTAATGTAACAGAAACTGACTATATTTGGTTAGAAGTTCAGAAGGTTAGTAACTAAATGTTATAGTTGAAATTTAAGATCACACATGGCTGAACACATTACTCTATTAAAAAAAAAAGTCTCTCTTAGTTTCAAACTTGATTATTCCTACTATAAACAAACACAGTATTATCTATGTATTCATTGAAATGCCCAGTCCTTTCATGAAACTGTGGTGTAAGGCTCTTCAAGAGAATACAGAAATTAACATGGTATATATTACTTAAGTTTCCACTTCACACAATAACAGAGACATCTGGGATCCCTGGGTGGCTTAGCGGTTTAGCACCTGCCTTTGTCCCAGGGTGCGATCCTGGAGTCCCAGGATCGAGTCCCGTGTCGGGTTCCCTGCATGGGGCCTGCTTCTCCCTCCTCCTGTGTCTCTGCCTCTCTCTCTCTCTGTCTATCATAATTAATTAATTAATTAAAAAATAACAGAGATATCTTTGTTAGAAAAATAATAAAGCTATTATTTATTGCTCAGCACCTTCTATATTCCACATATACTTCATATACATTATCTCATTGTCAGAACAACTATGAGCAAGGTAGATATGGATGAAAAAACTTACATGTGGAAATAGACACAGAAAGGTTAAATAACATAGTCAGAATCTGATTTTAAGTTAATGTCTTTTTTTCCTCTATCTAACACCTTTTAAAAAATCTTTGCTTGTGGGCAGCTGGGTGGCTCAGTTGGTTAAGCCTCTGACTCTTGGTTTTGGCTCAGGTAATGATCTCATGGGTTGTGGTATCTAGCCCCAGGTTGGGCTACATGCTCAGCAGGGATTCTACTTGAAGCATCTCTCCCTCTGCCCCTCCTCCAAATCACGTGTGCTGTGCTGAGTCTAAAATAAATAAATCTTTAAAACCTATCTATTCATGAGACACACAGAGAGAGGCAGAGACATAGGCAGAGGAAGAAGCAGGCTCCCTGTGTGGAGTCAGATGCGGAACTCGATCCCAGATCCCAGAATCGTGCCATGAGCCTAAGGCAGACACTCAACTGCTGAGCCACCCAGGCATCCCTTAGGGACATTTTAGACCACAGAGCACCCAAACAGGGCACTTCCAGCAGGAAGACGTCAGAAACTTCACCCCATTTTAGGAATGGGAAAACTAGGACTATGAGAGGTTGGCTGCTCCTAAAGCTGCATAATGTTTATGAGTGTACACGAGATTCAAACCCAGGCTGTTCTGACTCCAGAATGCACTATTTCTATTGTACCAGGCTTCTTCCCGGAGAGCAGCATTTTTTATGTAATAGAAACAGACCTTTAAGTGTCCTTCCTGTGTATGCCTCTATCGCTGCACTTAGAGCATCCTGAAATAATCTGCATACTGGTTTTATGGTGCTAACTTCCTTGACTGCGGAGACTTTATCTATTCCTGGCTCCAACATGAAACTTGGAACAGAGTAATATGAATAATAATAGCTAACAGATCCTGAACATATATTATGTGCTAAGCAATGTCCTAAGTACTCTGCATTCATTAAATCATTTAATATTCAATCTTATAAGGCCATTACTATTATTATTATCATCCCCATTTTTACATTGCTACTCCTAAGGTCACATGGCTGGAAGGAACAAAGCCTGGATTTTGGCTCTAGAGCCTGTGGACCTATATATTTTTGTTGAACTCAACTGACCTTTTATTTCATTTAAATTATAAAAAAATGGTAGTTTTCTGGAATCTGACAAGAATTTCAATGCATTAAGCTTCTGTTAGGCTAAAAAGGGTCTAGTCACAGTAGATAGTTATGTCACACATTAAGTCCACAGGGGAGGGAAACTGATAAGTAGATAGCAAAGAAATATGTGTATATGTTTGTTTTCCAAGTAGGAGAACCAAAAATCTTTACTTTGTACTGCAACGTATTTACACCTAGAGTTATGTTGTTGTTGTTTTTTTACCTAGAGTTATGTTTAACTCCAAATGGGTCAGGGTAGTAGTAGTTTTATGCTGGCCCCTGGTGATAGTTTCTTCCAGCATACCTCTCATACAAGTCACTCCTAGAGCATCTATTTGTACAAAGCATAGTGCTAATAAGTATACTTTCCCTCTTATCACAATCAGACCATGTAGATGTTATAAGCCGCTTCTTACAGATGAGGAAACTGAGGCTCAAAGAAGCAAGGTACCATGCTCAGGGCCACAGAGCATCCCAAATAACCATCAACAGAAAAAATGGTTAAATAAAATGTGGAATAACCAGAAGAGGCAATGTAATTTAGCTATAAAAAGGAATGAAGCACTGATTCATTCTACAACATAAACAAACTTAAAAACACTACAGAGTGCAAGAAGCTAGACACAAAGGCCACGTATTATATGATTCCTTTTATATGAATCTTCCAGAATAGGAAAATCCATTGAGATGGAAAAATAGATTAGTGGTTTCTAGAGACTAGGGGAAAAGGGAAATGAATGACTGCTAGAAGGTAGTGGGTTTCCTTTTAGGGTGTTAAAAATGTTCTGGAATTAGACAGTGATCACAGTTGCACAACTCTGAATACAATTTAATTATACACTTAAAATGGTTATTTTTGGGGTAGCTGGATGGCTCAGTCGGTTGAGTGGCCAACTCTTGATTTCAGCTCAGGTCATGACCTCAGGGTTTTGGGATCAAGCCCTGTGTCAGAGACTGCACTCAGCAGGGGGTCTGCTTGAAGATTCCCTCTCCCTCTAACCCTCCCCCCATTCACATGCATATTGTAAATAAATAAATTTTTTATGTGACTAAAAAAACAAACCACATAAAATTTATCATCTTAACCATTTTTAAGTGGTTTTTTTTATTTTTTATTTTATTTTTTTTAACACTGAAAGCAGATTTATTGAAACAAATGATCCAAAAATGTGAAATAACCATGCCAAAGACCCTCCTGGAGACATAGGATGACATAGTAGGAAGATGAAGCAAGAACAAGAAACCAATAAGAGATACCAACCGGAAATCTAAGTATAAAAAATATAACTGAAGTAAATAATGAGATAAATGGCAAGATAAATTTGAAGAAAAATGAAATGGTAAATTAGAATATCAGACGGAGGAAACCATAGAAAATATAAAAGGAAAGCGTAAGGATATTAAAAATAGACCATAGGTAGGACAGTATCGTGAGACAGTAAAGAAGAGAATCCCTAACTTTGCCTGGAAAACCCAAGGAAAGCTTAAGGAACAGTAGTGTTAGGTTTACCGTTGTTGTGTGTTGTTAGGCACACCGTTGTGAAACAGATCTCCAGAACTTTTCAATCTTGCAAATCTGAAACTCTAAACCCCTTAAACAACTCTGTTTCTCCCTCTCCCCAGCTCCTGGAAACCACTGTTCTACTTTCTGGTTTTTTTCCTACTTTCTGTTTTTATCAATTTGACTACTTTAGATACCTCATATAAGTGGAATCATACAGTATTTATCTTTTCTATGACTAACTCATTTCACTTAACATAATATCCTCAAGGTTCATTCACATTGTAGCATGTGACAGGATTTCCTTCCTTTTTAAGGCTGATGAATATTCCATTCTATGTGCATACCACAATTTCTTCATCTGTTCATCAGTGGACTTATGGGCTGCTTCCACTTCTTGGCTTTTATGACGAGCACTACTATAAACATAGGTGTTAAAATAATCTCCTCAAAAACCTGTTTTCAGTTCTTTTGGGTAAATACTCAGAAGTGGAATTGCTAAATCACACAGTAGTTTCATTTTTAATTTTTAAAAAGAACCTCCCTATTGTTTTCCATAGAGGTTGCTCCATTTTATATTCCCACAAACAATGTACAAGGCTCTAGCTTCTCCACAAATTCACCAACACTTCTTTTCTTTCTTATAGTAGCCATTCTAATAAGTATGAGGTGATATCTCATTGTTGTTTTCATTTGTATTTCTCTGATAATTAGTGATGTTGAACATCTTTTCATATGATTGTTGGTCATTTCTGGCATACTTTCAAGAAAATTCCAGATATCAAGCACCTATAAATACTTCATTATCTGTAACAGATAAAGAGTTTAAAAATAACAAAGCTATCATTTCACCAAAGTTAATAGTTTCTTAATACCTGAATATCCAGTCCCTACTCTATTTTCCAAGATTACTTTAAAAATGACTTTTGAGTTTATTTGTTCAAATTAGGATCCAAATAGGGTCCCCATGCTTCATTTGACATGGCTCCTAAGTACCTTAATTTATAACAGCTGCCCTTGCCTTTATTAAATGCCATTTATTTGTTCAAAAACCATAACTCACATTTCAAATTACAAAGGTAATATGGATTACTCAACAGATGGTGTTGGGATAACTGGACATTCATTTGAGAACAGTAAGATAGATCTATTCTTCACACTTTGACTAGGATAACCATAAAAATAATAGAAGACTTCATGGGGATTTTTAAAAATAATTTCAGAGTGGGGAAAGTTTATGTATAAGAGAAAACCCAGTAACAGCAAAGAGAAAGATAAATCCTCTTGACTAAATAAAAACAAAACACTTCTGTTTGGGAAAAGCCAAGGTAAGTAAACTCAAAAGACAAATGACAAACTGCAAAAAAATCTGCAACTCATAGTATAAAGGGCCAATTTCTCTAACGGAAAAGGATAAAACTTGACAAGAAAACAGTTCACAAAAAAGGTAGACAGATTGTAAGCATGTAAGATGGTGATCAAACTCACTTGTGATAAGAAGTGAAAATTGAAACACTACTGAAAGATGGTATTTCAACTATAACATCACCAAATGTTATACTGGTAAAGGAAACAGGCACATACAAATATTGAAAGTAGGCATGAAAATGGTACAATCTCTAGGGAGAAAAATTTGGCAAGATCTGTCAAAACTACAAATGCACATACCTTTTGACTCAGTAATTTTGCTTCTATGGATTCATCTTTTAGATACGTAAAGCACTTGGAACAACACAAATGCGTAAGTATAAGCAAGAGCATTGCAACTGTACAAGTATTCATTGTAGCATTACTGTAATAGCTGAAAACTGGAAAAAAATCTAATTACCTGCCCATCAATAAGGGACTGGTTATATAAATGATAACATATACATACAATGGAATAGAGTGGAACCATAAAAAACAAGGACCAAACTCTTACATACTCACATGGAAAAATCAGCATGATGTGGCAAATAAAAAAGCAATGTACAAATTATGTATGGTATACTGCCACTTTTTGAAAGGTATATTTATGGTGTGTGTGTGTCTGTGTAACAAATAGTTATAAGTATTTGGTTTCATATGCATAATAACTTTGGAATAATATACAACTCACTGATAATATTGGTCAACTCTAGGGAAAGGAATCTAGTAACTAGGGACAGGAGTGGAAGGGAGATTTTCTTTTATCATATATCCTATTGTACCTTTTGAATTTTTATAATATGAATTGCAATACTTAATTGAAAAGATAAATTACAACTGAATAAAAGTAGAATATACTCCAGGTTAAAAAAAAAATCAAAGAATACAGAAAGCTGTATGGTGGAAAGTAATACAGGCATGCCTCAGATATTATAGGTTCAGTTCCAGAGCACTTCAGTAAAGTATCTCAATAAGGCAGGCAAATGAACTTTTGGTCTCCTAGCATATATAAAAGTTATGTACTATACTATAGTCTATTAAGTGTGCAATAGCATTATGTGCAAAAGTACACCCCTTAGTTTAAAAATACTTTATTGCTAAAAAACACTAACAATTATCTGAGCTTTCAGCAAGTCAATCATTTTGGTGGTACAGGGTTTTGCCTCGATGTTGATGGCTGCTGGTTGAACAGGGTGGTGGATGCTGAAGCTGGGGTGGCTGTGGCAATTTCTTAAGACAATAAAGAAGTCTGCCACATTGATTGATTCTTCCTTTCAGGAATGATTTCTCTGTAGCACCTGGTGCCATTTGATAGCATTTTACCCACAGTAAAACTTCTTTCAAAAGTGGAGTCAATTCCTTAAATCCTGCCACTGTTTATCAACTAAGTTCATATAATATTCCAAACTGTTTAATGTCATTCCAACAAGCTTCACAGCATCATCACCAGGAGCAGATTCCATCTCAAGAAATTATTTTCTTTGCTTATCCATCCATAAAAGGGAACTCCTCACCCATTAATTTTATCATGAGATTATGGCAATTCAAGGTTCTACCTCCAATTTCAGTTCTCTTGCTATTTATACCACATTTGCAAGTACTTCCTCTGTTGGTCTTGAACACCTCAAAGTCATCCATGAGGACTGGAATCAACTTCTAAATTCTCATTAATGTTGATATGTTGACTTCTTCCCATGAATCATGAATGCTCTTAATGGCATCTAGAAGTCAATTCTTTCCAGAATATTTTCAATTTACTCTGCTCAGATCCATGAGAAGAATCACTATCTATGGCAGCTACAGCCTTACAAAATTTCTTAAATAAGGTTTGAAAATTGAAATTACTCCTTGATTCATGGGCTGCAGAATGGGTGTTATGTTAGAAAGCATGGAAACAGCATTCATCTCATGTGTATCAGAGCTCTTAGGTAACCAGGTGTACTGTCAATGAACAATCATATTTTGAAAAGATTCTTTTTCTGAGCAATAGGTCTCAATTATGGGCTTAAAATACTCAGTAAACCATGTTGTAAACAGATGTGCTGTCATCTTGGTTTTGTTTTTCCATTTATAGAGCACAGGAAGAGTAGATTTAGCATAATTCTTAAGGGCCCTAGGATTTTCAGAACAGTAAATAAGCACTGGCTTCACCTTAAAGTTACCAGCTGCATTTGCCCCTAACAAGGGTTAGCCCATTTTGAAGATGTGAATCCAGGCACTGACTTCTCTTCTCTAGCTATTAAAGTCCTAGATGGCATCTTTTTCCAATAGAAGGCCATTTCACGTACGTGGGAAATCTGTTTAGTGCAGCCTCCGTCATGAATTATCTTACCTAGATATTCTTGATGACTTGCTGCAGCTTCTACATCAGCACTTGTTGCTTTATCATGCACTTTTATGTTCTAGAGATGGATTCTTTCCTTAAATGTTATGAACCAACCTCTGCTAGCTTCAAACTTTTCTTCTGCAGCTTCCTAGAATTAAGGAGAGTTAGGGCCTTGCTCTGGATTAGGCTTTGGTTTAAGGGAATGTTGTAGCTGGCTTGATCCAGATCACTCAGACTCTCTCTATATCAGTGATAGGGCTGTTTCACTTATCGTTAATATATTCAATAGAGTAGCATTTTTAGGGGGTCGTGCCCGCTGGCTTGTGGAGGCTGTGCCGTGTGTTGGGGAATGCGGTCGGTGCCATGTTCCTGACGGCTCTGCTCCTCCGCAATCGCATCCCCGGCAGGCAGTGGATCGGGAAGCACCGGCGGCCGCGGGCCGTGTCCTTCCAAGCGAAGCAGAACATGATCTGCCGGCTGGAGATCGAGGCAGAGAACCAATACTGGCTGAGCACGCCCTACCTGTCGTTGGAGCAGGAGTACGGCCACGCGGCGGAGCGCAGGGCGGCGGCCTTCGAGGCCATCAAGGCGGCCAAAATGGCCAAGTTCCCCCCGCACAGGTTCGTGGCGGACCAGCTCGACCATCTCAACGTCACCAAGAAGTGGGTCTGATCCGGAGCCACGGATTCACAGGGCGGCCACCCACCTCCTGACCCGATTCTGGAACCTCTGAAGAGCGCTCACTTGAGAGCTTTTGGAGCAGGCTTAGTGAACAGCAGACATGAGTGTGTGGTCTGTGTGTGGGGTGTATGGGGCTCCAAACTCTGTATAACCCAGCCTCTGGCGTAGTGTTTCCTTTCCATTACCCTAATAGGAAGATACAGGTATTTCTTAGGCCACAGAAGATACAAAGTGTATTTTGGATGAAAGTTTAAAAAAAAAAAAAAACTACAAACTATGCTTAAGTGTGAGGTACTTGGTGGAGGCTTACCTTTTGTCAAAAAACAATTGCCTAGACGAAAGTGGGAAAAACTGAGCTTTTTCAGTTAAACATACTCCTAAAAATAGGATTTTCTTTTGGGATTGCTACTAAAAGTAGACATTTACGTGAAGTAAAAGATATTCATCAGAACTGCTACATGAAGTTGTATTTTTGAAAACCTCTTTTCGGGTACCTGGGTGGCCCAGTCGGTTAAGCCCTGCTGACTTGGTTTCCCCTGAGATCTAGCCTGGCCTAGGGCTCCCTACTGGGGTCAGAGAGGGTCTGCTTAAGATTCTCTCTCCCTCTGCCCCTCCTGCCACCTCAAACAAATCTTTAAAAATAAAAAAATTAAAAAAAAAAGAGTAGCATTTTTAATTTCCTTCAAGAATGTTTCCTTTGCATTCACAACATGGTTATCTTTTGGGCACAAGAAGTCTAGCTTTCAGCCTATCTCAGCTTTCCATATGCCTTACTAAGCTTAATCATTTCTTGCCTCTAATTTAAAGTGAGAGACTGTGATTCTTCCTTTCATTTGAATACCTGAGGCCATACTAGGGTTATTAATTGGTCTAATTTTAATATTCTTATGTCTTGGGGAATAGGGAAGCTAAATGGCTGGCTAGTGAAATAGAAAACAAACAAAATTTATTAAGTTCGCCATTTTATATCAGTGAGGTTTGTGGCACCCCAAAACAAGGACTATAGTAACATCAAAGATCTCTTGGGCAGTCCCGGTGGCTCAGCGGTTTAGCACCGCCTTCAGCCCGGGGTGTGATCCTGGAGAACCGGGATGAGTCCTGCATTGGGCTCCCTGTACGGAGCCTGCTTCTCCCTCTGCCTTTCTCTCTCTCTCTGTCATGAATAAATAGTAAAATGTGTTTTTTTAAAGATCTCTTGATTACAAATCACCATAACAAATATATTAATGAGGATCGCCTGGGTGGCTCAGCAGTTGAGTTTCTGCCTTTAGCTCAGGGTGTGATCCTGGGAATTCTGGGATTAAGTTCAGCATCTAGCTCCCCGTGGGAAGTGTGCTTCTCCCTCTGCCTATGTCTCTGCCTCTCTGTGTCTCTCATGAATAAATAAATAAAATCTTTAAAATATATATATTGAGAAAGTCTGAAATATTATGAGAATTACCAAAATGTGACACAGAAACAGGAAGTGAATAAATGCTGTTGGAAAAATGGCACCACAGACTTGATGCAGGGTTGTCAGAAATCTCCAATTTGTAAAAAATGCGGTATCTGTGAAATGCAATAAAGCAAAGGGCAATAAAATGAGGTATGCCTGTAGTCCTGTCATCCCCATTCCTTGAAGTTACTCCTATTTCAGGTCTCTCCTCTGAGGAGTAGGTCTAGGGGTAGGCTGGGAATATATTTTCTTAAACCATTTATTGAGGTATCACTGACATACTAAAAGCTGTACATAATTCATGTATACAATTTTAATTTAGAGATAAGAATCATCACCACAGTCTATGCCATAAACATATCCATGTCCTCCAAAATTTTCCTCCTGCCCTCTTATTTTTTTGTAATAAAAGCAACCTAACATAAGAGCTACTCTCCTAGCAAAGTTGTAAGTACACGATACAGTATTGTTAATCACAGGAACTATGCTGTGCAGGTCTCTAGGACTCATTTGTCTTGTATAACCAAAACTTTGTACCCTTTGACTAATACTTCCCCAATATTTCCTCCTCACAGCTCTTGGCCATCACCATTCTACTCTCTGCTTCTAAGTGACAATTTT
The DNA here is from genome assembly GCF_048418805.1 of Vulpes vulpes. Classification (NCBI taxonomy): domain Eukaryota; kingdom Metazoa; phylum Chordata; class Mammalia; order Carnivora; family Canidae; genus Vulpes; species Vulpes vulpes. The sequence continues at coordinate 43,675,100 of NC_132796.1, forward strand.
AGATTCCTCATTAAGTGGGATCATGAAGTATTTGTCCTTCTGTGTCTTGCTTATTTCACTTAGCATAATGTCCTCCAGGTTCATCCATGTTGTCCTAAATGTCAGGATTTCCTTTTTAAGGCTGAATACTATTCTAATTGTATGTATATACCATATTTTCTTTATTCATTCATCCAACAATGGACACTTAGGTTGTTTTTAAGAACACCAAGTGAGGGATCCCTGGGTGGCGCAGCGGTTTGGCGCCTGCCTTTGGCCCAGGGCGCGATCCTGGAGACCCGGGATCGAATCCCACGTCGGGCTCATGGAGCCTGCTTCTCCCTCTGCCTATGTCTCTGCCTCTCTCTCTCTCTCTCTCCCTGTGTGACTATCATAAAAAAAAAAAAAAGAACACCAAGTGATTATCACAATGAGGCAAGTTTAAAAAACAGTGCTCTCTAGTCAGATCACACAGCATGGCAATGAAATCCTGACCAGGGCAAGGAAGAAGCCTTCTAGCCACAAGACCCTTCAGAATAGCTGAGTAGCCTGGCCCCATTTCCATGTATGATGACTACTATCCTTTGTAAGCAGAATGACTTCCAGTCCCTGGCTCAAATCAATTCAGTTCAGGTGTTAACCTTCTAATTTTTCAGGAGACTAAAATGATTTAGGTGAGCTTAAACAACATACCAAAACAACTAAATGGAAAAGAAGCACATTTGAGCCTCAAAGTAAGAGGTGAAATTCTTAACTGCCTACAGCTTTAATTGCTATCTCACTGTTCAGTACAACAAATATGAATTGAGGGGCCTTCTAAGTGCCAGGATGCAGAAAGCACAGAGTAAGACACTTAATATACCATAAGTTATAACCACAGGGTGCCATGGAAACATAGAGGAAAGGCACCTAACCAGTCAATAGGGCAATGCTTTCTACAGGAAGCAACACTTATTTATAAAACCCAGGGGAAAACAGCTCTCTGAGGAAAGTTTAACATCTCATTTCCAATCACCAATAGTCAAAAGCAGTGGCTTTTATTTATTTTTTTTTAAGCAGTGGCTTTTAAATTGTGCTTCCCAAACAAGTATTTGGGTACATGGAGAATTGGACAAAACAACCAGACAGGAAAGGTACTCCTACTTTCTCTTCAATCTGAGCTCATATTCTCCATCTTACCTATTTTATATTTTGGCTCTTTCAGAAATATTTTATTGAATATCTGCTACTAAAAACAGCTAGAAGTATTTATCACTACAATGCCATCTCCATGAGGGCCAAGATTTCTTGGTCCACTTTGCTTACTGCTGGATTGTCAGTGCACTGAATAATTGCAGAGTAGGGAACCAATGAGCCATTTTGACTCTCAACAAGTATTTAATGAACCAGGCACTGATACATGTCAGGCATTGATCTAGGTGTGGAAATACAGTAGTGACCAAGAGCCCCAAATTCCTATTCTCATGGTGCTGACATTCTAGTGATTAATACTTGATAGGCACTGGGCTAAGTATTTTAAGATGTATTTCATTTACCTTTCCAGCTCTGTGAAATGGGTATCACTTCCTTCTTTTTTAATAGAAAAATTTAAATAGTTTGCTTCAAATCACACATGGCAGAACTTGAATTTGAACCTAGTTAGGTCTATCTTCAAAATAATGTTCTTTCCACTGAGTATATTATTTATCAAATAAAGGCAACTGGAAAACTGACCATTCACTAACTTCAGGTCAATTCATAAAGTAATATAAAGAGCATGGGGCCATAAAGAATAACTAACTAGATTGTGAGCCTGTTAGTTGCTGTGATTATATTATATCCATTAGGTTCCCTAGAAGCCTGCCTGGACTATAGAAAGAGCTTAATCCAGAAGCAACACTACTTTCTGACCTCGTCAATACTTCCTCCAACTCATCCCAAATTCTCTTGTATTACTAGCCTCACTCCCATCTACTATGTTACATACACCAAACTCGTGTCTGACTCAGGCAGAGCTCTGTAATCTACCTCCTCCATTTGTTCTCACTCCCAAAACAAAAAGATATCAGAGATGACAAGGAAGCATCACTTCATAAGAAAAGTCAAAGGGAGGAGTGGATTATGTATAAGTCTGCTTTAGCAATAGAAATATAGATGGTTTGTAGTTCAGGTGCAAGCCCTTTGTGCCTTGAAGTCTAACTACTGAAAAGGTGAAGACCAAAACTGTTGAAACAACGTTTCATCACTACACACTGTGTAGCCCAACAACTATTAAGAGACCAAACTATAAACATGAATCTAAAGAATAATATAGAATCCAAAAGTAAGAATAGCAGCAATAAAAAAAATCATAGCCAATTCAAGCCAACATCAACAAAGTGGTCTTCTCCAGACTGTAGGAATCTCAACTATCTACACACATGCATTGTAGAGTCTTTGCCATTAAATATCTCCATCAGGATGGAGGTAGAATACCAATCCAGTGTTTAGTAAAGGTTACTAGTAAAGGTGCTAATTTTCATTTGCAAATACCCAATTTTAGTAACCTTAATTACTATTAAGCTGCTACTAATTACTATTAGATTTTTTAAAAATCTGGTGTGGCTTATAAGGGGGCTAGAGACGCCACTTTGAGAATAACCTTTATCATCAGAAGGTATAGTAGGCATTTCAGTTATCTAGTGGAAATATGTTTAAACTCCAGTGACGGGTAAGTAATGGGAAGTCACTTAGCTTCTCCATCTATAAAATGGAGATTTTTCTAATTCCTTATTGTAAGACTTACAAATTACTTATATAAAATACCTTGCATGCAGGCTCTGAAAAGGGGGTTATGAAATAAATTATAGCCTGTTTATTTTGCAGAGATGAAGTCTATAGTATGTACTACTCTCTGTAGGTCCTCGGAAATCATTTGAGACAAGTAGATACCAGTATAAGTGCCTGTTCTGCCCAAAGCAAATTTTCAGGATTGAAAAATCAGAAAGCCAAGTATCCTTAGGAATAAGAGAAGAACAAGAGTCTAAGGTAGCCTTTGGGTTACCTAGGAAAGGAAGACAGGAACTGCAGAGGACAGACGGTGAGAAATTTCTAAGAGTCCTTGAACCAAAGGTTGTAAATGCATTCAAGGGCTGGGTTAAGAAAATCAACTGCCAGAAATGTAATTTTTAAACTAAACCATGCTGTGGGTGTTAATGATATAAACATGCAAGATATTGGGGTTTACATTTTAAAAATTCAAAAATTAATAACACAAAAATAGAAAAAGTTCATCATTACATTTGTGTATGTGATTTATTCCCCTTTAACTTGGAACAGGAAGTCTGAGGTGTTTCTTATGTGCCAAGAAGTCAATGTTAAGTCTTATATTTTTGGGTTAGGATGTTCAGTAAAGAATTTAGCCTTTGGCCCTTTCATTGGGAATGATAATTTTATCCTATTTCACAATGGAAAATAGTTGTTTAGAAATTTAGGCATTTCTTAACAGACATTTTGCACAGTGGTGTGTGTGTGTATGTAGATATATATATATATATCTAGTAACAACTCCCAAGATATTTGTAGAATTCTGGTGTTCCAATAATAGCATGCTTCATTTTCAGTACCATAGCATAGTAATTCAGTATCTCCACTGTGGCTCCTCCTTCATGCCATAAACATTAATTGAGAAAGACTAACTGAACAGTATTAGTTCCTTTTCATAAAATAAAAGACCAGAGAGCTTTTCCCGGAATGTAACAGACAATTTCACAATTTTGGGGATGTAGTTCAGGCCATCACTTTCATTTCTTGGAAATCAATTTCAGCACAGGAAAGTAAGTCAGTTTATCACTGCCAAATGAGTTTCCCAAAGGCATAATTTTGCTAGGAATGAGCAAATACAACCATACATTTGTGAAGCTATTTTAGAATAAAACCTCCTTTTATTCAGATTGCTTGGATGAGTTGCAATGTCAACCAAACAGGTCAAATAACTTTATTTCAATCTTTGCTAGTGCATCGAATGCCCTTTGGACACCAAATAAGTCCCCCCTCCCTCTTTTTTTTTTTCAGTGTCTTTGGTACCATGCCTCAACTAGGCCAAACTATAGAAACTATAGTTTTCTATAACATGCATCTAATAAATCAAAGTGTTCAACTGTGTTTGGTGTAAACCACAATGTTAATCACTAGTTCCTGACATGATTCATTTTGAACATTTTTGCACAAAAACTAAATCCCTAAGAAGTGACATGATGAAAATCTTAAAGTCCTTACGAAGTGTTTCTGCTTCAAATTGAAGTATTCTGAGTCCAAGATTAACATTACTGCAGAAGCACCATCTGTAGTCATGATTTTGACCGATCTATAAAAATTTTAAACTTTTCCTCAACGCACAAAATCCAGGTATTTCTGAATGTACCTGTCACAGGCTCCAAGTCCAAAAAAAAACTAGATTCCACCAAAATACTTAACACATGAATTTTATCTAGGTGCAGTTGTTCTCAAACTTTAGGGTGTATCAGAATCAGCTAGAGAGCTTGCCAAAACATATTGACAAGTCCCATATCCAGTTTCTGACTCAGTAGGTCTGGACTAGGGCCTGACAATCTACATTTCTTTTTTTTTTAATTTTTATTTATTTATGATAGTCACACAGAGAGAGAGAGAGAGAGAGAGAGAGAGGCTGAGACACAGGAAGAGGGAGAAGCAGGCTCCATGCACTGGGAGCCCGACGTGGGATTCCATCCTGGGTCTCCAGGATCGCGCCCTGGGCCAAAGGCAGGCGCTAAACCGCTGCGCCACCCAAGGATCCCCCAATCTACATTTCTTTCTTTTTTTTAAAGATTTTATTTATTCATGATAGTCACACAGAGAGAGAGAGAGAGAGAGAGAGGCAGAGACACAGGCAGAGGGAGAAGCAGGCTCCATGCAGGGAGCCCCATGTGGGATTCGATCCCAGGTCTCCAGGATCGCGCCCTGGGCCAAAGGCAGGCGCCAAACCGCTGCGCCACCCAGGGATCCCCCAATCTACATTTCTAACAAGTTTCCAGGTGATACAGTACTGTTGGTCAGAGACCATACTTTGAGAACTACTGGCTAGGCACATAGCTAAGTGTATAGTTATTTGGGTAGTGTTTAGATATCTTGTAACCAGCTGCAATCTAAAACTTCACAAATAAATTCTTGACCCAATTTGTCCCAAAAATGTTCACCCATCAATCTTTAACAACCTGAGAACAGTATTTCCTACCTTTACAAATGCTTATGATATAATTTCTGCTGTGCTCAACAGATACTCTTTTCTTAAACCACCAACTAAGAAAGACTTTCAAGCCCTGGCAAATTCTTTAACTATATAAATGCGTTTCATAACAATATCGTTTGTTCTGTCTGTATTCCAAAACACAGCCTATTAAAATTCCAAGCCCTCTTAAAAGTTTTTTGTTTCAGCACTCCTTGTTTTCATACTGGTCATATTTCTTACAATGGTTTATTTTAAAATGATGTCTTAAACTGCAGTATTTCAACATACATATTTTATTTAGATATAGAAGAATACTCATCACTTTCACCAAGAAATACGTTCTCTCCAACTTTCCTTTAAATATGTGAACTTCAGTTGATATGCCAGCTTTTTGATTTGAGAGACAGAGGGAGAGAGAAATGACAATGCCTGAAACCCCATGACTGCTTCTTGCCTTACTTACGTTGTAAAATGTATGTAGATTTAAGTGTATTCTTTGTGCTATGAGAAGAACCAGAAGATGGACTAGTCTATTCTTACAGTTCTGGTTCAGGTGCCTTGGCTGTGCTAAGAATTGTTCAATAGACCAAATTTAAGCCTTACATACTGACCGTATATAAAGACTTATCTGTAGAAACTGCCCTCTTTATAGACATGCCTGCCTATGTGTGAACTGGCAAGAGGAAGTTTTCCAAAGATGAAAGATCTTGGTTAAGAATTTGAAGTATATCTTAGTGTTTCAAAAATGTCATTAGTTATCTAACAAAACAACTGTTCAGTCTTTCAACCAAAGCTTTTTGCACACTTGCTATGTGCCCAAATACTGTGTTAAGGAGATGGAAAGATGAATAAAATATGGTCCCTTCCATCAAGTCACTTGCATATAACAGAAAATCACAAGATATTATAGTATAAGCCAATGGAAGTATGTAAAGAGTATTATGGAAACACAGGAGAGACTGAAATTCATATAAACTAACAGACATGTATATAAAGTATGTTTCACATACATTATATACAGTAGTTCTCTGGACTGTCCTGGGAAACATGGTATTATTTCCTTGTCCATTTTATAAATGAAGGTCTTCAAAATGAAATAATAAATTACCCAATATCCAACTACTGACCTGAATCCAAGTCTTTAGACTTCAACTCATTTGCTCTTTTCACTACAGCACAAAAACCCCTTGTCATTGAATTAAAAATTATAATTTTTTAAATATGTGACCTTCTTGTATAATTTTTTGTCACTTTTCATAGATGTGAGTACAAGAAATATTTCATGCTAATCAAAACTACTACAAAAAGTACAACAATCAATGGTGTTTTCAATTTCTACTTCTATATAACAAATTACCCCAAAAACAGTGGCTTAAAAAAACATTTAATTATCTCATATTTTTGGGCATGGCTTAACTGGGTCCTCTGGCTCAGGCTGCAATCTGGGTATTAGCCAGGGCTACAGTCATCTCAAAGCTCAAGTGGAGTAGGATCCACTTCCAAGCTCACTCTTTTGGCTGTTGGCAGGATTCCGTTCCTTGTGGGTTGTTGGGCTGAAGGGCCTCGGTTCCTCACTGGCTTTTAGTTGGAAGCTGCCCTCAGTTTGTCAGGTAGGCCTCTCCAGAGGGAAGCTCACAACATGGCAGCTTGTTTCATCAGAGTGGTCAAGCAAGAAGAACCAGAGAAAGAGGGCAAACAAGATGGAAGTCACAGTTTTTTATAATCTAATCTTGAAAGTGACCTCTGATCACTTTGTTATAGTCTGTTCATTAGAAACAAGTAACTACGTCCAGCCCACAGACAAGGGATGGGGGGAGATTACACAAGAGTGTGAATACCGAAAGCAGGGATCATTGGGAGCCATTGTTAGAAGACGGCTATCACGAATGGCAAGAGGCACTTGGTCACTGTGTCAGGGAGACATCATGTAATGGTAGAGATTCAATAAATGAAGCCCATGTGGCTCAGCAAAAGGGGGCAGTATTGCCAAAGGATCTAATATTTCACAAGTGGCTGGAAAGTCAGACTTTTTGGTAATATTTCACAATTTTTAAAATGCTGGCAACAAATTCATATTTTTCAAAGAAAAAATACATTCATATAATGCAAGTTAAGCAATAGAGGGAAGTGAAAAATCATTCAACTAGATGATGCCTTAATATTCAGTCCAAATCTGCTGTCTGATGTCAGACTCTGATAAACGCTACTGGTCAGTAGAAAATCAATGAAGTTCTTTTTAAAAAATGTGTGGGCCTATGGGCTGCCAGTTTGCTATCCTGGCCATTACCTTTGCAACTTCCTTCACTGTATAGGTAAAAGGGCAAGGTTTTGGTGTCTGGTATGCAAATCTTAGTTCTGCTACTTCCACTGACCATGTCCTTAGGCTTATGACAAGGGTTAGAAAAATGATCCTCAGGGCTCATACTGTATTTTTGTACTTTTCTCCCCTACCAGACAACAAGGTCCTGGAGAGAGAGTATCCCCCTGACATTAACACTCCCTTATCAACTGCTTCATTTTCCTCGATAGCACTTATATACCATCTAAAACCCTACATAGTTTTGTCTTTTTATCTTGTTTATTGTCCGTTCTCCCCACTAGAATATAAAGTTCATAAGATCAGAAATCTGTTTTGTTCACTACTTTATCTTCACAATCTTGAACTGCATCTGGCATACAGTAGGAACCCAATAAATTATTTATTGAATGAATGAATTCCACTGTTCATAGTACTTAGTATATAGGGTCTGGCAAAAGGAGATGCTCAAAAAATGTTACTTAAATTGAAAATCATTCACTAAGACAAACATGAAATGAGGCTAAAGAATAGCAGGCAGATCATGAAGACCCTGTATGCCATGCCATATTAATCTTAAAGCATGAGAGTGAAATGATCTATGTTCAACCTACTTGGCATACAAGATATTTTGTTCAAAGTAATAGTTGCTGGCATTTATGTAGCACTTACTATGTGCCATGTAATATTTTAAGCACTTGCATTAAATCATTTAAGGCTCACAACAAAGTGTGTGATGCAGGTATAATTACTACCCTCATCTTCCAGATAAAGAAACTGAGGCACAGATAGGTTAATTTGCCTGTTTACATAGCTAGTAGGTAGGAGAACAAGGATTTAAACCCAGGCTATCTGGCTCCAAGATCTTAGCCATTATGCTACACTAATTATAAGAAAAATGTTCTGGAAAAAGTTTAAAATGCAACTATATTGTTTTATAATATGCTAAAGATAAAGGATTTTGGTGTCAAATATATTTAGGTTTGTATCTTGGCTCAACCATATTCTAGCAGTGCAACCTCAGGCCAGTGGCTATACTGAGTCTGTTTTTATTTTAGCCATAAAAAATGGAGATTAATACATATCCTGAGGATAGTTATGAGGATTAAATGGCATAATGAATCTATGTAAGATACTCAGCCCATGTGGTAGCTATTATTACCACAACCAAGAGGGAATTTATTCTATAAATACATTGCTAGGCAGCTACCAAACTTACTTAACAGCTCTGAAATTCCATTTGGAATTTAAGTTGATTTACATGGACTTAATATATAACACTATAAAACACAGGCTCTAAACTCTTATCTGACCTTTAAAGCTCCCCAGTTAGTCAATCAACCAATCTCTCTCTCCCAACCACCATTATTGTATACAATGTGTCAAGCCCTAGAAGCAAATCCCTGCCCTCTTGGAATTCAATTAAAAGAGAATTATATACAAACTTCAGCTTATAAAATAAATAACTTCTGAAGACGTAATGTACAGCATGGGAAATAAAGAGAACTAAAATGAAGTGATATGAAAATACTATGAAAGAGAATAAATGAGAGGTAATTAAAGAGCATTTGTGTATCACATCATTCAGGCTGGCTGGAAAAGATTCATAGTGATAACTTTTGAGCAACATGTAGTAATTTGCTATGCCAAGAGTGAGAGTAACATAGACAAAGCACTAGATGAGAATACTCTGTAATCCTAGGGAACTAAAAAGTTCAGGATGGTTGAGACATACCAATGGTTGGAACAGGTGTGGGCAGAGTAAGCACCAAGTAACCTGGAGAGTTTGGGATCAGACTGTAAAAGGCAACTGCAATGCTGAAAAGTCTGGTCTTGGGAGGGTAGGCAGAAAGTAGCCAGTCGGTATCTTTGGGCACACAATGAAGTCAGCTTTGGTCTTTAGGATGGTATCCCGGATGGCAAGGTGTAAGATGGATTACGGCCCAGAAGTGGTAAAGGAAAAAGTGAAGCTATTTTCATGGTTAACATAAGAAATGATGGCAGCTTGAACTAAGGCAATGGGGGTGGGAGTAGCTGAACTCAGAAGACATTTTTGAGGTAGAAGTGAGAGGACTAGGTAACCAAGTGGATATGGAAAGTGACAGGAGAGTGAAGAATTAAGGACTCCAGTATCTCTGGCTTGAAACAGATAAAAGACAATGTTCAAAGAAAAAGCGAATACTGGAAATAGAACAAGTTTTGGGAGAAGATGAGTTACATCTTGAATATTATTAAGGTTAAGTGACCTATAAGACATTAGTAGTAGAACTGAAAAGATATGTCAAAAGCTCATGAGAGGGCAGGCCGGGTGGTTCAGCGGTTTAGCGCCTGCTTTCCACCCAGCGCGTGATCCTGGAGACCCAGGATAGAGCCACATCGGGCTCCCTGCATGGAGCCTGCTTCTCCCTCTGCCTGTGTCTCTGCCGCTCTCTCTCTCTCTCTGTGTCTCTCATGAATAAATAAATAAAATCTTAAAAAAAGCTCATGAGACAGGTTGAGGGTAGGGAAAGAGCTATAGGAATCATCAGAATATAGTTAATATTTAATGCCATAATAATGGTAAGCTTGCTCAGGAAGTGAATATAGAATAAAATGACTAGGACAGAAGCTTTGAGAGAACCAAAGCTTAAGGAAGCAGGCAGAGAAGAGTAACTAAGGAAAGGAGAAAGAAATAGAGAATTACAAAGAGAATCAGAAGTGAGTAGCATTATGAAATCCAAGGAAGGCAATTCAAGGAATGGATGGCTCAATAGTGTTAATTATTTCAAAGAGGACCAAGAAAGGGTAAGAGTGGAAATGGATGTGGCAGCTTGAGAATGGTGACATCAGATATCAAGTGACAACAGGCTAGGGAATGGGAATTAATAGTCTTCTTTGTTCATGATTAATGGCTAAAAGGGAAGAATGGGATAAGGATCATGACTTAAGGGAATAACAAAGTAAAGGCAAAGTTTTTGTTGTTTAAAGGTTGTTTATGCTGTAAGTCCAAGAAACCAGAGGGAGAGACTGAAAATGCAAAAAAAGAGATTGGTATGACATACTCATTTGGCACTTAGCTTACACATGTGCTTTACATTGGTAGTATTGTACATTTAGCAATGCTGGAACAAACTAAGTGCTCAACAAGTTGACTTATTGTTTTTCTTCTTGTATTTATGCATTTTATCTGGCCAATAAAAGTGTACAATCTTACACAGGAATATACAAAAAGAAGGAAATAGTGTGGTAGAAAATGTGGAAAGGGACTATGAGCAACACAGACTCAGAACAAGGATTTTTACCCAGCATGTAATACTGTACAGACCAAAAAAAATATCATCCCACCTCTTTGTACCTCAGTTATTCAACTATTAAATGGGGAAGAATACTGTGCATTCTTGCAAGCTTGTGAGGAATAAATGAGATATTTAAAAAGCACTTTATGTACAACTTGGAACTCAAGAAGTAGTAATAATTATTATTAGAAGCATTTTTCTGGGGCATCTGGGTGGCTCAGCTCTTGAGCATCTGCCTTTGGCTCAGGTCATGATCCCAGGGTCCTGGGATTGAGTCCCACATCAGGCTCCCCACAGGAAGTCTGCTTCTCCCTCTGCCTATGTCTGCCTCTCTCTCTCTCTGTGTCTCCCATGAATAAATAAAAATCTTTAAAAAAATCATTTTTCCTACCATTAGGGACCTAAGAAGTATCATCAGGATGTGTCTATGACTGAGGGTAAATAAATAACTCAGAACCATAGCAGCCATTGCTATACTGTATGCTATACAAAAGCATAAAAAGACACCAGCTCTTGGTCAGACTTTTCAAAACTTGGATTGTTCACCTACTACCAATATGATTTCTGCCACATCCAAGTACTGCAACTTAATACTTTTCTTTAAACCAACTAATTTTTCTTTTTTAATTGGTCCCATTCTAAAGAATTAACTGTGAAGAGGTGGGTTTGATGTGTTCTTTTTTTCTAATATATATTAACCATTAAAACAAAGCAATCATCCCCAGAGCCACCCCCATGTCATCTCCCAGACTACATTCTAAAACTGCTTTTGGCTGCTCGACTTTTGAGACCCTTAGGAAGATATCAGGCTAGCAATTTGTCAGTTTACTTAATTTTCCTGCTATTGACAATTACCACTTACAAAGGTTTGCAGAACATACCAATGAAACCAAATGACAAAATTCAAGCCAACAATATACATTGACTCTTTTAATGGGAAGTCTCAAACTGTTTAAAGCTAAACAGCCCAGCAATTTATCTTTTATTTAATCACTCCACCTTTATTTTCTCTGTTATAAATGAAAATGAGATTAGGAGGGCGGCTGTGGCTCAGTGGTTTAGCACCGCCTTCAGCCCAAGGCCTGATCCTGGAGACCTGGGATCGAATCCCATGTCTGGCTGCCTGCGTGGATGGAGCCTGCTCCTCCCTCTGCCTGTGTCTCTGCCTCTGCCTCTCTCTGTCTCTGTCTCTCTGTCTCTCATAAATAAATAAAAAAATAGATATGAAAATGAGATTAGGAATAAAGACCCATTTTGTGGTCTAGGCTGAAGAATAAAACCAAGAGGAGGAGAAATACAGTAGTAAGTTTTGTTCTGAAGCACTAGCAGTTCAGTCAAAAGAAACGGGACCCATACAATCATCCAAGTGAAAAACTGCTATCTTAAAGACAGTGGAACACACTCCTCTATAAAGGCAAGCCATTATCAGTTATTAACCAATAACTTTTAAGTCTGTACTATAAACCAGGAAGTTCTCCATCACTCCAACAACAAAAATCACCAACCATAACCAGAAAAGAGAACTTCATTCATTGTAACAACTACAGATACCTTACTATATGTGACTTTGGAGCCAGTTTTAAATCCACTAGATTAAGAGTCACACTACACACTTTTAAAAAGTTACTCTTATAAACCACTCTCTTAGAATTCCTAAGAGAATGTATCCTAAACCTAAAATATACAAGACATTATGGAGAATATGAAAAGATGAAAGAATTTGTTTACAATCTAGCATAGGGAACAAGATTTATATATTCCCCAAATGGTAGTTCTCAGGACTGAAGAGGACTTTTGGGGATTTTTCCCCAATATCCTATTATGAAAAACTTCAAACATATGGCAAAGTTGAAATTTTGCAGTGAGATTCCTCCATTTTCACTAGCCTTATCAATCCATTTATCTAATCTATCTTATTAGAATGAACTGCTGGGATTTTAAAAATTAAATAATGTGCGACAGAGAATTTTGGTAGGCCATATTAAGGCTGCTTCTCAAAACTTTTGATTGATGGGATGCACGAACAAAAAGTTTGGAAACCACAAATCCACACAGTGTTTAGCTCTCTTGCCAACCTACAATCAAAATCCATTCAGATCTCATGGCTGGCCATTTTAGGTCTCCACACCCTTGTCCACTACCCAAACTATCCTTCCCAGTCCTCTTCATGGCTAAGCACCAAACCGTGAAGCCTCTCCAAACTTTTAAACCCTCACTCAGAATTAACCATGCCCCCTGTGGGGCCATATTTTTCATCATTTGCAATTAGCTCACAGTATCATATCTGCAACTTGGTTTTGTCTTTTACTAAACTGACCTCCTTAAGTATAGGGATTCTTTTTTTTTTTTTTACCTCTTAACCCCTGGCAACAGGCATAGTACCTAGTCTACAGCAAGCAATAAATGAAATAAATTAATGACCCAGACCTGTCTTTATCCAGAACCAGGGAAGATTTTAGGTGAGTAGGGGGAATGATCTAATCACACTGGCACTTTAGAAAGATTCATCTTAGAGCACCATTGTTAAGAGCATGAGCTCTGGAGCCAGACTGCCTGGGCATGAACCTCAAAATCTCAGCTCTGCCATTTATTGCTGGGTGACTTTGGGCAACTTTCTAAACCTCCTGTGCCTCAGTTTCCACATTTGGATAACAGTGATAATACCACTTCACAGGTTATTGTGAGGATCAAATGAAAGAAATTTTGTTGTTACAGCACATAGATTAGCACCTGGCACAAACTAAGCATTTCATCAGTCATTGTCACCAGCAACCAGGTTAATAATGCCACTGAGTTAAAAAGTCCTTAAAGCTTGAGTGGTAGCAATGAAAACAAAATGGAAAGAACCGTCATGAATGAAGAATCTACTGAAAAATGTTCAGTCTTGAGGGAAAACAAATGAATGCCTGCTATATTATTTTTTCTTACTTTGTATATTTGAGATGGCTCTTTACTGGATGTTGTATCCAACCCAGGCACAGATTTAAGAATATGCACAAGGAGTTCTAGCATGACAGAAGTTTGTAGCCACAAACTCTCTGACCACTGCAAGCTTCTTGTTGCAGGTCTTTATAGTCTCTCAGATGAGTTTTCCCTCCACATTACTCTACCCAGGACAATTTCTTTATGATGCTCACAATTCCTGTCTTCTAATTGTGACCACATACCCAAGAGCCTTGGTTGGAAAATGGGTTTGAGGTTTTGTCCTACCCAACCCTGTACTACTTTTTTCTTCTTCCTGCCCACCTCCTTTACTTCTCAAAAGCCTTGGTATTCCTTCCCCACACGTAAGAACTTGAAACCTGAGTATGGGAGAGCAACAGAGCAATAGGAGTGGTGCCAAGAACTGGAGATGCTGCTGCCCAGCTGTTCCCCAGACCCCATATGCAGTGATCAACTACATGCAGAGATTGGACTTAACTGTCCATGGGGCCTGACATGCATATTCCTTTTTGCTTCCACTCATTTTCTTTCTCCCACATAAAGCAGCCCTCCCAAACCTGTAACCCGTTCAAATCCAACCCATCCCTGTAGAACTAGAGATCCAGTTCTTCAAGGAAGGTTCCCCTGACCCATTTAGCCCACAAACATCCCCCAACACACACAAAGCAGATACTGTACTTACAGTCTGTATCATAAAAGCATAATCACATACACTTAAACCATTAAATAAATCTTTCATGTGTATATACTTGATTTTCCAAGGGCAGGAAATCACGTCTCACATGTCCTTTAAATCCCTCACTCTCAGTGGTCTAATATTTGTTGAACAGTGACTGAATCAGTGTTTTTTTTTTTTATTTGTTTAGGCTAAGGCAGGAGGAGATATCATGTAAAAGTGAAAAAAGGCTGAATGGACAGAAGTAAAAAAAAAGCGGACAGGGTCAAATGGTGGGGAAAAATCTAGAAAGGTATTCGATTAACATGTTTGATTTGCTGCAAGGTTGGAAGGAGACATACAGAGGTACCAACTGGTAAAATCTGGAAAAAAGCCATTTCAGCGTGAGGCAGAAGACAGCAGGAGAAAGATGGGGCGACAAAAGAAATTCGGCTAAAACCCTGGGATAGGCCACTGGATAAACGAAGGTAAAGGGAGTTATTGGGATGACATGAGTAGAGATGTGGTTGTGTTGGTGGGCGAATTGGTATGAGGTGGTATGAAAGGGTGGGTAAATGGATAGAATAATAGAGGATAGTTAGGCAAGTGGATTAGCTGATAAGGCGGTGAGTGAGTAAATGGGAAGGTTAGTGGGTGGGTGGTTAGGTGTTTAGCTGGGAGGGAATAGGTGTGGGCATATTATTTAAGATCCGGCCCCTCCCTCACCTTGACCCGGAAGCGGATGAGTGCTAGCCTCACGCAGTGGCTCAGGCAGGCCGGTGGCAGGAACCAGGCCCGTGGAGGAGGGGTGCCCTTGTTGCCCACGTGTCCCACGATCAGTTGCGCTGTCTGCCGCTCGGCCTGGCACCGACGGCCCCATTCGGCCAGCCGGTCCTTTCCAAGGCCCCCGGGGAACATGACCACCAGCTCCAGGCCGTCGCCGCCGGGATAGGCACAAGCCTGGCACAGCGCTGACAAGTAGCCCAGCATGGCGTTCCATTGGCCGCCACACACCCAATCCGTCTGGTAGCCACCATAAAGCCGCGGAAGCGCCGAGCCCGCGTCCACAAGCACCCGGGCCCCGGGCAGCGGAGGGGGAAGCGGCGGCGGTGGCGGGTGCAGCCCAGGGTGCGCCTGGCCCTGGTGGTGGAAGTGGTGAGCGGGGTGATGGTGACGAGTCGGCCCCGCGCCCCCGGAGTAGGCACCTAAGGCAGCGGGCGGGAGCGGCGGTTGCAGAGGTGAGGAGCCTCTGGCGGCGCGTGGAGCCCCGGGTGCTAGCGCTGCCGTAGGCGGCAGCTGACGATGCTGGTGCTGTTGCTGCTGGCGCGAGACCGTGCGCGCGAGTTTGAGGAGGTCCACGGGCACCACGGCCCCGGGACAGCGCTTCTCCAAGAACTCTTGGAAGCCCTGGACGCCCATGCTTCGTCGGTGGGCAGACGAGACGGCGGCTGCGCGAGCAGGTTAAGCGGCGATCTGGGCGCGAAGCTGGGGGCGGGCGCGTGCGCACTCCGCAGGGGGCGAGGGGGCGGGAAAAGGAATCCTGAGGGGGAGGGGGAAATGAGCGAGAGGACGAGGGCGGGGTGGGGAGGAGGGGTGAGGCCGACCGGACTCAGGAGAGGCTAGGAGGATAAAAGCGATGACGGGCTCTAGTAACTTCTTTTTTTTTCTCTCCCCTCTCTGGCCGATCTTCACCGCTTCAAAAGGGGTGAAACCTCTTCCTTCCACCTCCGGGAGCCATGTTGCCTCGTCTTCTCTATGGTACACGCTTTCTAGCTTGGGGGAGGGGTAGTGGGGCGGGGCGGAGGGGGCATCCTGGGAGTTGTAGTCTTCTTTATGGCCTCAAGATGCAGTCGAGGAACAAGATTACCAACCCTTTCTGCCCTTGCGCTCACAGGACTCGAGGTGACGGGGCGTGAAACGCGTTTAGGATTTGCAATCCCAACTCCCTGCATCCGCCGAATTGCTTCAGGCTATTTACCTCCTTTCCCAGGAAAAGGAGTTTGGGGGAAGAAGTGATGCATCATGGGAAAGGAAGTAGAGTGGATTAATTGAGTTCAGCTAAACAACGCTAAAATTCCTGAGGAGGGAGCATTTTCCTGGGGGGGGGGGGGGGGGTATAATATGCGTATCTTTTAATGAATGAGATGGGACATACATGAAACGTAAAAGTGGTAACCAACATTTCTGTAGTACTCTACTTAACTTTTAACTACCGTAATTCTTCGAAGAGTTGTTGGCCCCAGTTTATGAGTAGTGAAGTTGACCTTACTTATTTGCCCAAGGAAATGCAGAGACAAAGTGAAATTATCACTTTTTTTTTCCAGAACATCTTTGGTCTGGGAAATAAGCACCAACACAAATTAAACTGCAAGGTAGTCATTGAGCTACAGTGTCTTTTAGTTCGGACCTTTGTTTCCAAACCTCATTGTGAATCTGGGAGCTCTTGCAGAATAACTGCAAGGGCTACAATTCCAGACGTACAGAATCATAATCCTTTGAAAAATAGACTTTCAGCATGCTTTTTAGTTGATTCTGATGTAGCATCAGTCTTCTGACTGGCTTTTAGGGCCCACTCTTTTAGCAGAAGGACAGCAAAATAGAAGATCTGTTTGTAACAGGGAGTAGTGTAGCCAGACCTGGCTTGGAACATAATGAAAGATGGGAGATAATGGTAGGCCAAGTTAGAATGCAAAAGTGCAGAACCCAAGAGTAGTCCAGATAAATGAAAGTCTGAGAACAGTCTATCAGGATGCGAAAGCTGAAAATGCTTCAAGCTCCATAAAGGAATTTATCATGAAAGAATAGTGCAGATAGAACAAGCCATACTGGCAAAGAATAGATGGTGAAGCAGTGCACATAGGTAACTCTTAGTAAAAGGAGAGAGCAGTGGCTCAAAGGGATGAAAGATGGAAAGAATAGAGGTTTTCTAGTTCATATAACCATAGCTGAATGGGTCAAAGATAGACAATCCAAGCTGGATCAATCAGAATCTCATTCCCTGGAAAGTTGGAATTGGACCAGAAAGATCAGTTTTTCTCTAAACATAAAACTTGGAAGCTGTCAGCAATTTCACCACCAGAGGGAAAGAAGTAAAATGTACTCTATAGAAAGGGAAGAAAAATGCAGATTCTCAGCACAGAGGTGAGATATAGTCTTGTGTTTAAGTTCCAGGTTCTGTATCATTCCTGAAGCATTCTTGGTTATTGGTTTCTGTGAGGCAACCCCATATCCTTACTATTATTACTTTTAAGACCGAATTGGATTAGAAACTACTTATGATGAAAAAAAAATCCCTTCAAAAACTGATAGGAGAAATGGAGTGTGGCAATTTACAGATCCCAAAATATGGAACTGGCAGAGATTAGTGATTTCCCATATCAGTTAATGGGAAGTTGGCATTTTGTGTTACTTGGCAGTGAGGCAGTTGCTTATTACTCTCAGGACTCTAAACAGAGCAGCCCTTCTGTCTGTATCAAGAGATCTTCAATTGCTGAGTGTCAGATGTTCATGGGCTTTGCTAACTTAAAGCAGAACTTTCTCATTTCAAATGTTCACTGATTAGGAAATTGGCATCTAGGTAATTGGAATGTGGTTATCTGTCTAAGCCTCCATAGATTCCTTGTCCTCCAGATCCCCAAATGTGATGATATTTTCCTCTGTAAATACATTCAGCTGAAATGCAAAGAAGAGAGAATAGGTATAACATGCCCAAAGCAGATCGGAAAAGAGAGGCAGGGCACCTGGGTGGCTCAGTCAGTTAAGTTTTGGCTCAGGTTGTGATCTCAGGGTTCTGGGATCAAGCCCCACGTCAGGCTCCGCACTCAGGTGGAGTCTGCTTCTCTCTCTCTCTCTCTCTCTCTCTCTCTCTCTCTCTCAAATAAATATTTTAAAAGACACACACACACACACACACACACACAAACTTCACAGCCTTGAACTCAGCCTATTATTATCTACCCAACCTCTGAACTTGGGTAGAGCTTGAGTAGAATGCCAGGGAGAATAAACCAAGTCATTCAGTAGAGTGCTAAGAGAAGCTGCAACAGGCTGAGCCAGGTTATTCCCTTTAGTAGATCTTAAGATTCAAAGATTATAATTTGACAAGGTTCTTGGACTTGTTATTAGCATTCTGAGTCCCCTCAAATGAAATCCACAGGCAATCAAGTGAGGTTTTGAGGAAGTTGTATCACTAGAAAATCATATCTAGTGAATAGAGACCATGAGTCAAAATGGTGATTTTCAAAGGATGGTCCCTGGACCTGCACATCAGCATCACCTACAAACTGTTAGAAATTCTCAGGCTTCACCTCAGACCTCCAGAATCAAACTCTGTGAGTGGGGCCAGCAATCTGTGTTTTAAGTAATGTCAAAGATAAACAAAACCTGACATTAGTTAAAGCAGTGAAAACTGGGTGATGAGGGCACTTGTGATGAGCACTGGGTGTTATATATAAGTGATGAATCACTAAATTCTACTCCTGAAACCAATTTTACCATGGTCACTAGAATTTTTTTTTTAAATCTTGAAATAAAAGCAGTGAAAACATGTTATTCAGTAACTACTGTCAGTTGGGGGGAAAGCTGGGCTCTGTTCCCACTTGTGCAGAGGTGACTGGGTATTTTAAAGGAAGGATGAGGGAGGATGAAGGAGGGTGCAGGGGCTCAAGTAGAGTCAGGGTAGTGAAAAATTACAAAGAGTGGGCAAGAGTGTAAAAGCATTAGGCCAGCTAGGTCTGCTAGCTGGCACTTACGGAAATTAGGGTGCTGTCCTACAGAGACTGGGAAATAGAGGCCTAACCTTCCTGATGATTACATTTCAAAGGAATGGCTCTCAGGTCCTTAAAGATCTTTCTGAGTTGTAAGAGGGGACCGAGGGGAAGAGCTCACAGGTGTAAGCCTTTTTTAGTAAATGCTCTAAAAATGGGAGGTCAGGGGGCTATCTTTAAGTGTTGGCTAAAGCAAACTATAAATTCTGTTGACAGCCCTGAGCTTTCCAAATGAGAAATGAGTCATCTCAGGGACTAGCCTTAGGCTTCTAGAAGCCATACTAAAGTTTGGTAAAGTCTCTTGACCTAGGTGTTTGAAGGGACTGTTTGTGTTGAGAAAGTTTTTGCAGGTCTCACCTTCAGGTGACTATTATAATGCACTCTCAAATTTGAGAATCACTTCTCTTCTAGAACATGCCCTCGGCCCAAGTAGACTGGTTAAGTGAGAAGGTGCATCAGTAAATTGACTCCCATAAGTTTTTCTATGCCTATAATTTACTTTTATTCCTATCCAGGTGGAAATAGTGCATATTTGGACCTGGTAGCTGATAATGGTGTGCCCCTCTCCTCTCCTAAAAGGGGATTTTGATCATGGTTAATCTATTTCTCATATTAGATCTATTGGTAGTGGTTAAGTTTACAAAAGGTTGCAGGATCAAGAGGAGCCACATTTAGACTGTCGCTGAAGTAGAGGAAGGGGCATGTGACTTGTAGTTAGCCGTGGATTGTTAGGTATTTGCATTTTTGGAATTGTAGATATGGGGAAAGTGGCATGTGTTTATGGGCAGTTTAAGAGGAGGAGTATAGGTAAACATCTATTGTTTTGTCTTCCCAGCACCCTTTCTCTACTTTATCCTCATGGTCGCAGCAGGAAGCATTCTTTATGTACCTTCACAGAGAATTTGGGATTGAGCTGGTGAAGAGATGAAAAATCCTGGCTGCATTCAAGCACCTGATGTATTTGTTCCTAAAGCCCATTTGCATTATCCCTGGGTTTTGTGAGACACCACCATCTTTATAATAAATTCTTTTTGCTTAAGCTTGTTCAAATTGATTTCTATTACTTGGACACAGGAGTCTTAACATACCTAATACAGGAGAAACTTCATGCTGGATAGACCAGAGAGGGTAGAGATAACATAGGTCAAAGCCCTGAGAGCAGAAGGGGATAGATGTCACAGAATAGTAGTTAAAGTGCGTGCTTTGGAGCCAAGATCTGGATTCCAATACTAGTTCAACTCCTTATTAGCTATCTAACAAGTTACTTAGCCTCTTGATCCCTTACTGTATCTGTGAAATAAGAACTTATTAATTCATTCTACAGATTTGGTACCTGCTACATGCCAGGAATAAAGCTGGACACTGGGAGAAAGCAGTTTTCGACAGTTGAGGAGCTTAGAAGGGAAATGGTAATGATACTTACCTCAGAAGCTTGTGGAGGTTAAATGATGTAGAGTGCTTAGCATAGTAACTGGCATAGTACACACCTAATTAACTTTCATTCTTATCAGGAAAGGTGGAAAGAAGCATAAGAAGTTGGTATGGAGAGTTCACATTGGACTCAATCTTCTGATATCTTCCACTCAAGTAGCAACAAGCTGTTCAGTTTCTGCAAGGGGCCCACTTAGCTTTCTCTATTGCCCAGAACCTTGGGGCCTGTATGAGAGGCTATAAGCTCATATGGTTATAGGAAATAGTTCATTAGAAGGTCTAATGAGGCTGCCATATTTCTTGTTTTTCTTGAACCAGCAACTGGCTAGTAGCAAGCAGGGAAGTCATTTGATTAGTAAACAAGGACAGTGGTTCTCAACCCTAATTACATTAATATGTGTATGTAACGATACTGGTTGTAGGGATGGGACACACATGCGTTTTTTTTTAAAAATTGTGGTAAAATACATACAAAATTTACCATTTTAACCATTTTTACCTGCACAATTCAGTAATGTTAAGTATATTCACATTGTTGTGCTTTACATAGCTCCCCAGGTGATTTTAATATGCAGTCAGGGTTGAGAATCTCTGAGCTGGGATGAAGAAACCTTACAAATACTGGTTAAATTCCTGAGGCTATTTTCTCATTTGTAACATGCATGTGAGCTAGTCCAATTCATTTATCTATCACAAGGTCCTGCTCCTATTTGGACCATTACCTATGCTGTACACCTTTATTTCTGTCTTGAGCTTCTGTTGTAACACCGTACCCTCTTTTCCCCGACTACTATTTCAGCTCCTTCTAAACTCTTTAGGCCAGACAATTCTGCCATCTCATTCTTTTATCTAGTGGTGCACACTTTACATGGGTTTTATATGGTCTTATCCCCCAACATAGACACTTTCACCTCTGAACCCCGCTCTGTTACATCCTCTAGCACCTTTTGGGCCAATACCTAATCTTTTCCACCAATGAATCTCACATTGACTCACAGGTTGGGTTCAGTTTTGTCATCTGTTTCCTCTTCTTTTAAAATAGTGATAATGGTCCCTTGAGTAGTCGTTACTATTATTTGAGCAAACCTACTATGTACCAGTCCTTTATATGCTTTATCATTTAGTCTAGAAACAGCCCAACTAAGGCAGCTATCCTTTTTTTACAGATAAAGAAGTTGAGGTGGAAAAGTTTAGCAGTTTTCCCAAGTTCACGAAGCTAGACTACAAATCCAGGTCTGCTGCACTCTAAAAAGTATATCTGTATTAACTGTAGTAAGAATGAGGGCCAATTTCCAAACCAGCCTGATTCCTAATTACAAATTTAGTGTGAAAGTCACCGGAGAGAGATATCTCACAATAAACACAATTAGTTCATTAGGGACAGACATAGCTGCTTCTACAGATCTCATTTAAATACAACCACCTCATTTTACAAATGAGAAAATGGAGGTTTGAGAGGTCTGTGAATCAAAACCCATGCCATGCTTGTTCCACTATGTACCTTGTATCCTTCCTTTAGGGATCATCTAAGATAGAATGCCTCAGCATTACTGGGTCAATATATCAAGGTAATAGATTTTTTTAAAATATTTATAAAATCCTCAGCTAATCTTAAATATTTTTGATAGGCTTCTAACCTCCCCCAGGGCTGTTTGCATAAACATATGCACTATTCTAATAAGTTATCAAATTGAACAAGTGATCGCACCTCATTTGGCAGTTTCCCAAGTCACTGTGGTGTGGTAAATGAGAAATGTGGGAGGGAAGTTTCCAAATGTAATTTTTTCTAAGGGTGTACCATATACATTGTCAATATGAAAGGAAATCTCCTTAATAAGTTTGCACAAAGGACACATTTTGAATCCTTATTTGTACCATAAACACATACTTCTAAAATTATGAAACAAGCACTGGCTACAACCTAATGAAAGATATGTTAAAAAGAGTACATACTAATCCTAATAATAGATGAAGACTTATTGTAAATGTATTTGCATTATTTTTCCTTACAGTATATCCAAGAAGTGTGTGGCCTGGGGTTTTTCCCATGAGCTTGGGAGTCAGACAGACCTGGTTCTGGATTCAGGCTTTACCATTTCCTAGCTATATTACCAGGGCAAATTTTTAATCTCTCCGATACATTAATTTTCTCTGTAGAGACAGTAACAGATTTAGCTTATAGGATTGTTTTGTGAATTAAAACTATCACAAGTAAAAGTCTAGATAACACAATAAATACTCAGAAAATCATAGTGACAGTTACAAGTATAGTTCCTTGACAAGAGTGGAGAAGAGGTACAACTCAATTTTTTCTAGAGCTGTATACATCAAGAGATAATCTTGATTATCTTGGTTAATTTGTTCAGCCAGCATAATTTATAGGACTAAATTTTTTTTAAAGATTTTATTAATGAGAGACAGAGAGGGAGAGAGAGAGAGAGAGAGGCAGAGAGACAGAGGCAGAGAGGCAGAGAGAGAAGCAGGCTCCATACAGGGAGCCTGAACGTGGGACTCAATCCCGGGTCTCCAGGATCAGGCCCTGGGCTGAAGGCGGCGCTAAACCGCTGAGCTACCGGGCTGCACTTTTTTTTTCTTAAGATTTTATTTATTTAGGACTACATTTTTTAAATCTGCTAAATTACATTTGATAAATGAAGAATCAGTTTAAGACAGGTGATTGCAGTGACTGTGAAAGCATTTTAATAAGATAGCATACTCATTTTATAACACAGCCTTTATTTTCGTTTCAAAACAAAATTTCCAAGAAACAAAACAAAATACTTACAATGGCTGGGTACAAATGAAATAAAAATCACAGTTTCAAAGAACCAAAAACAGACAACTGCTTAAAGGCAGATCACTTGGTTTACAAAAAAAAAAAAAAAAAGTTAATGTCAAGAAGGATTAAAATTGAGTTTAACAACATTCTATATAATGCTACATTCCCCAATTAAGAAAGGAGAGTTCACATATACAACTAAATGTTAAGTGTAGAGAAGAGGCTGAAAGTCTGCATACTTCATAGTAAATTATGCATGAAAGTTTATTAATTGCATAAACTTCCTGAGTGGCTCCCATGCTGCACTAGGTCTACATGCTTAATATTCATATCAAACAAATGACAGCTTTAAGAGATTGAGCATGACAGACCTTGAACAACTGCACTTTCCGATCAGTCACTATTTCTGCAGAGGGTATGTCCTAGACCACAAACCTCAATCTGAAATCTTAGCTTATAGTGAAAAAGAAATGCAACTTAAAAAACAAAAACAAAAACCTAAAAGGATGACAAGCACACATTTAGGAGTTTATTTTACACCCGCACATTTTTTCTCAAGGGGCCAGTTTCTCTTTTCCCTTCTTGCTTGACTTTAGCCTTTTTGAGTTTTTTTTTTTAATTAAAAGAAAACCTTCCAGAATGGAAGCTGTTGGTTTGTACACTCTTTCAACTATCTCAGTTGAAAATAACTTCAGTGTAACCTAGCCACTATCCCAGGCCCCTGCCTATGTTAGCTAGCAAGGACCTGACCAATGTTTGTGTTCATCCTTCACATACAAAGACTACTTCCATGATGATCTGAAAGCATTTGGCTCCAACAAAATTTCATACCAATTTCAAAGGATTTTACCAAGTTTGAGTGTCACAATTTTACAGTCTGGATTGTTTTTAAAAGAAACTGAATCCCAGAAATTACATTTATCAAATCAATGGCCTTTTCTACAACATACCCCCTTTCTGGTTCATCTTCAAAACAAAGGGGGGGATAAAAAGTCCCCAGTACACTACAGAATGAAAAAATGAACAATCTATTGTAGAAAATGGCCTGCACACCACCTCAAATCTCAAGTTTTTCTAAACCAAACAGAAGATTAAATAACCAAATTTCAAACTGATCAAATAAACCTCAGAAATGTATTTGTGCATGAAGCCTGAAATACAGTATTTGCTAACATTAAATATGCTGTAGTGTTACAGTAAACATGTGAAACAAGGAGCATGTGGCTTACATACATTAGCTAGGTTTTCTGGAAAAAGAAAAGGAATGCATCATTTCATCATTCAGAAAAGACAACGAAGAAAAAAGTCAATGCCTCCAATAAACTTTAGAGATCAAATAAACAGTTACCACCAACTACAATTCAACTAAAAGCATATAGCCATTTTAAGGTAACAAAATGCCACTGCAAGTACCTACCAGTATGCTGAATGACAGGCCACTGCTATAGGATTTATCAAATATTTCATTGTGGTAGTTAAAGCAATTTCAACCTTTAGCCCTTTAGGCACACAGACAAGAAATGCATCTTTAATAAAAGATGCACAGTTACAGGCACTGGACTGTCTAATTTAGATACTTTCTTAGCATTTATTTTATGACTGACCCCTAAACCAAGTCCTGTATTGCCACCAGCTGGATTTATTTCTCTGCTGTCATCCACAAATCCCCAAAGCTTATTCTGCAGAGGCACATGGCTCTCATCACTTAAACACAGATTGGTGGCAGAGTGATGGTCCCTCTCAACTCAAACTCATGGTTAGCACTGGGACTAGGAGGCAGGCCAGATTTATAACCTGAAAGTATACTGAGAATCAAGGCAAAAAAAAGCAAGTTTCACAGGCAGTGTTCACTTCTGTACCCCCAAACAGCACTGAAAACGAGGTAGATAAACAAAAGTAACTGGACTGGAATTAAATCTGGGGTTCTAAAATGATACATCCCATCATACTGCACATAACACTCCACACTCAATCCAAAAATTATAGCGGAAAAGTGCCTTTTAAACTTTCACAGATAATTTTGCTGTCAAACCATTAGAATTCATGCTTGATATAAAATTGGCAAGAAAAGGATGAAAAACAAAATGGATATTTGTTATATTACAGCAAATTACCTTAAATAGAGATTCAAGACTGCTACAAATATACATAGGGTTATTTTCATTAGATTTAGACCAATACTGGTTTCATAGTCTTATGATGTTACACCCAACTTCACAAACATAGCAGCATGTACTTCATGATGAAATGCTCACATTGCCACATATGGAGATACAGTACTATTTGTCAGACTTGTACTTTGAGAAGTAAACATGGTGGTTGAACATAGAGACTATCCCCCAAATAAACTTTACAAGCAGGGTACTTTAGTACAACTGTTTTTCTCCTATGAAAAGGACAGGTTTGTGTGTTTTTTTTGGAAATGGGAAGAAGGCTCCTGTTATATAGTAGGCTCATAGTTAAGTAAGAAGGGAATTTCCGAGCTTCACCTCAAGAGTTAATTATTTCTGGGGAGGAAAATCACCTCAGCAAGGATGAAAACAGCACTATTATATGAGTTCACAAAATTATGAAATAATGCAAAACCCCTAGATAAAAAACTAGCCAATATTCACAAAGTGACTATAATCTGAATCAACATTTAAGTAATGGGGGAAAAAAACAACCTACAGTGATGTAACACCGTTTCTTAATTTCTGCACAAACTCACTTTTTCTGTATTTTTAAACTTATACATGTTACATATACATAATATATACATAACATATATGTTAATCCAACTACTGCAGTCAGCACGGAGACAGCAGTACACTATTCACCATCTTCAAACTTTAGAAGACTACTTTTCTTTCCAGCAAAAAAATCTGAAAAGATTCTAAATATTACAAGGCACTGCAAAAGTCTGCAGGCAAATGAATGATGAATTATACATAAAACAGAGGTGGTGGCAAAATGTGGGACATTTGATGTAGAGCAGTCAATAATAAATGTAATTGTGCATGTCATCCATGGAGGTTTTATCATCCTGGGGTACACGGTTTAAAAAGATTACATCTAGAGAAGAAGGGATCTTAAAACCTGCAGGATTTTTACTTTATAGGTTGTAAGTCTTAGTGTAATTACACAAAACCAACTATTATAATAAAACATGAGCAGTTTTAAAGAATTATGGATTTTAGGTGTATTGCTTTTGTACACATGGAAAATACTGCAATGCAAGCATTTGCATTAATGCTAATGTCCTAAAATCACTGCAACTTGAAAACCAATACTGTAGAAGAAATTTGAAGAATCTGTACATAAGATTTAGAATCACCCAAACCAGAGTATGTTTTATGAAAAGAAACTGTGACTCTTATAAACGGTAATTCTGAAAATGCTGCCTTAGACACCCCAAAGGATAATGACAGAATCAATCTTTATGATGTTTAGTGTGATCCTTAGCTAAGCAATATTAGACACATTTTTTGAAAAAGGGTACTGAATGTCACAAAGTAGGCTATGCAAAAAAAAAAAAAAATGTATACCTATTAAATTTTCCTCATTACCTGGCAAGCTCTTGGGGTAAAAATTTTAGGGGAATATGGAGGAAAATCTGTTAAAAGAAATGTTGGGTGAAATTTTGGAATGTTTACCAGTAGACAGCTCATTATCAGGTAAATGTGTACTAGAAATTTGAGCTTGAAATTTTCAGAGTGGAAAATATTTTAAACATGTATATGTGGTAGTTGATTAATACCATTTAAGAATTCTATTTGGGTTTCACAGACTGAACATTAGGTAACTCTGTGACTAGCCTTTTAAGATTATTATAGTTAACCTCCTCGAAAGCCAAAAGTGTATTTTGACACTGCCTCACCTCCTCCTAAAACTGGATAAAACCCAGTAAAGTGCAACTTGACAGTAATCTCTCTCAGATTTTAAAGAGGCTGCCAAAATCATCTAAGATCTAAAATCATCTAGGATGCTATATATACTAATAAGAAATTATAACAACTAAAAAAACTGTAGTAAAAAAAAAGCTAAGGGCAACTTAAATAGTGTCCTTCGAGGGTCTACTATCTCACTGCAGGACAGTGTATACCCCACATCTTAGAACCCTGTAAAGCCAGTGTTTCATGTGTAAGTCTCAAAACCTACAACCAACTTGTCAAGTACATTTTACTTCAGAAGAATGGATTGAGAGGTGTAACTTGAATCCTCTTTGTTAGGAATACAAAGATTCCCCCAAAATGAGATTCATATCAGCTGCAATATATCCCTTGCAAAAGAATGCAAGCCAAACCAATGCCTCTCAGATGCCCCAAAACAATGTAGTGTGCACATGAGAAACAAGGAGATAGCTGCTTTGAATTACTATTGAAATCCTAAAGCAGCTACAGTATCTGCAGAATCAAGGAACTGTTACAGTTCTGTTTTTTCCTTTCTCTCCGCCTCACCTAAAACAAGGCTTCACTCCTCCTGCTGTGAAGACGGGAAGAAAATCACATTAAAAAGGGCTCACGGTCTATATTGGTTGACAAAGTTATTCTAATTTTATATACTAAAATGTTTCCTGCAGTAAGTTACCCTGCCTTCTTTGAAAGTAAACCTAAGATAAACATGTGAAGAATCCCATAAGACTCCAGCTTTTGGAGGGTCTCACTTCGTCCATGTTTGGGGAATATCAATTTAAATAGTTTTTATACATTTTAAAGTATCATCCAGCTGCAGATAGCAGCAGTAAAAAATGGGGGCTTCTCAGCAATTCATGGAAAGTGTCCTGGAAATGGTAATGCTCAAGCTGAGCTTATTAAAGCATTCTGAACGGTATTTTTTAAAAAATCAAGTATCAAAGAGGATAGGATTTGAAGTGAAAAAACATTTCTGTGTGCAGCGTTCTATGTACAAACTGCACAGTTCTACAGAATGATGAGCTATATAAAATACCACAATGGAATGAAAAAGTACAGTGGAAAGTAAACTCAAATGAGGGAAAATGTGGCAGAGCCCAAGAAGAAGAACGTTTAGTATCTTAGGTGTCCTGAAAATAATTCTGAAAAAATCTCCCATTTCTTCATCATCTACTCTGATTCATTTGGGACCAGGAGGGATTGCAGATGGATTCTGCACTGATGAAGCTGGAAATGCCTGTAAATTCATTCCTGGCTGGAATGGTCCCCCAGATTGAGTAGGAATTACTACAGACTGTTGTGGTGTTCCTGAAATTCCTACCCACTGTACTGGGTACCCTGGCCCCCCCACAGCATTATACTGACAAACATGGGGCATTCCATATGATGATAATGGCCCAGGAAATGAAGGGAGTGGGAGTCCTTGTGGCATGGAGGTTGGGACAGCTCCACGGATTTGGGACAGAGAAGAAATCCATGTTGATGTGTAGCCCATAGTAGATGGAGTATTCTAACAAAAACAAAAATAAAAACAAAAGATCAGTTCATTTGGTTGATGCTTTTACCCATCTATATTCCTTCCTATTCTTTCTGGCTTACTATTCCCATTATTACTATAAGTGGGTACCACTTTTAGACCACCTATCTGTGTACCAAGCATTGTTGCATACCTTCTTTCACTTCCTCTTCACTACTGCCCTGCAAAGTAGGCATTTTCAGATTAAGGAAACTGAAGCTCAAAATTGGTAACACCTAATATCACTAAGCAACTTTATAGCGAGGTAAGGATTTGAATAGAGTTCCAGCCTACTCCAAGGACCCTGCTAAATGTCTGTCCAGTTAGTGTCATCGCCTTTCTTTATGCTAGCACTACTCTTCTATCTTTATTTCCTTTTGCCAGCCCTATGAATTCTCTCATTCAGCACCACAGACAATAATAGCCCAGCTTACTACATAATTCTTTGGAGACAGAGAAGCATGATTTAGTGTGACACAAGGGAAAAGAGCCTGGCATATATAGTAAGTGCTCAACAAATGTCACCTCCCTACCCACTTCTACTCATTGCCTTAAAGTCTAATGTTCCTGTAGCATTTTTGGAAGTTTAAACTCAAGACAATTATGTTTTTGGCAGTATTGTGAAAATATAGTCCTGCCTGACTCTTCTTATCATGTCCTCTTGTGATTATGTAGACATACAGAGATTACTGAAATCTTATGCACATGGTAATAATATGTCTAATGAAAGTAAATAAATCCCACTTAGAGTTTGGTATCAGTCCCAAATGCTTAGTTCTTCTAAACTGAATAGTCAAGCTAAAAGCCTTTCAAATAAACTTTCAAACTAAAGCTAAAGGCTTTTGCTTGATTCAAGAATGAATGACTACATCTCTTGAGGTGAAAAAAAACTTTCACTTCAGGTTCAGTAATCCCTTCTTCATATCAGTGTTTTTGTCCTGTTAAAGTAAAATTAAATTTAATACTTCTGATTCAAAAGAGCATATATATATGACTGCATTTTTATAAAGTCATTTCCACATATCTAAATACAGACATAGAAAGATATCTGAAATGGTGTTTATCTAAAGTTAGTGACAATAATTTCTAGGTAGTGGGATTAGAAGGTGCTGTTTTAAGATCTGTAGTTTACTGCATTTATTAAATTCTATGATGAACAATATTATTTTACAAATAATGTGATTTTTATTTTTAAAAAAGACAATGAGAGATGATTTGTTATACTTAACCTTCTCTTGCATATTTCAAAGGGATTTGAGATTCAAATAACCCATGGTCTTTTCCTCTACCAAAACACACACATGTTCCACATCTCAGTAATTGGCATGCTGGAATGATAGCCAGTAATGCCAGCCAGAAACCTAGTCTTGATACCTTCTCTCTGCCATACATCTATTCCATCACTAAATCTTGTCCATTTTCTCTATCTCCTTTTTTTAAGTAGGCTCCATGCCCAGTGTGAAGCCTAAAGCAGGGCTTGACTCATGACCCCAAGATCAAGACCTGAGCTGGGATGAAGAGTCAGACACTTAACTGACTCAGCCACCCAGGCTCCCCCATTTTCTCTCTTAAACATTCTTGGAATCTGTTCACTTTTCTTCATCTCAACTTCTCTTTATCTGTACTACTGTGACTAAATTTTAACCAATCTATCAACTCGTATCCTTACCCCCAAAAATCCTTTCTTCTTGCTTCAAGTCAGAATAACCTTTTCAAAAAGCAAATGTGATGTTAACCCTAGGGCTTCAATGGCTATCCAATTTTTTTTTTTTTGCTATCTAGCTTTCTTAAAATAGACAAAGTTCCTTATCATCACTACTTTTAAGGCCCTCCCAACGTCCTTAGAGTCACTGTGCACCAACTCCTCTCTGCTCTCTTCACTTCAGCCAAATGGGCCTATTTTCAGTCCCCTTGTGATCCCTTTAGCCATACATGGCTTTTGCATATGCTCTTCTTTCTGCTTGGAATCATATCCCCTCCCTTTTTCACCTAGTCAACTCCTACTCATTCTTCAGATCTCTGTTCAATCATCACTTTCTCAGGGAAAGCTTGACTTCCTTTTATTAGATCAAATCTCTTACTATGATATCCTATATTTTTCCTTTGTAGTCCATATTACAGCTACAATTTTATATTTATTTATATTAGTCTGTTCATATCTAACTGTCCCACCAGAGTGTAAGTTCCATGAGAGAGAGCACATACTTGTTTTTGCTCATCAAACCCAGTGCCTAGTAGGGCACTTGGCACAAAGTAAAGGGCCTGACATAATTGTGACAAAATTTTCTAAGTAAGGCCATAGACCAGTAACAAGCAAGAACATTAGATTAGGAGATGAGCTTTCCACACAAAGATGTAATCAACTGAACTCAAAATACAAAAATATTACTACTTTGTGCTAGTCACTTTATAGGTATTACACCTCATTTAATCCTCACAGCAATCTTATAAGGCAGGTAAGTATGTCTGTTTTAAGGACATGGACATTGAGGCACAGATGACTTGCCTATAGTCACACAACTAGTAAGTGACTGAGCTGACACTGGAACCCAATTCTGTGTCCTTCACCACTTTTGTTCATACTCCATTTTCTACTCACTCTCCCTCCAAAAATCCCCCATTATACTGCAAAAAACCACCCTCCTACTAGTCAACAAAAGTCTCCATTCACAGTATTCAGAGGATCTCTCAATGGCAGCACCAATGCATTTATGCCTTGAAATTTGCCTCTAAAGCCTTCCAATTTTTACAATGATGATACTATCTGTGTATAAATCAGTGCCACGAATAAGATAAATACACAAAGTCCCCAAGAAGATATGCTGCTTACTAGTTTGGGAAGTCTAGGTTTTTGAAATTTCTATTCAAGATTAACACTAAACGTATTTTCAGACTTTCTTTACTAAACTATATACAATGACTACAAATATATACATACATACACATACATAACACAACACACACACAAATATATTTCTTTCAATTATGAGGGTTCAGATTCTAAAACCTGATACACATTTTAATAGATTTACTAATTTTGAAAAATACTTTAAAAATCCAAACAGAGAAGTACAAAGTAAAATAAGGCCCAGATTCTACCATCCAGCCTATTGTTAATGGCTTTTCTCATTTCTATGTGTATATACATATATCTAATATACGTAATTTTAAACAAATACTGTATGTACTGTTCTGTAAGCCTGCCTTCTTCCCAATCCAGAATGCATTCAGGACATCTTTCTATATCTCAAATGCATGTACATCTGACTAAGGCCATATGCAATTAACTAGGCATCTCATCTGTAAACTTAAGATGCCTTTTATAGTATTCTAGCTTAAAAAGCTTTGAAATTATTTTTTAAACCGAACAAATGAGATCACTTAATAGTTCTAAGAATATTGACATATAATATATGATACCTTTTCCTCAAAACCCAAACTTTTCTTGTACCACAGGACTGAATTAATCCTCGCTACAGATGCTTTCTTTTGATACTTGATGTTTATTTTTTCAGGTATAAGAGTCTTAAACAAGGAACAGAAATCTACAGTCTGCCACCTCTTTTTGCAAATCAAGTTTTAATGGAACAAAGCCACATGCACTCATTTATGATTTGTCGATGGCTGCTTTTGCCCTATGACAGAATTGACTAGTTGCAACTACATGGCTTGAAAGTATTTCCTAGCTGGCCCCTTCTCAGAAAAACTTTGCTGACCCCTTGTCTAAAAGATAATTTGCTCCAAGACATAATGAATCTAGACGAGGATAAAAATCTCTATGTTGTCAAATCACACCATTCTCTCATAGTGACTTTAACCATAGGCCTAAGTGAATCAATTTTTATGGTTTTAGTTCTTTTTTTGTTTTTTAGTAAGCTCCATGCCCAGCATGAAGCCCAATGTGGGGCTTGAACTTACAACCCTGAGATCATGACCTGAGCTGAGATCAAGAGTCAGATCCTTAACCAAGTGAGCCACCCAGGTGCCCCTGGTTTTAGTTCTCATAAATAAAGAGGAACACATAAAACCAACTTACTTCATATACTTTGTTCCAGTTTTCTGTCTCGAGTTTGTGTTGACTCTGTTTGAGTTGGTTTAAACTTGGCTTAATTAGAGAATTTCCTACTGCTTCCTTTGTCCAGTCATCCACCAATTTATGTAAGTCATCTGTGAACATCCCTTTTTTACTAGCTGGAGATTGCTGGCATGATGCTACATTACTTTCCACACACAGTGGATCTAGAAGAAAAAAACAGGAAAATCATAAAAAGGAATTAAAACTGATAAATACTGATTTTGGCCAATAATGCAGTTGACAGAAATTCACATATAGGGTACATATAGGGTAACCAGATATTTGAGTTTATCTGGGACAGTTCTGGTTTAAAAGCTGTTGTCCTGGAGTAATTATTAGCTTTCAAAAGTTTCCTCTATTTGGATGGCAAATTATATGGTCACCTTGGTTTAAGTCAAATAAGGTATAAGTTATAAGTCAAATATAATAAACAATATTTCTAAAAACAGTATCAATTATAATCTTTATGTTAGTTTCCTCAGATAGATATTTAGAAGAGTTCAAAAAACAACCATAGAATGTTAAAATTGCAAAGAATCTTAAAAGTCTAATCCAAACCACTTGTTTTATAATGGGTGAATGAGTCCCAGAATAAGTATGATGAGTTCTTGCAATTAGTTACCAGCTGAATCAGGCCTGTGTAGACAAGGATGCTCTCTCTTTTCAATATACCATACTGACTTTCAACCAGCATCAGAAAACCAGAATCTAATTTTCTAACCAATATTTTTGTTTAATGATAAATGGCAGAAACAAGAATGCAGATGAGTTGTAGAGCATAAGATGTCCAAATAAATGAAACAAATCAATTATAGAAGTCTCTGCCAAAAAAAATTTCCTAATCTGAACATCACACTAAGTCTTTAAATTATTTAGTACTATTATACATTCACTAAATCATTTTCACAGAAAAAAATTCATGAAGTTCCAATTCCTCTGATTTACACACCAAAACTTAAGAGAGTGGGTTTAAAATGAATTTTAGGAAATAGAGTTGTGAAATATAAGCACAATAACATTTTCAGGGATTTTATTAAACAAGCATATGAAAATTTCTTGTACATTTATTATGGTACTTTTTAAATTATGAAAATATAGAAATTGCAGAAGATGATACAAAAAGCCTCCATATTGACACTTTCAAAGTAATTTTCTTTATCATTTTTGAGACTTACAACAGGCCTGTGATATAGGCTCAACAAGTATTCTTTTTTTTTTTTTCAATGAGAAGAATGGGATCCAGAAGCTGAGGCTATGTGCTCAGCTGGAACCCAGGTATCCAGACAATTAGGTCAGTGTACCTTCTACTGTACCACAGAAGACACTGGGAAATGAATGGGGAAACTGCTTCAAAAGGAGGAACATGATAATCTTAATGATTGCTTATACAAAATCTGTGATTCTCAACGAATTCTGCACTACTAAAAGCTTAGATTCAAGGAGATTAAATCTTAAATGAAAATATATTAATGAAATTTGCTTAAGAATAGCTTAATGAATTAATTGGACCATATTCACATATACAAATGAGTTTTATCAAAATCATGGATACTACATTTTGGGCAACCATGAGATACCAAAAGGACATACCAATTTTGCTGGAAGTCTCTCCTTTTCTTATTTATTTATTTATTTATTTATTTATTTATTTATTTATTCATTCATTCATTCATTATTCATTCATTCATTCATTCATTCATTCATTCATTCATTCATTCTCCTTTTCTAAGACTTAAAACTCAAAGACACCAAGTCAGCCTATAATAAAGACATTTTTTCCTGTAATCCCTCTGCACATTCATCTAATTCTCCATCAACTCCAGTGATGGAACAAATAGAATGATATTGGGTAAGACTCTGGAGCTGAAACCTAAGATTGTCTTCTTACCCTGGAAAAATGTCAGCAGGCAGGAGTAAAAAGGAGAAGATAGCCAGAACCATATTCAAGTTAGTGCCAGCAGTTTTGCCCACCCCACTTCTTCCAAGGAGTACTTTTGTGCTTATTCCCCTTAGTTTCTTAAAAAAAAATTGTGTCACATAAAGCTAAGTTGGAATGTCATTCATTTAAGAACATTTCTGCACTAAGGAAAAGCCCAAATGTCAGGATTCTTGTGTACAGCTCTGATGGAACAAGTGATCTTGAACTCTCAATTGATGGTAATGATGGATGTTGCACCAGTGGCACAAAAGCCAGCAAGTGAAGAAAAGATTAGCAAACCAAACAGGTATTTAAATGAAATAGGGGCCAAGGGCAAGACTCCTAAGTAGGCAACAGAATGATATGCACACACATATCTTCCAGAAGTTATCAAGAATAAAGTGCTACATGAGAAGCAGAAAATGTTATTTGAACGTTATCCAGGGCCTAACTATACTATATACATGAAAAGGACAATTATTTATTGATTTCATTTAAGAGTTTTTCATATACCATAAAAGATCACTTAATTTGAAGTTCACAAACGAGAAAATACCTACATGAAAAGAAGTACTGCACAAATGTTTTACCATTTATAAAAAATGTCAACATTACTTATGACATTACTTAACTTCAAAGATGTTCTTTAATATTCATTTCTTACTGATGAAATGAATAAAACCAGAGTATGGTACTTGGTGCTCTTTTTGTTTGTTTGTTTGTTCCCCAAGGTGATGCCCACATTCAGATAGTTTTAGTGACCACCCAACTGCAATGGGTTCCCATCTCTTATCTCAGATCTTGACCCCTCTTCAATCCAATTTCAAAACCCAAATGTGTTTTTTCCCCTTGGATGTCAATAAATTGTTCAATTCAATACACATAACAGTTCACCTAAGTATCCTATTTCTGTGATATCTTTCACATTTTCTCCAAGTCACTTGACTCTGAACATTTGGATCTAACCAAAAACAGACAAATATCTAATTCATTACCACATCATTGCAATTCATCCTATACAACACCTCTTGCCTATTTTCACTTCCATAATTCTCTAAGCCCTTAATCATCTCATACATGGAATGCTGTGAGTACAATGATCTAAATGGACTCACTCCCTAGCTCTAGCCAATATATTCTTCACACTACCACCAGATTAGTATCAGCTAACTATTTTCGGTGTCACTCCTCTTCCTCCTCCCCCTTAAAGGTTTCTTTTTATTTTTAAAAGATTTTATTTATTTATTCATGAGAGGCAGAGACACAGGCAGAGGGAGAAGCAGGTTCCATGCAGGGAGCCCTACCTGGGACTCAATCCCGGGTCTCCAGAATCATGCCTTGGGCTGAAGGTGGCGCTAAACCTCTGAGCCACTGGGGCTGCCCTAAAGGTTTCTTAATACCAACAACAGTGGGTTTTTAACTTGTTGACGTGGTAAAGTCATTGTTAGTAGTCATGGTTATCTTTGCAGAACAGGTGTTTATTATCCTTATACATACTATATCTCATGTATTAAGCTTAAACATATCATTATGTGTTAAATTATCTTACACCAAACTGGAGCATAGACAAGCCAAAAGTTCTTCTTGTAAAGTATGTAAGAAAAACCTAATTCTAATGTAAACCCTCCATTTCCCTCAACTGTTATATTTTCTTTCTTGGAAATAAATCTTAAATTTTACCATTTGCATGCCTTTATATCATGCAATTCTACCTATTGACAATACTCTTCCCACAGCACTTCACCAATTTTAATCCTGTCTATTTATCCTTCAAGACCAACTCAAATACTACAACCTATATGTAGCAATCTCAGACCACTATCATCCACTATGATTCTCCATTGCTTCCTCTCAACCCACTGCAGACACAATTTTTGGTATTGGGAGGCAATGCAGAATAATAAAAAATAACCAAGTCTTTGGGGTTAAACAGATTTGGATTCCCTCTATTATGAACTGAGGTCTTAGGTCTTAGGGAAGTTGTTTAGCCTCACTAACTTTAGTCTTCTTACCTATAAAAGACAGACATTAACTTCTATCTACCTTAAAGTTCTTTTGAGGATTGAGATTATGCAATTATGTTTCAGGGTCCTCAAAACCACTCACAGATTCAGTGATTCAAAGTTCTGAGGACTCAGCATGTAGTTGTACTCACAGCTAAGTTTATTACAGCAAAAAGATGCATGATAGATCAGCAAGGGAAAAAGACAGGAATCTGGAGAAATTCATGCACAGACTTCCTTATGCTCTCTTCCTATTATGAAGGGGCACACCTGAGCATACTCCTTTCTCTCAGCAACAAGAAATGCAGTACACCAAAGACATGAGAACTGAACTAAAACAACTGCCAAAGACTGAGATTGACCACTTGGAGACCCACATGTGGGAAAGATCCAAAGAACACCACAGAGGCAATGCAACAGAGCTAACATTGGAACAACAGACCAAAGAAGATAGGCTACAACTCACAAGGTAAACTCACAGGGGCGCTTAGGTGGCTCAGTTGGTTGGGCAGCCGACTCTTGGTTCTGAGTCAGGTCATGATCTCTTGGGTCTTCGGTCTGAGCCAGCATAGGGTTCCACACTCAGTGGGGAATCTGCTTGATAGTCTCTCCCTCTGCCTCTCCCCTCTCTTGTGTGTGTGCTTTCTCTCTCAAATAAATGAACAAATCTTAAAAAAAAATAACTGGGTCCATTACTTCTTATAAAAAATAAGCACTCTAGATAGGGTTTTTTTCTAAAGATTTTACCTATAAATCTTTAAAAAATCATCTCAGCAACAAAAAAAAAAATCTTAGCTTCCATTTAAGGAAATTAGAGAAAGGGGCAAAATAAAAACAAGGCATGGGTAAGGAGAAGAGAATATGAAGAGCAGAAATCAATGCAAATTAAAACAGGTAAACAATAGAGAAAATCAGTAAAAGCAAACACTGGATCTCTTTGAAAAGATCAACAAAATTGATAAGCCTTTATCAAGACTGACAGGAAAAAAGAGAAGACAAAAATTACAAATATCAGAAATAGGTGATGTTACTACAGGTTTCCAAGAGCTTGAAAAGGTAATAATAAACTCTAAACACAAAGACTGAACAACTTAGATGAAATGGACCAAGCTTCAAAACCTACAAACTACCAAAACTTACTCAGCACAAAATATATAAACTGAAAAGTCCCACAACTACTATTAACTAGTTTGAATTTGTAGTGAAAAATGTCCTTAAATAGTAATCTCTGAGCCCAACTGGTTTCATTGGAAAATTCTTCCAGTTAAAGAAGAAATAAGCTCTTTCAGATAATAGAGAAAAGAGAATGACTTCAAAAATGCAGAGTAAGGGCCTAAGGTGAATGTGGGTTTTTTTTTAAGATTTTATTTATTTATTCATGAGAGACACAGAGGGAGAGGCAGAGACATAGGCAGAGGGAGAAGCAGACTCCCCATGGGGACCCCGATGTGGAATTTGATCCCAAGACTCTGGGATCATGACCTAAGCCAAAGGCAGACACTTTATCACTGAGCCACCCAGGTACCCCAGTGAACGTGCTCTTTAAGATAATAAAAATATGGGCAAAACAGCTCACACCAACCATTTCAGAACTCTGACAATTATCCAAAGACACAGAATGAAATAAAAATCATTTATCCAAGACAAATTACTGAGGTCTGTGACATTTTTAACTTTTGGCAATTCCCATCCCTGCTTCTTCCTCAGCTCAGTGTTATGATAGCCAAAACCCAGCAGCAAATGCAGACAATAGAGACTAGACCTCTTTTTGAGTTTCTTTAAAAGTACCAACCCCAGAGCACAGTCAATATTGTGTCTAAACTTGCAACAACCTATTCTTAAAGTGCGGTGGATATTTGGTTTCATTTCAGAGCTCAGGTCAGCCCAGGGAGGCTGGGTATGGGGAGTGGGGTTGGGTAGGGAGCTACCTCCAGGGCATTACTGAAACAACAGCAAAGTACTGGCAACACCTTAGATGCAGAAGGCTGTGATTCAGTTGGGGCAAACTAGAGGCTTCCCTAAAATTTTAAAAATTCTAGGATAGTTAGATGACCATAGGAAACTTTCAAAACCCCTGACATATTCCTAGGAATATAAATGTCTGGCATGCCAAGAAAGACGTGAGAAAGGAGAAAGTACCGCTCAGTTCTGGCTGAACTTCAGTTCCTGGCAAGCAGAAAATTATTTCAAAGGTTGTCTTATAAAGTGAAGCCTGAAAGTGTGCCTTCTCATAGAGATCCCCTTGGCAAAAACATCCAGATGAGGCATTTAATGAAAACTTCTGAAAACTCATTGGTTCACCACTAAATGTACTGGCCACTGTCCACATGTGAACATTAGCATGCCAGACTTAAAAATAAAAACAATTTTTTTAAAGTTGCAAAGAATTCAATGGCCATATACCGCAGGGAATATAGAGTAGTGTTGGAAACTCAGTAAACAAATAAGCAGCAACAAGAAAATACAATAATAAACAAACAAACAAAATGGGAAAGAGGGTGGAAGAATCTGATACCAGAGTTGTTACAATATTTTACCTATGATGTCCAGTTTTTATCACAAAACTAAGAAACATTCAAAGAAAGAAGAAAGTATACCACATATACAGAAAAAAGTCAGGAAAATATCCTGAAGGGGGCCTAGATTTTGGTCTTGGTAGACAAAACCTGTATTTGAATTTTAGGAAACTATGCCTAAAAGTTTAAAGTATGATATCTGTATCTCACATCAAATAGAGATTATCAATAGAGATAGAAATTATTTATAAAAATATAAATTCTGGAGTTTAAAAGTATAATAATTGAAATTGAAAAATTCACTACAGTGGTTCAACAACAGATATGAGAGGGCAAAAGATAGAATCAATCAACAAGATTGATTAATGGAGAAATCCACTCGAGAAACAGTAGGAAAAAGGAGTAAAAAATAAACAGTGCCTTAGTCACCTGTGGAATACCATCAAGCATAAGATGTGCATAATAGAAAAAAAATCAATGATAAAAAATTATTAATTATTAATTAATTAAATTAATTAATCATTAAGAGATTGAATTAGTATTTTAAAAACTCCCAACATAGAAAATGAAGGCCCAGATGCCTTTACTGTTTAATTCTACCAAACATTTTAGGAAGAATCAACACCAATCTTCTATAAATCTTTCTACTTCTAACAAACAGGAAAGAAAAACTGATACAAGACTTGAGCAGGCACTTCATCAGAGGATATATGGATCACAAATAGGCACAAGAAAAAATGTTCAACATCACTAACCATTAGGGAAATGAAAATTAAAACGACTATGCTATACCACCACATACCTATTAGATTGGCTAAATAAAATATACTGATAATACCAAGGGCTGAAGAGCATCCAGAGAAACTGGAAGTCCCATATAGTGCTTATGAGAACGGAAAATGATATGACTGTTTAGGAAAACAGTTTTGCAATTTCTTAAAAATGTTCTATATATATGTACCATATGACTCAGCAATCTTCTGTTTTATCCAAGTGATCTGAATACTTATATTCACTCCAAAAGCTATACATGAATATTTACAGTGGCAGTTTCATTTGTAAAACCCAAGATGGGAAACAACGTTAAGTGTCTCTCAACAGGCAAATGGATAAAGAAGCTGTGGTACATCCATACCACAACATATTATGCAGCAACAAAAAGGAATAAGTATTATAACATAAAATAATTTGAAGAATTTCAAGGAGAATATTCTGAGTCAAAAAAAGCCAGTCTCAAAAGACCTGTTTTTACCATGAGATCGCCTCTAGCTATAGTTGACTAGAAAGAAGTGGTATAGTGTAAGTGCCTGACAATCAGCTTTTCTGATTGTAATGCATGCACCTGATGTTAAGCTGTTGATTTTTGAGGCATTCATTTCAAAGACATCCATTTCCAATAAACACATGGCCAGCTACACAACTAGATAAAAAGCCAGTCTACCCCACCCATGAGATTCCACTTTTAAAAAGTCTGGGTTGACCCAGGTAACTAATCACTTGAGTGACCCCATTTTTCCTTTCCTGTGCTTTTATTCCTGCTCTTATTAAAACATAAGAGCAAATTCACCAATAAAAAGTGAACCTGCAAAATCCCTGGCACCCTACCCTCAACCCAACAAAAGCAGAACTCAGGTCTGCTTGTGGACCCCAGGCATGTCGTGTACCCTCCAGGTCCCATGAATAAACTGCTTTTTCAAAGTCCCTGATGGCTGCTGCATCTTGTAATCAAACCATAGATTAGTGACTAACATCCATACCAACATAACACAAATTTATCATCTTATAATTCTGTAGGTTAGAAGGCAATCATGGGTCTCACTGAACTACAATTTAGGTGTTGGTAGGGATGCATTCCTTCTGGAGGCTCTAGAGAAGATCTGTTCCCCAGCCTTTTCCAGCTTCTAGGGGCAGCCTGAATTCCTTGGTTTGTGGCCCTCTTCTTTTGTCTTCTTTTATTTTTTTTTGTTATTATTTAAGACCTTTATTAATGGGTGCTTGCTGTTTGTTGACTTTTTTGAAAAAAATCAAGTTGTAAACTTTCATTACAAATTAAAAATGAGGTTCTTAAAAAAATCTCAACTTGACCAGATATGAAACAATTTAAAAACCTTTAAAGGTGTATTGAGAAAAACCAGGCTTTAAAAAAAAAAAAAAAAACACGCTTATCATTACCAAAAAGAGACGTCTTTAGGTAAAAATAATAAAAACCCCATGCTGCATAGATAATGCAGATAGTTTTATTTATCTGGTCAGTGGGCAAAAAGCAAGCACTTACTTAAGGTCTTCAGCTCCAATCTTTTGTTCATTTCTTATTGCTGGAATTTCATCTTCATTTTTTCATACTGGATGACTAAACCGGATGATGGTAGAGATGGTAAACTGGCATTTACTCAGCCTTGCCCTGCTCAGCCTCGGTAGCAGACGAATTCTCAGCTGGTGGAACGGCTGCTTTGGTCTCTTTGCCATCTTGTGGTTTAGGGTTTTCTGGGCGTCTGTGGTGGTAATTGAGGTTGCTGCGGTACTGACATTGAGGTGGCTGATGACCTTGGGTCTCATCTCCTTGATTTTCCTTATCTTCCTCATTGCCATCCTCTCTAGGTTGTCTTTGGCGAGGAGGACCCCTACAGAATTGTGGTCTATAACCTCGATACATATTCTGTCTCACTGGTCTACCTTGCTCTGCTGCACCCTAGTTGTCAACACCTTCCATCACTTCTTCCTGCACAGGAAGGTTGGAATACTGTGGTCGATGCCCATAGGGTCTCTGCATGTAGTAAGGTGGGAACCGTTGCCTGTGGTAGGGCCAGCGCTGTTGGGCCTGGCCTTCAGGAGCACTTTCTGATCCCTCGTTCTTTTCCCCACTCTCACTATTCTGGTAATTCTGCTGGTAATTGCGTGGAGGACCCCTGCGACGTGGATAGCATCTATGATGGTTACAGTCTGCTGCATATTTACTGCCTTGCACTGGAACTCCACCAGGGCCTGTAACGTGTGCTGCCTCCACACCCTTTTCTCCTTCAACAACATCAAACTCCACAGTCTCTCCATCTCCTACACTGCGAAGGTACTTCCTGGGGTTATTCTTCTTTATGGCAGTCTGGTGTACAAATACACCTTCCTTGGTGTCATTCCTGTTGATGAAACCATATCTGTTTCTTACACTGAACCATTTTACTGTTCCCAAAACCTTTGTTGCAATGACCTTTTTGTCCCTGTTGGCAGGTGCGGCTGATGTAAGGCCGCTGCTTCCCATGGTGCCAAGCTTGGTATTGGCAGCACTGAGGGCGGGGGCGGCAGGTGGCTGCTGGGTCTCCGCCTCGCTGCTCGTGGTTGCGGTGATGGTGACTGGGGCCGGCTGCCGGGGTGTGATGGTAACTA
This sequence comes from Vulpes vulpes, assembly GCF_048418805.1. NCBI lineage: Eukaryota > Metazoa > Chordata > Mammalia > Carnivora > Canidae > Vulpes > Vulpes vulpes. Next base: position 43,717,729 of record NC_132796.1, read on the forward strand.
GGCTCCTCCCGGGGTGTGATGGTAACTAGGCCGGCAGCAGTGGTAGGGCTGCTCAGGGCTCTCTGGGGTCAGCTCTCTGTTTCTGCTACTGATCGAACTTCTTTCTTCTTTTTTTTTTAAGATTATTTATTTATTTATTTATTTATTTATTTATTTATTTATTTATTGAGAGAGAGAGAGAGAGAGAGAGAGAGAGAGAGAGAGAGAGAGGCAGAGACACAGAAGAAGCAGGCTCAATGCAGGAAGCCCGACGTGGGACTCGATCCCAGGTCTCCAGGATCACACCCCGGGCTGCAGGCGGTGCTAAACTGCCTGCACCACCGGGGCTGCCCACAAACTTCTCTTTTATCTTCAAATCCAGCAATGTTACATCTGTCTGCCACTGTTCCCCTCCTCACATCTTTTCTTTGACCCTCTTTTCTCTCTTTCACTTTAAAGGGCCCTTGTGATTACATTTGACCCACCCAGATAATCCAGTATACTCTATTTAAATAAATAAATAAATAAATAAATAAATAAAAATGAAGGGCCCTTGTGATTACATTTGACCCACCCAGATAATCCAGTATACTCTATTTTAAAGTCAGTTTATTATCAAACTTAATTCCATCTACAACCTCCATTCCCCTTTGCCACATAACCAAATGTAGTCACAGGTTCCAAGAATTTGCATAAGGACATGTTTGAGGGCTGTTATTCTGTCTACTACAAATTCTGTTGAGATCTCACATATATCCTTATGGTTCAACGAAAACCTCCACTTGGCTATGCACATGTAATGAAGAAGTCTGACTCAATTAACAACTTCTTTATTAAGTAGAGACTGATCCTCTTTTTTCAAATCAAATAAGTACATTTTTCTAATATTCTCATAAATAATAAACGATGATCTCTACATCACATAGAATATGACTGTAATTTTAAGATTGTCTTTGTTACCTAGAAATTCCTCAACAAACTCCAAATGCAAACCCACAGTTCCCACTGACTGCTAACATTTCAAAAACTATGTGGGGGATTGATGTTGGGCTTCCAGGTATTTTTTTTCCAAATAAAAACATAAAACACACTCACCTGCTCTCCAAAATCTATCATCTGTCCTTACCATTATTTCATAAAAGAATATTTAATATCAAAAAGGTAGAAAAGAATCTCAGGATAATGTGTACTTCTTTAAAGCATCTTAGCTTAATAAGAAATAAATTTAAAAAAATAAATATATTATCATAATATTTCTTTTCTTTTTTTTAATCATAATATTTCTAATTTTGCTGATCTTTGACCATGTTTTTTAAATCACTTTTAAGACCAATTTACCTGCAGCAGCCGCACCACTGTCCACTTGTGTCAAGGACTGGGGGCGGCTACGAAGTTTGCTTTTGAAAGATCTTGGTCTACGTGGTGATGAAGGTGGCTGAGGAACCTCTGATGACTGGATTTTGCTATCTTTAATTGCCCGAAGGCGTTCATAGAGCTCCTGCAGCTCCTTATTCTGCTGGGTTTGAAGATTTACCACCTCCTGAATGTGTCTAAATGAAAATCATGCAGAAAGCATTTTAATAGCACTGGCACCATATAGATTATCCAAGAAACTCTATGTCAATACAAGTAAAGTTTAACAAGGAACTTAGATTAAGAATGTGAAAATACAGAATATTCCCAATTTTAGGATGGGATATGCCTTCCTAAACACATTAAACTAATCAGACACTAAGGAAAAAAAGTGAACAAATTTGACAAGAACAAATTTCTAAAACTTCAATATAGTGAAAGAGAATAAAATAAAATTTAAAGTCACATAATATTGATAATGTTAACCTTTATTATATGCTGCAAATATAAATAACAAAATATTTGCAACATATAGTAAAAGGCTACTATTCAGAATATACAGATAGTTCCTAAAAATCAATAAGAAAACAAGAAACAACCTTATATGGAAAAAGGGGAAAGAATATATGAAGGCAACTCCAAAGAGGAGGAAATAAAAGGAGCCAATAAATATGAGATGATGTTCAACTTCACTATTAATTAGGAGACTACAATTATTTCTTAAGAAATATTTTTAGTTCATCTGCTTGGAATAAAAGTAAAAGGATCAATAATATCCAGTCCAATGTTGTTAAGAAGTGGGGAAAAAAGGTACTATCATGTATATGTATTTTTAAGTAATCTCTATGCCCAACGTGGGGCTGGAACTCATGATCCTACAATCAAGAGTCACATGCTCTACTGACTGAGCCAACCAGGCACCCCACTTTCACATATATTTGTTTGGTGTATAAAATGGTATAGCTACCTTGGACAACAATTTTAGCAGTAGCTATCAATTTAAAGTGTACAAACCTTTTAACCCAGAAATTCTACTTTTAGGGATCTATCCCACAAAAAATATGTAAGTATGTAAAAATAGAAGGATGTTTACTTCAACATTATTTACATAAGCAAAACATGGAATAAAGCTGAAATGTGTATTAATGATGGACTAAATAAACTTTAAATGACTAATGTATGGAATAAAGATTATTTGTGCAAATATGTATATATATATATATATATAAGCAATAATGTTAAATAAAAAACTACATAATAACATGTATATTATGACCTCACTTTTATAAAACACAAATGTATATATTTGTGAATGCAGAGAAAAATGACAGGCAAGATATATACCAAACAATTCATAGTGGTTGCCTCTGAGAAAGGAGACTGGGGCATGAGAAGTAAGAGATTGATTTGTGTGTTTTCTTACTGTTGCGATATTATGATTTATATTAAAATATATACATTTGGTCTTTATCCCTGTTCCTGGAATACAGCTCCTAAAACCCTAGTAATCTCCTGAGCTATAAAGGATTAGGAGAATCTTTTTTATCATTTTTTTTGTTAAAGATTTTATTTATTTATTCATGAGAGACACAGAGAGGCAGAGACATAGGGAGAGGAGAAGCAGGCTCCATGCAGGGACCCAGGATGCTGGGATCATGCCCTTAACCAAAGGCAGATGCTCAAATGCTGAGCCACCCAGGAGTCCCATGAGAATCTTTTATTTTAATATTTGGTCTGTTGTCCTCAAATAGCTTCAGTTCCAAAGTAGCTCTGGAGTGATAGAGGTGAAAGGAATCTTATTATTTATAACAAGCCCCTTGGAATCACACCTAAGTTTATATAAATGCACTAACTTGGGACGCCTGGGTGGCTCAGTGGTTGAGCGTCTGCCTTTGGCTCAGGGCATGATCCCAGGTCCTGGGATCAAGTCCCACATCAGCCTCCCTCTATGTCTCTGCCTCTCTCTCTGTGTCTCTCATGAATAAATAAATAAAATCTTTTTTAAAAATGCACTGGAATGCCTGGGTGGCTCAGTGGTTTAGTACCTGCCTTTGGCCCAGGGCATAACCCTGGAGTTCAGGGATTGAGTCCCGCATTAGGCTCCTTGCATGGAGCCTGCTTCTCCTCTGCCTATGTCTCTGCCTCTCCCTCCCTCCCTCTCTCTCTCTCTCTCTCTCTCTCTCTCTCTGTCTCTCATGAATAAATAAATAAAATCTTTTAAAAAAATGTACTAACTTTTAAACAGCCCCTAAGGATGGGGGCTGATTGCCAGGAGACCCAACCAAGTGATTAGGGAGAGGGACTTTCAGCCCCTCCCACTATCCCTCTGGGGAGGGGTTAGAAGGTAGAGATTCAATTAATCACCAATGCCATTAATTTAAATCAATAATACCTACTATAATGAAGCTTCCATAAAAATCCCTTAATAGGGTTTGGGGAGCTTCCAGGTTGGTAAATAAATGAAGGTGCTGGGAGAGTGGCACTCCCAAGAGGGCATGGAAGCTCCATGCCCCTTCCCCTATATCTTGCCATCTGGTTGTTCCTCAGTTGTGTCCTTTTATAATAAACTGATGATCTAGTAAGTAAACTGTTCTTTCTGAGTTCTGTAAGCTGTTCTAGTAAATAACTGAACCCAAGGAAGGGCTTGTAGGAACCTTTGATTTACAACAGGTTGGTCAGAAGCATACGTAATACTACCTGGACTTATGATTGGCATCTGTGGAACTGAGACCTTAACCTGTAGATCCAATGCTATCTTTGTAGTTTTCAATCATCAAAAATTCCCAATCATTAAAATGTCACCAATTGTGGGAGACCTGGGTGGTTCAGTCAGTTAAGTGTCTGACTTTTGGCTCTGGTTCAGGTCATGATCTCAAGGTTTTGAGTTAGAGCCCTGTTCTGGGCTCCACTTTCAGCACGGAGTCTGCTTGAGATTCTTTCCCCTCTGTCCCTTCCCTGCTCACTCTCCCTCTCTCTCAAATAAGTAAATAAATATTTTTTTAAATGTCACCAATTGTAAATTAGCTATCAGTCAAATACTTAATTCTATAAAACTTCAGGCAGATTTGTGATAAAAGAGAAACAATCAAAAAAAGAGAGAGAGAGAGAGAAACAATCTTACTTTTCTCGTAATCTTTGAAGCTCTGCCTTCAAATCCTCATCCTCTATTTCTGACTCATCATCACTGCTCATTGGAGAAGATGGCAAATAGAAGAGTGAGCTCTGTATTTGAGCACAGGCTTTTTCTTCACGGAGTGGTAAGCACTGACCACTCTCTGGACCAGTGTTTGCCACTGACTTCCCTCTGACAGCAAGAGTGGCTGAAAATTCACTATCAGAGCTTGGCTGTTTCCCAGCAATAAGTATCTCTCTCTCTTTAAGCAACAATTCAAGTCCAGAATGCATACTACTTTCCGTGGCTGAGTTTTCCCCCAATTCTTTTTCTGGGGTCATTGAAGATACATCAGCTTCATGAGCTGTGCTGAAAGATGTGAGGTTGTCACCTTGTTTGAGAATTTTTTTATCTTCTTTAAAGGTTTCATGAAGAACTCGTAACTTCTGAGAAGGAAGTGAAGTTTGTGGATTGTGTGTGGCAGGTTCCATTTCCACTAACTGAGACTTTGCCATGTCCGTAAAGGCTAAAGCTTCTTCACTAGAATGAGTTGTCATTTTATTAAATGCTGGTGTGCGTTCTATTCCAAAAGATGTCACTTTCACTGACTGTTGCTGAGGAACTGTAATCACCTGAGAAACAAAAAGGCAAAAGTGGCTGGTTCTGTCTAACCAAAGAGTAAACCCACAAAGAAATTCAATATCAAAATATGGCACAGACAAGTGGACAGTCTGCTGTGATGTACACACATTGATAATATCCAAACTTAAAATCCCATCTATAATTCCCATTTTCAAAGTCTTTCACTCGGGCTCCTTGGGTAAAGAGAGTGGGCTTCATATTACTCAAATAAAATACTACAATTTAAAAATTTTTGATAATTCAAGTTGCTGAGATTCTAAAGGACAAGAAATAGATTTATAAAAAAGATTATCCAACCACCCACTGAAAAATGATAACTCATTTCTGTGTTCTTTTCCAGCTACTAAAATTACTACTTCTTTAGACTTGCCTTTACTGGAAGGCTACGAAAGGTAACGGGCTGTGTATAAGGGGAAAAAATTAAATATGACAATAATCTACATCTAAGATAAATATCCTCTAAATACCAAGATCTTCAATGCCTGTGTAGATAAAGATTCAACCAAAGACACAAACCTGGAATCGACCCCGCTGAAATGATCCACTCATTGATTTACATCTACTCAAAGCCCTAGTATCAGCTGTGGACTCTCCTGTCAGAGGAATGGGATCAGGACCAACTGCTGATCTCCTATCTTCTGTTTCCACTGCAAGTTTTATGCAATTGTAAGCAGAAAAGAGAAAATTGTTTGTTAAGACTAAATTTGTTTATATTACCAAAAGAATGAAGAAATGTAGAAAAAGCTTAACCCTGCTAGATAATTAAAAAGTGTTAATGTAATAAGCAACATTGGTAGAAGTCCCTAACTCAAAATCAGACATTGTAAGACTTATCCCGAGACTTAGTATCTACATGAAATGAGTAACTATAAAATCAAATTAGTTACAAAAGGAAAAGGAAAATGGCAATGACATTAATGGGACATGTCACATACATGGGCTATGTGGAAAAAGTGGTTAAGATTTGTATATGAACAAACAACAACAAAAAAAAAGAAGTAAATGAAAAGTGATGTTACCTAGTCTATGTCCCTGACTGTAAGCACACTACCTTGACGGACTTTTGATCTCTTGAAAAAGCTGGTTGACTGCCGTAGCCTGTATGCCCAGCTTTTTAATTTGCGAGTCCAGGATTTCTTGCTAATAGGATTTTTGAGACTAGGACAAGTAAAGCTTAGGCCAAAATATCCACCTCCTGTCTGCAGATGAATGGCTCCACCGCTTGACACAGCAGCAGGATAGGCCTCTGGATCTCCTGGAAGTGAAGCATCTGGAGACATCTCCTAATGGAGACAAAAAGAGAAAAACCAAAATGGTAATAATTTATATAAGGTGAAGCAGTTGTGTACACCACTGGAGTTTCTTGCATGGACTAATGAGTAAACATAAATAAAATGCTATATATATTTACATATCAGAGTGAATCTGAAATAGTCAACTTCTAGGAATTAATCCTTTCCTTTTCTTTAAAAATATTATCTGAACTTCAGATAAATAAAGAGCAGAATATTAATCTTCCACCCTATAATATTTTCCATTATAGCAACTTTGAAAACTGAAGATTAAAATTTAAGTTATTTCCTTCATAAACTTCATTTAATAAAAATGGTTACTGAAACCCTATGCTCTTAAAATGAAACTTTCGTTTATGCTCATATTTGTGAGAGTTAAAGATGCCTAATACACATGATAACATAGAAAAACAAGATATCTAGGCATTTAGATTTGTAGAGAAATCTTACCAAATTGAATTTCTTACTTTATGTAAGCACACAGAAGTTTACAATGGGCCTCAAAATTATTTCAAATTCTTGCTCTAAAAATTGTTAACATCAGGCCATAGTTGGCTATAAAATCACTCTCCTCTTCTTGTCTTCCTACCTCTCCCAACAACATGTCAGAATTAACTGCTGTATTCTGAGTACTTTAAAAATAAATCCTCCATAATAATTAATACAAAAAATACTTTTGAGAAACATGAAACTAGAATTTGAGCTCCACAAAAAGAGATCCTGACTTACTCACTGAATGGGAGAGTAAACTGGTTGGTGTACCACAGAAAAAATAGATAATGCAGTTCTTTCCCTCCCTATCTCTACAAGCAAAAGACAGCAGGGGCATCTGCTCCCAAATAAGAGTTGGTGAGAGGAAAATGTGGCCAAATCAGCAATGTAGGAAGGAGACAACTTCTACGAGGAAGGAAAAGCACTTCTATCTTTGAAGACTATTAAGCAGCATTTGGAGAAAAATTATAATATTCAGAGCCAAAGAACATGTCCCATGCCTTTCCCACAATTATCAGAGGAAGGCTACAATAATTATATATAGCATTTAGAGAGACAAACAAATAATCTTAACAGGGGAAAAAGAAGAGTACACAACTAAGAACCATCAAATGTGGGAAATTGATACTATAAGAAAATACTAGGGGCACCTGGCTAGTTCAGTCAGTGGAGCATATTACTCTTGATCTCAGGATTGTGAGTCCACACTGCGTGTGGAGCCTGCATAAAAAGTAAGTAAATAAAAATTTTTAAAAAGAAAGCAAGCACTAAATTCAACAACAAGAAGAATAGCCAATAACACAGAATAAGACTCTAATTAATCTCTAGAAAGATGTGTGAAGATAATACAAACATAAGAAAAATAATGAACTATAGTTACTGGAAATTAAAAATGTAATTCTTAGGGTGCCTGGGTGGCTCAGTGGGTTAGGTGTCCAACTCCTGATTTTGGCTCAGATCATGATCTCAGGGTTGTAAGAATGCATCCTGCATTGGGCTCCAGGCTGGGTGTGGAGCCTGCTTGAGCTTCTCCCTCTCCCTCTCCCCTTCTCCCTGCCCCTTTCTTAAAAAATGATAAAAGTAAAAATAATAAAAATGAAAAAACAAAAATAGAATCCTTGACATAAAAAATAGCTGAACAGGAAATTGGAAACAGCTTAAAAATTGAGAAATTCTCTACAAAAAGCAGAAGGACAAAGAGATGGAAAGCATGCAATGAAAAGTTAATAGATAAGGAAGTGAAGAAATAAACTATCTCTTTTTGCAGACAATATGATCTTATGTATTATACATATAATCCTAAATAATACACAAATTCAGCAAAATTGAAGGATACAACATCAACACTTCAAAATTAGTTATACTTTTATACAATAGCAATGAAAAATCCGAAAAGGAAATTAAGAAAACAATTCCATTTATAATAACAACAAAGAATAACAATGGGCTGGAACAACTGGACAGTCAGATGCAAAAGAATAAGGTAAACTCTTATTTCACACCATATATATATATCAACTAACTCAAAATGACCCTGCCACGTATACTTAATCAAGTGTGAAACAAACAAAAGGCATTTTTGGACTTTAAAAAAATAGTCACCCATACAACATACTTAAAAATATTACTCATAGAAGCATTTCAGGCGGGGAAAGGGAATTCTAGGACACCAGAAACAGTGGCAAGTTAGGACTGATCCAGATGTAGCAGCGGACACTTAAAAGAATCTATTTGACCTTGACATTTGAAAGAATGTCCTCTGAGCAACAAAATTTAAATGACAGAAAAATCTATTTCATTTCCTGTGCTTTCAATCATATTACATCATCAGATACACATATAATCATAATATAAATGTTTATTGATCTTCAATTCTTCAAATCAACCTACAGACAAAGCACAACCAGTGTTACAGAAAAAAATGTAGATGTTATAAACTTTGCCAGTGTTAAAAAGTAATACAAGTAATAAAAATTGGGAGATGTATGGGAAAGAAGAGGAAAGGGAAAATACAGTAATTTCCTCACTCTTCACAGCTGTGAATTATTAGGTATTATCTAAAATTATTACATCAAAAAATAGATGAATAAGTATATTATTTACAAGTTATTAATGCCAATGGCCTCAAGAATTAAAACCAAGAACTTAACAGTGTTTGTGGAATAGGATGGGGTATTAGAAGTTGTTAACATAATTACTTTAAATTTTTTATCCTTCTGAATTGCTTTCCTGTTTATATATTAATTGCATAATTTAAAATTACTAGTTTATAACAATATAAATATTTGTTATATCTATTCAATGGAATGTTATGCATTGTTTAAAAAACATAAGTGAAGTGGAACTACATGTACCAACATGGATAAATGTTCATAATTGAAAAAAAATGCAGAACAGCACAAGTATGTAAAGAACCATGTGTATATAAACATATATATCTATGTCTTTGTAAATATGTAATAAGGAAGTATGATTAGGGCACTTGGGTGGCTCAGTTGGCTAAGCATCTGACTTTGGATCAGGTCATGACCTTAGGGGGAATGGAGCCCCAAGTTAAGCTCAGCTGGGAGTCCTCTATCCCTCCCCCCTGCTCATGCTCTCTCTCAAATAAATAAAATCTTTTTAAAAAAATTAACTATGATTACATAAACATTTGTATGTTAATTAAAACCATGTCTGCAAAGATTCATTAATAGTTATATCTATAGGTTTGAAATGGGATGGATTTTACTTTATATACACACATATACTACTTATATAATAATAAAAAGATATAGTGAAGATTTAGAAATGTATCTATAATATACTATAAATGAAAAGGTAACTTTGCAGATCAATATGCATATAGCACACTCCTATTTCTGTAAATAAAAAGTTATAGGTATGTAAACAGATCCGTGTAAGCATAAGAAGGGTAAGTACCAAATAGTGGATAAATGCCAGATAGTTGTTACCTCTGTAACAACTTAAAAAACCTTCAAAAAATACCATAAGATTTCACTTATATGTGGAATCTAAGAAACAAAACAAACTGGGGCAGGGCAAGAGGAAAACCAAGAATCAGACTCTTAAAACTATAGTGAACAAACGTATGGTTACCAGAGGGTGGTGGGTAGGCTATGAGGATTAAGGAGGGCATTTGTGATGACACAGGGTAATGTATGCAAGTGCTGAATCACTATATTGTACACTTGAACTAATATTATACTCGATGTTAACTGGAATGTAAATAAAAACTTAATAAATAAACCATTTTTTTCAAAATAAAACCCACCAAACAAGATTAAACTTAAACCATGAACTTTTAAGAAAGGAAATGGATAACAGGCACTTTTAAGTGGAAATCTAAAAGTCAGTTCTTCCTACCCACTAAAACAATCTACAAATCAGCCCTATTGCGCTATTTTGCCACTAATACAAAAAACAAAACAAAACAACAACAACAAAAACACCCACATACACACACAAAAAAACAAAACAAAATAAAAACCCATCCTTGCAAGTTCCTAGCTAATTCACCAGAGGGCTCTCTCACCAAAAACTTCTGTCATCTCTTTCTAGAAATTCTAGGCATCTGCAGCTTAAGCCTTGGCCTTCTTAAATACCTGTGACCTCAGAATCTTGTGACATAGACAATTTCATTTCAAAGGATAGAACTTTAGAAAACAAGGAATTTCTTTAAAAGAGTAAGGGTAAGAAATCGATTAGAAAGAATAATACTTACATGTAAACATAATTCGCTGGGTATAGAAGTTATCACATTCAGGTCCCTTTTGAATACTGATATGTTAGCAGGCTGACTTGCAGCCACATTGAACAGAATCTTAGAGCCTGTCTGCTGAAAATTAGGGGACTGTGCAGGACTATCTTGAAGTCCACTGTGGCTGATGCCTATGACTTCTGGCACTGGACATGAGAGCGTATCTTCAGCAGAGGAAGAAAATGGAGAGTCTATGCTTTGGGTATCCTTCTGACTCTCAGGATAGATGCTAGATATGCTATGCTCCTGATAGAGCAAGTTTCTTAACTTTTCATCCAGAGTTTTAATTCGGTTGTCTGCAAACTCCATTTTTGGAGGTCTTTCCCCTTCTGATTCCAAGACAGCAGTGGGTAGAAGGGCAGTCAGTTCAAGGCCAGGGGTCTGAGTGGGAATGACCATCTTAGGAGAACTTGCTTCAGCGTTCATTGTGGTTTCTCCTTCTTGGGAAATAAACTCTGCATCCATAGATGGCTGCTGCACTACTAAGGACTGAGGCTTTTGATCAGACATAAATGCGAGAGTTGTAAGAGAGTTACCAGCAATCTGAGTTGACTCGCCAGGAGGGACCATAAGTACATCAGCCTGACTGGCAGCTTGGTGACATGGATATACAGGTAGAAATATGCCTGCTTGGTTGGTGAGTCCCTCACATTCAACTGCAACTGCACGAACTGAAGTAGCAGTATAACTTGAACTACTAGTAACTGGTGCCATTATCTGCCTGTCATCTTCCACTTGGTAAAATACAGCTGGATGCTTAGTTTCTACACTGGCATATTCAGAAATCTTACCATCAACTACATCCTTGAGTTCTGACTTGGAGGCAAAAAGTACACGCTGGCATGGATTACTTTCTAGAGTGGGCAGTGTGTCCTGTGATAGTTCCTTATTACTTGTGGTTCTTGGACCTGGAACAATAACAGAGAATAGCTAGGCATATATTAATAAATACAAAGTACAGACTGGTAACCAAACTCAAAGGGGACAAGAGGAGCAAGGGACAAACAAGAACCTGTGTGAGTAAGTCTTATAAATAAGACTCAAAATACACAGAATTCAAACTGTCAAGGAATAAAAACCTCTTATTTTTTCATAAATATTATAATTTTAAAAATATTAATTTTAAAATGTTTTACATTATACCCTGATAATAACACCTTCAAAAATGCTTATGAAAATTCTCCTAAGAATGAAATACCCATGAACACAAACTAAAGATATGGTAAATATTTTGTGACCCCTCCAAGTCTGGATAAAGTTGGCAGACAATGAACACTTACTAGGAAGTCGAGATAGCCCAGGAACTGTAGACAGGGACTGCTGAAGAGAAGGAGGAGACTGAACCTCACGGTTTCTTATTGTCTGATTGATACAGAATCGCCACCGTCCAACTGGGGATGACTGAGAAGCAGATTCATCTGCAGAAATAATTAGTAAAAATCAATATGCTAAGCAATTTTCAACATGTTTACCCTATTAAGGAAACCAAGTTAAAACATCAATTTGTCTTGTATCTCCATTTCCAACAGCACTGGATATGTGTAATTTATAAGACCAGACCTCCCAACACTGGCAAATACTCTAAAGAACTAAGCACAAGATAACATTAGGGAAGGATTTTATAATCTATGAAACAAACATTTTATCAATAGCAATTAGAAGCAGGGCACATTTCTGGGAAAAAATGGAAAGCACTTTCTCCAATAAAATCTGTTATCTCCTGTTCTGTATCCTGATTATGATGATGCTTACACAAATCTATGAGTATTAAAATTTACAGAACTATACACGAAAAGAAAAACATCAATTTTACCACATGACAACTTAAAGTAAATCCCTACATCTTTACTCCTACATTGTAAACTTGTCAAATAAGTAATTTTTTAAAACTCTACCCTACTTTATTAGTCAGAAATCTGCTCAAATTCCTCCTAACAAGAAAGAACAGCGGAGGACCCTGGCATCCTAACACAAAGTAAATTTCAGGGTAATGGTATCTGATTTCATGACTCCCACACCACCTGTTGCTTCTTCATGTTGTTATAATTCCTTCACAGGTCCTCATTTGTCTATGGCTCTTCGCCCCCTCCCAGATACTCTAAATATAACCATGACCAGAGCTGAAAAGAATGGAGAGATAAAGTCATCAGAAAAGAAAACAGAAGACCCCATTTTTAGTCCCTGGAAGTTTAGTTAGTATCTGATAATTACAAAAACTTATCAGTGATCACAGCAGAAGTATAACACTAGTGGAAGGAAATCAAGATATAAATGACTATATTAAAACATGAGGCAAACTTAGAACATAGTGATATTAGTTAAGTTCTGTCTATCTCATATTAGTGGTTAAAAAAAAACCAACTTACCAGTTAAGTTCAAACAGTAAAGCCGTTAAAGGTCATCAGTACTGTGACTGCTTTTCTTGTAACATACCATGCAACGACTCAGAAATAAATTAATTGGGTAAAGAACCAACACTTGAAGGAAATCTGGAGAATGGTTTTACTTCTTACGTCTGGCCTTTTTAAAAAGGCCTTTCAAAGTACAGGAAAACCTACATTAATAATTTACTAATTTCCTTTATTGGCTAAAGGAAATGTTTCCCAATGAAGATGTGTAAATTAAAGTTCAAATGTCTTCAAAAGCCACATGGTAAATTTTATTAGATATACTTACTGCTGGTTTGAGTGGATGCAGAACTTATCTGTACTTGTTCAGACGATCCTGTCTGAATTAAAAATGAACAGATAAATAAAGAAGTTCCTGATATAGATCTGAGAAGACCTATTTGCTAAACAACTGCTCTTACTTGGCCACTGTTGGGTTCCACAATAATAGAATCAATTCCGATGGCTCTATCTGCAGCAGACTGGACATGAAGCGTCTCCTGGGCTTGACCTACAATGGCCCTCAGTTCTTCTACAAATTTTTCTTTCTCACTTTCTAGCACGAAGTTATCTTCAACCTGTCCAAAAGTAAGTCTATTAATTTCAGTTTTCTCAAAATTATAATATTGTATCAATGTTGACTATCATAAAGAAAAATAAATTAAAATTAATTATTTAGATACAAATGCCACAATAGAATTAAAAACGACCAGCATGGGGCACCTGGGTGGCTTAGTCGATTGAGCATCCAACACTTGGTTTCAGCTCAGGTCATGATCTCAGGGTCGTGAGATCAAGCCCTTTGTCGGGCTCTACACTCAGTGGGGAGTCTGCTTGAGATTCACTTACTCTGCCCCTCCCCCTGCTCATGCTCTGGCACTCTCCCTCTAAAAATAAATAAATAAATCTTAAAAAAAAAAACTGACCAGCACTAAAATACCACATTATACATTAAATTATTCTCTTTTTGAGACCACTGCCAATTGTCAGATTGTTACTACCTACCAGCAAAAAAGCCAGCATTTTTAAAAATATCTTGCATTCTATAAATTATCATTTGAGGAACATAACTGAGACAATCTTTATGATTCCCACTAGATATCCAAGCCCAAACATTTTTAAATCACAAAATGAAATATCTCTAAAGTTATAAAGAATGGCCTGGAGAGAGTTCAGAAGATACTATGTTAAACAAGAGGCAGAACTGACAACATTATTAACTTTTAAAATGCTTAATTCTATTTCTCTAGGAATGCATATCTAAAGAAAACTGGCAGAAACAAAAGCATTATGTACTCTTCCTTCCACCCTTGCTTATCTGCATTTAAAAAGGGCAAAACTACTAACTTAAGACTAACAATTCAAAGAAAATATGAAAACTAAATGAAATGATGAACATTAAACATCGATTAGTAAGATGATATATCAGAAACTAACACGTTAGGATTATGTGGCATATACTAAAAACTATTGATGCTTAGGCATTATGTCCAAAGATTCTAATTTAATTAGGGACCCAGGCAATGGATTTATTTTAAAAACTCTTAAGGTGACTTTAACATGCAGCCAGGGATAAGTATCACTGACCTAGATAATGTCTTAATAAAACCCCCTCACATGTTAGAAATAAATATATTGGAATGAAAAAAGGTACAGTGACTTAGTTTTGATCATAAGCAGTGTAATTCTGTGCAAATTTTAAAAACTAATTGTACCCCCAAAAAGGTTGCTTTGAATAACTGAGGGGAAAAAAAAGAGAATGCTGAAGGGAAGATAATTTGGTTTCATTGTATTTACCATATAGTCTGCAATATCCTCTGGTGCATCACCATCAACATCAAACTTGAAGGTGACCATCTTATTGTTGTGTGTCTCCAGTTGACACTCCACCATATTGTCTCCAGATACTGACACCTGGGCACAAATATTTCACCAATTTAAGAGTCACAATTATTACCTTCTCTTTGCAAATGGACCAAGGAACATGTATGTAGATGAGCTAACATTCAAATATATGGAAAAATAGTTTAAGTTGCTGAGAAGATAAAAAGAGTGCTTTTCCCTATTGAAATACTGCCTTAACACCCATTCTATGAAAATATGAGTTAAATTAGCAAAATATAAATTAGAAATGTGATCCCAGTGGGAAAGAAAAAGGAACACAACTTTTATAAAAAGACAAAAAAAGTCAGAAGACTCACTATATTTTTCCAAAATGCAAAAATATAGTGAGTCTTCTGACTTTTTTTGTCTTAATCCCACAAATTGGCTCTTTAAACAAAAGAAAATGCACTGCTAATGGGGGCAGCCTGTGTGGTTCAGCAGTTTAGCACTGCCTTTGGCCCAAGGTGTGATCCTGGAGACCCGGGATCGAGTTCTGCGTTGGGCTCCCTGTATGGAGCCTGCTTCTCCCTCTGCCTGTCAGAGGCTTCTGCCTCTGCCTCTCTCTGTCTCTCATGAGACATGTATAATGTATATTGGAAATGTATATTGGTCCAACCTTTTGGGACAGCCCATCTACCAATACATATTTTTAAATTTTTTAAACCTTCATACAGTTTCACTAGTTTTATTAATTTATTTTAAATTGAAATATAATTAACATACAGAGTTATACTGAATTCAGGTGTCCAACATACTGATTTAACAATTCCACATGTCACTCAATTGGAACTGGCTCATCAAGGTAAATGTACTCACCATCTGTCACCAAATATCGTTATCACAATGTCACTGACTATATTCCCTTTGCTGTATATACATCTTCCCCAACAAAACGACAAATCCCCAACAAATCCTGCCTGCCAACCACTTTTATTTTTTGTATTAATGAGGTTAGTTTTTTGCTTTTTGTCACTTTTTCACCCATTAATTCTAAGAATGAAGCATTAAAAAGAATCTGGGAGGCTTATAAAGATCTGTGTTCAAAAGTGTTTGCTACAGAGAGATACACACAGACAAATAGACAAAAGGAAAGAGAAAGCCAAAAAGTTAAAGATGACAGACTGGCAGACAAAGAGACTGACAGAAAGAAACAACCTAAATGACAAACAACAGAAGAAATTAAACTAATTACAAAAATAGAGAAGGAAAATTTCCAAATTCATTCTATGAGGCCAGCATTAACTGGATGCCAAAAGCAGATAAAGAAACTACAAAAAAAAATAACTAACTATATGCCAATATCCCTGATAAACATGGATGCAAAAATACTAAACAAAATACTACCAAATTGAATCCAACACAATAAAAAAATCATTCACCACAATCAAGTGGAATTTATTCCTGGGATGCAAGGGTGGCTCAATATTTGCAAATCAATCAACATGATACACACATCGACATGGAAAGGATAAGAACCATATGATCATTTCAATAGGTGCGGCAAAAATATATGACAAAGCACAACATCCTTTCATGATAAACCCCTCAATAAAATAGGTTTATAAGGAACAAACCTCAACATAATCCATAGATAATATCTATATTATATCCATAGACATATATAATATATACATAGATAATATATCCATAGATAATATCACGCTCAATGATGAAAAATGGAAACCTTTCCCCCCCAAGGTCAGGAAAAATTCAAGGATGTTCATTTTCATCACTTTACTCAACATAGTACTTCAAGTCCCAGCCACAGCAATTAGATGACAAAAACAAATAAAAGGAATCCAAATCGGTAAGGAAGATGTAAAACTTTCATTATTTGCAGATGACATGGTACTAAATATAGAAAAGCTAAAAAAAAAAAAAAAACCCTACTAGAACTGATAAATGAATTTACTAAGGTCGCAGGATAAAACATCAATGGACAGAAATCAGTTGCATTTCAAAACACTAGTGATGAATCACCAGAAAGAGAAAGAAAGCAATCACATTTACAAATGCACCAAAAATAATAAAATACCTTGGAGTAAACTTACCAAAGAGGTGAAAGACCTGTACCCTGAAAACTATAAAATACTGATGAAAGATGAATATGACACAAATAAATGGAAAGATATTCATGCTAATGGACTGAAAGAACAAATATTGTTAAAATGACAACCCAAAGCAATCTATACATTTAACACAAACTCTATCAAAGTAATAACATTTTTCACAGAACCAGAACAAAATGTACTAAAATTTGTATGTGACCACAAGAAACCCTCATTAGCCAAAGCTATCCTCAAAAAGAAAAGAAAAGCTAGAGGTAACACAATTCCGGATGTCAGGTTATACCACAAAGACGTTAGAATCAAAACAGTATGGTAATGGTACAGAAACCAACACCCAGATCAACAGAATAGGACAGAAGGCCAGAAATAAATACACAATTATATGGTCAATTAATCTTCAACAAAAGAGGCAAGAATATACAATTGGAAAAAGACTGTCTCTTTGAAAAATAGTGTTGGGTAAAACTAGAGAGCTACAGGCAAAAGACGGAAACTGGACCACTTTCATATACCATACACAAAAATAAATTCAAAATGGATGAAAGAATTAAATGAGAGGCCTAAAACCATAAAAATCCTAGAAAGGGACACAGGCAGTAATTTCTGTGACACTGGCTGTACCAACATTGTGCTAGATATGTCTCCTGAGGCAAAGGAAATAAAAGCAGAAATGAACAACTGGGCCTATATCAAAATAAAAAGTTTCTGTACAGCAATGGAAACAATCAATAAAACTGAAAAACAGGGATGCCTGGGTAGCTCAGCGGTTGAGCGCCTCCCTTCAGCCCAGGGTGTGATACTGGAGTCCCGGAATCAAATTCCGCATTAGGCTCCCTGTATGGAGCCTGTTTCTCTCTCTGCCTGTGTCTCAGCCTCTCTCTCTCTCTCTGTCTCTCATGAATAAATAAAATCTTTAAAAAAAATAAAAGATAAAAAACTGAAAAACAACCTACTGAATGGGAGAACATATTTGCAAATGACATATCCAATAATGGGTTATTATCCAAAATACATAAAGAAATTCTACAACTCAACACAAAAAATAATCTGGATACGAAATGGGCAGAAGAGAGAATCAGAGCTCGGCAAGATGGTGGAGTAGGAGGACCCAGAGTCACCCCATCCTGTATTTTCAACTGGGTATCATTCACATCCAAGTCAATAAACTGGAGAGTGATCCAAAGACTGGTAAAACAAACTCCATAAATAAATATAGGGAAGAAGCTTCATCTCAAAGGTTAGTAAGGTGAAGGAGGCCGCCTGCAGAAGGGACTAGTTGTGCATACAATGAAAGCAGAGAAACAGGCCCTCACACCAGGGAACTCAAGTAAGGAAGACTACTCCCTATAAAGTTTGGCTTTAAGAACTAGAGGTGTTGAATTCTAGGAGTTTGTAAAACCAGTGGGGCTTTAGAGGTCAGCTGAATCAGCACTAGGCAAGCCAGGAAGGCAAGTGATAGCTGGGCTATCACCCTTAAAGAGACAGCAACCTGTAGAGAGGCAACATAAAAATGGCAGTTCACACAAAGCTGGAGGAAAACAGGAGACAGATATGTTCGTACTGATTTTGGAGCTGGCAGGTGCCAATTTTCTCCACTGCACCTCAGCCTAAGCACAGAGACATCTGCGGGAGATGGGACTGCAAAAGTGCTTGCTACCTAACCCACTAGCACTGTGCCACACCCATGGTTTTGGCTGAGAACTTGCCTACTACAAACCTGCTAGTCTTGGTGCTAGGCTTAGGGCAAATTTTGTTAAATATGCATATGTACCCCACTCAGCTGCAGGGTGCACAGCTGCCATGGGGCAACAGGTACATCCACCATGTCCAACTGTACAAACCCACCAACCCTCATGTGTATTGCCCAGCCATGATCCCCCAGCCACTATTGTGAGTCAAGCTCAACCACATGCCCCTGGCCTCAATAGCGCATAGTCCCCAGACATGGCAGCACTTCAGGGGATCCTGGATAGGACTCATGGCACAGCACAAACTTTGCTAACATGGCAGCCCCACTCCCAAGTTCCTCAGTGGGCACAGCCTCTCAGATGGGCCTGCCTGGGGCCCACTAACACCAGAGAGAGCAACCACAGCCACAACAAGTAAAGAGACAGTGCAGATTACTGCAATGAAAGGAAAACTGACCCAGACACAACAGCAGGTTGTAAACAACACACATAGGATACTCTCCTGAAGTCCCAGTTTCTAGTGAACAGAGGTCCTTGAACTCCAGAGCACTCCAGGGCCCCTTCCTCATAAAGTCACTAATTTCTTTCTTTTTTTCCCCCAAAGATTTATGTATTCATTTTGAGAGAGAGAGAGAGAGAGAGAGAGAGAGAGTGAGTGTGCAGGAGGCAGAGGCAGAAGGTGAGGGAGAGGGAGAGAGAATCTCAAGCAGACTCCATGATGAGCATGGAGCCTGATGCAGGGCTCAAGGTGGGGCTCAAACTCAACTCTAAGATCACAACCGGAGCTGAAACCAAGAGTCAGACACCCAACCATCTGCGCCACCCAGGCGCCACATAAAGTCACTACTTTCAATAGCAAAAGATACAAGTGACCATCTTGTATCTTGTATCAGAGCCAGACAAAATGAGGAGACAAAAACTTACCTCAAATAAAAGAACTGGACAAGGCCATACTCAGAGACATAAGTAACATGACTCATAGAGAATGTAAAAAAAAAGATAAGGAAACTCACTGAACTGAGAAACGAATGGAACACATGAGTAAGACCCATAACACAGAGATAAGTAAAGACATAACAGAGATAAAAGGGCACAAAGAAATGAGAAACATACTTAATGGAATGAATAGCATGATAGAAGTAGAGAAATTAATTAGTGACCTGGAAGAAAGACTAGTGGAAAGTAATTAAGCTGAACAAGAGACAAAAGAACTATGCAAAAAAAGAATAGACTTAGGGAACTTGGTGAATCCATCAAACGTAATAAGATTCAAATAACTTGAGCCCAGAAAAAGAAGAGAGAACAGGGTGGGAGTAGAAAATTTATTTCAAGAAATAATAGTTGAAAACCTCCCCAATATGGGGAAGGAAGCAAAATCCAGTTCCAGAAGCCACAGAGAACCCCCAACAGAATAAAAAAAAGCAGAGACTGACACAAAGACATACTGTAATTAAATCTGGAAAATATAGTAACAAAGAAAAAAATTTCAAAAGCAGTAAGATGAGAGAAATCCTTAACTTACAGAGGAAAAACCATAAGACTAGCAAGAGATTTTTTAACAGAAACTTTGCAAACCAAAAGAGAGTGGCATGATCTATTCAAAGGGCTAAGTGGGAAAAAATCTGCAGCCAAGAATATTCTATCCAGTAAAGCTATCTTTCTGTATAAAAGAAGAGATAGAGTTTCACAGACAAAAACTAAAGCATTTCATGATCATTAAACCAGCCCTGCAAGAAATACTAAAAAGGACTCTGAGTGGAAAAGAGAATGCAAAAGTGACAGTTACATGGGGCACCTGGGCAGATCAATAGGTTCGACATATGACTCTTGATTTCAGCTCAGGTCATGATCTCAGGATTGTGAGATTGAGCCCCATGATGGGCTCTGTGCACAGCAGAGGGTCTGCTATAGATTTTCTCTCCCCTCTCTCTCTGTCCCTCTCCCACCTAGTATGCAAGTGCTCTCTCTCTAAAACAAACAAACAAACAAACAAACTTTAAAAGTAAAAACAAAAAAGTGACAGTAGGGATATAGGAAATAGAAAGTAATAAAAGTGAGTATTTTTGTAAAAAATCAGTTAAGAAACTCACTTAAAAAAGGATAAAATGAACTACCATATACCTGAACTACCATATACCTGAAACATGGGGAGGACAAGAGTTAAGAATGGGTTCAAACTTAAATGACCATCAACCTAATACAGACTGCAATATGCATTAGAGGATATATCAAATTTATCATACATCAAACATTACATCATATATCAAGACCACTAATATTCAAAGAGAAAGAAATCCAAATATATCACTAAAAAATCAATACATGAAAGAGAAAAAGCCAAGAAAGGGTTGGAGAAAATCTTTAGAAACAACCACAAAACAAGTAATAAAATGTAATAAATACACATCAATTGAAGTAATACATCAATTACTTTTGATGTAATAACCAGATTAAATGCTCCAATGAAAAGACATATGGTAAAAGAATGAATAAGAAAACAATGCTCATCTATATGCTGCCTATAAGAGACTGATTTTACACCTAAAGACACCTGAAGATTGAAAGTGAGAGGATGGATAAACATCTATCATGGCAAATGGATGTCAGAAGAAAACCTGAATAGCAATACTTGCATTGGACAAACTAGACATTAAAACCAAGAATGTAAGAAGACACAAAGAAGGACATGTAAATACTTACAAACCTGACATGGGAGCACCCAAATACATAAAATGGTTAATACATAAACATCAATAATAATACAATAATAGTAGGGGACATTAACACCCCATTTACATCAATGGACACATCATCTAAACAGAAAATCAACAAGGAAACACTGGCTTTGAATGAAATACTGGAATAGATGGATTTAACAGATACAGTCAGAACATTCCATCCTAAAACAGCAGAATACACGTTCTTTTCAAGTGCACACTGAACAATCTACAGAATAGATCACATGGTGGCTCTCAAAACAAGCCACAACAAATTCAAGAAGACTGAAGCCATACCATGCATATTTTCTGACCACAATGCTATGAAACTAGAAGTCAATCACAAGAAAAAATCTGGAAAGACCACAAATACATGCAGGTTAAATAACATGCAACAGTCAATTAATGGCTCAACCAGGAAATAAAAGAAGAAATAAAGAAACAAATGAAAATGGAAACACAAGGTCCAAAACCTTGGGGATGCAGCAAAAGCTGTTCTAATGTGGAAGTTTAGAGCAATGCAAGCCTACCTCAAAAAGCAAGAAAACTCTCAAACAACCTGACCATGCACCTAAAGGAGCTAGAAAAAAACACAAAACCTGAAACTGGCAGAAGGAAGGAAATAATAAAAATTAGAGCAGAAACAAATGATACAGAAACTGAAAAAAACAAACAAACAAAGAAAAACAGTAGAACAAACCAGTGAAAGCAAGGACTAGCTCCTCTACCGAGACTTATCAAGAAAAAAGAAAAGGCTTAAATAAATAAAATCACAAATAAGCTAAGAGAAATAATGAACACCACACATAGAAATTATCTTGAGAATATTATGAAAAACTATATACCAGAAATTGGGCAACCTAGAAGAAATGGATAAATTCCTAGAAACAAACTATCAAAACTGAAAACAGAAGGGAATAGAAAATTTGAACAGATAACCAGGAAAGAAAGAGTAATCAAAAAATTCCCAAAAAACAAAATTCCAGGTCCAAATGGCTTCACAAGTGCATTCTACCAAACATTTAAAGAACAATTAATACCGGGAGGCCCTGATGGCTCAGCGGTTTAGCGCCACCTTCAGCCCAGGGCCTGATCCTGGAGACACCGGATTGAGTCCCACATCGGGCACCCTGCATGGAGCCTACTTCTCCCTCTGCCTGTGTCTCTGCCCCTCTCTCTCTCTCTCTCTCTCTTTCTCTCTCTCTCTCTCTGTGTGTGTGTGTGTGTGTGTGTGTGTCATGAATAAATTTAAATATCTTTAAAAACATAAAGAACAGTTAATACCTATCCTTCTCAAACTATTCCAAAAAATAGAGAAGAAAGGAAAACTAGCAAATTTACTCTATGATGCCAGCATTACCCTGATACCAAAATCAAATAAAGACAGCACTGAAAAAGAGAACTACAGGAGCTCCTGAGCGGCTTAGTCAGTTAAACATCTGCCTTGGACTCAGGTCATGATTTCAGGGTCCTGGGATCAGGCCCCACTTCAGGCTTCCTGCTCAGCGGGGAGTCTGCTGCTCCCTCTGCTTCTCCCCCTGTTCGTGTTCTCTTTCTCTCTCAAATAAATAAATAAATAAAATATTTTTAAAAAGAGAGAGAATTACAGGCCAATATCCCTGATGAACATACACACAAAAATCAGTGTTTAAAAAGGAAAAGCAGGGGCACCTGCATGGCTCAGTAAGTTAAGTGTCCAACTCTTGATTTCAGCTCAGGTCATGACCTCAGGGTTGTGAAATCGAGCTTCACATTGGGCTCCACACTCAGTGAGCAGTCTGCCTCTCTCCCTTTCCCTGTACCCCTCCGTCAATTCATGCACTCACTCACTCTAAAATAAAGAAATAGATCTTTAAAAAATGAAAAAGGAAAGAAAACTGGAGGCTTCACAAATCTTCACGAATCTGGACATCAAGTTATACAACTGAGCTGTATTAATCAAAATAGTATGACACTCACACAAAAATAAGCATATAAATCAGTGAAAAATAATAGAAAATCCAGAAGTAAACCCACAACTTTAGGGCCAGTTAATCTTCAACAAAGCAGGAAACAATATCTAATGGTAAAAGGACAGTCTCTTCAACAAAATGGTGTTGGAAAAACTGGACAGCAACACACAAAAAATGAAATTCCACCACTTTCTTACACGATATACAAAAATAAATTCAAAATGGGTTAAAGATCTAAATGTAAGACTTAAAACTAAAAATCCTAGAAGAGAACACAAGCAGTAACTTCTTGACATCAGCACTAACAACTACTTTCTAGTTATCTCCCGAAGAAAGGGAAACAAAAGCAAAAATGATCTAATGGGACTACATCAAAATCAAAAGCTTCTACACAGCAAAGGAAGCAATTAACAAAACGAATTTTGTTTTATATATCTGTATATATCTGCTAGTATAGTGTATACCATATTGCTAGTATGCAAAATATATAAAGAATTTATAAAACTCAACACACAAAAACAAATAATCCAATTACAAAGAACATAGACATTTTCCAAAGATTTTCAAATGGCCAACAGACATGTGAAAAGATGCTCATCATCACAGAAACAGAAATCAAAACTACAATGAGCTATTATCTCTCGCTTGTTAGAATGGCTAAAATCAACAACATAAGAAAGAACCGCTGTTGAGGAGGATGTGGAGAAAAAGGAACCCTCAAGCACTGCTACTTGGAACACAAACTGGTGTAGCCATTGTGGAAAACAGTATGGAGGGTCCTCAGAAAGTTAAAAATAGAACTACCCCACAATGCAGCAATTGCACTATTGGGTATTTGCATAAAGAATACATAAACACTAATTTAAAGGGATATATACACCCCTGTGTTAATAGCAGCACTATTTAGAATAACCAAGATATGGAAGCAGTTCAAGTGTCCATCAATTGATGAATGGATAAACAAGATGTGGTATATTTATAAAATATAATATTATTCAGCCATAAAAAAGAATGAAATCTTGTCAATTGCAACAAAATGGATGGAGCTCCAAAGTGAAATTCTAAGCACAGGAAGTCAGTGAGAGAAAGACAAATACCATAGGATTTTACTCATATTTGTTATTTAAGAAATAAAACAAACAATTGAAAAAAAGAGAGACAATCAAGAAACAGACTACAGAGAACAGGTTTTTAGCACAGGGGAGGAATATGAGGGATGGGTAAAATAGATGATACAGATTAAAGAATACACTTATCATAATGAGCACTAAGGATTGTACATAACTACTGAGTAACTATATTGTATACCTGAAACTAATACAACACTGTATGTTAACTATACTGGAATTAAAGTTAAAAACCTAATAAACTTAATATATTTGTTATGCGTGTATGTGTGTTCAGCAAAAGAAAAGAATATGGAATTATATATATAGGTTTAAGCATCCATCCAAAACATATATCACATTGGTTAGAAACAACAGCTTTAAAGTCTGAACTGGATTCAGATCTATCACTTGCTAATTCAATGACCACAGGATAATTACTTTACTTCTATAATCTTTAGTATCTTTATTCATAAAGATGAGTATACCAACACCTATCATACAGGGTTACTGAAGGATTAAATGATAAAACAAATGCATAACATTTGAAGTTCTACCACAAAAGAATACAATAAATTTGCTACTATTACTAGTACTATTACAACCTTAATCATGTAAAATACTACACATACATACAGAGGGAAAAAAAGATGAAAACTAAAACACTAATAGGAACTATTTCTGAGAGGTGATAAAAAGTAATTTTTATTTTCTTCCTAATATTTCCTAGTACATAATACTCGTACCAGAAAAATTTTTAATGAAAGATATGTTAGCATTTCACAATGCTCTATACTCATGTCTGAAGCAACATGGCCCCAATCTGTCAACAAAGACCTCTACACACACTCTTAACCAAATAATATTTACACACTGACCTGAAGGACAGTAAGTTGGAATTTAGTCCCCTTCTCTGGTCGAGGACAGGAAGCTCTTCTTTGTTTGATCCGATCTTGTTTGCCATTTCCACATGGGATATCAGGGGTATTGATGTTTTCCTTCACAAATGCCACATCATGATTCAAACTAGTTATTAGAAAAAAACAAAAGCAACTCCTATTCAATTTCTCAGAGAAAACAGTATTCGATGATTCTCAAAGCACAGTACTTAACCCAAATCAGAATTAACATCTGAAATTCTATGATGTCTAGAAGAATTCCATTCTGATGGTAAAATTCTAGAAAAACTCCAATTATAAAATCATACATAATGAGTTTAAGGAAAATAAGAAATATAATATCTGAGAATATACAAAAAGCAAATTGTATACTTAAGATTGGTTAATTTAATGGTATGTGAATTGTATCTCAATAAAGATGTTTTTCAAAGTTATGAAAAACTGAGATAATATGTATTTATCTGGCAGTCACCTGACAGTAGTAGGAATGAAAGAAAAACACTGTCATTGATGGACCTTTATGGAACCTTTTATCAGAGGATGCTCTTGATCAATTTTATCTTGTTTGTTTTGGGGTATATTATTAATGTGTTCAAATACAACTCCTAACAATTTTCTATCAAAATATAACTGTTTATGTATTGAACTCAATAGGGTATAGACAGATGAAGTGCAGGACATAAGAACAGGGTAGGAGAAAAAAACAAAAAATGAAAATGAGACTAAAAATATGTAGTAGTGACTTCTTGGAAGATGGTAGCAGAGGAAGAGGACCCCCTATGCTCACCTGTCCCATGAATACAACCAGGTAACTATCAAATCATCCAAAATACACCAGAAATTAACCTGAAGACTAGAAGAATGAACTACACAACTAAAAGTAAAGAAGACGCCACACTGAAGAAGACAGAAAGTGTGGAGACGTGGCTGGGGAGAAAAATAGACTGCAGCCACTGGGGTGGGGAGGAAGCAGTGGTCACAGGAAAGGGTTACAGACTACCCATACAGGGTAGTGAATGGGAAAGCAAGTCCCCGTAGCAAGAGAGGTCAAATTTTGTGACTCTTGGCAATCAGTGGGGCATAAAGCCTGGAGTTTTAAAGCTCACTGGGCTTGGCTGGGATACAATCCACAGGGGATTGTTCTGCTCTTGCAGAGTAGACAGACAAACAACCTGTGGGTATACAGTGTGGAAAGAGTGATATGAAGAGTAACTGGAGTACAAAGTGGGGAGGTTATTTATTCATTTCAGACCACATCCCAGAAAGGCAGCATTCACGGAGAGAAACCTTCAGGAAGAAAGGAGCTAGGTGGTGCTATTTCCTTCCCCTGACCCTAAGTGTAAGCACAGGGCCACCACAGGAACCAGCACAACTCTGACAATCCCTACCTAACATGCTTACACCAAGCTCTGCCTCTCCCACATTCCAGTGGTACCTCGATTTCCCAGCTCTTTGCCATACTCCCACCTTGGCAGGCCACCTCCCCAGAAGACTGGCCCCAAACTCTGCTTACACATTGTCTCCTGACAGGAATTTTGCAGAGCCTCAGTTACAGTGGTGGTGAGAAACAGACCAGAGCACACCTAGTTAAAACATGCCACTTCAGGAAAGGGGACAAAACGCTGCCCACAACCAGCAAGCAAAGTCTCTGCAGACAACTGACCTGAAGGACAAAATGCCTAGGACAAAATAAGAGCATACGCAGGACATACTGGAGACACTCCAGCAAGCTACAGGCCCTGTGGAACAGGGATACTACTGAGCAGGGCACAAGGACCTATTCATCATAAGGCCATTATCCTTAAGAACAGAAGATGTAGCTGACTTTCCTAACAGAGAAAGAGGCACAGAAATATCAGTAAAATGAGAAGACAGAGAAATTTATCCCAAATGAAAGAATAGGACAAAGCCACAGCCAGAAATCTAAGCAAAAAGGAAATTAGTAACATGCCTGATAGAGAATTTAAAGTAATGTTCACAAACATACTCACTGGACTTGAGAAAAGAGTGGAAGACATTAGTGAGATCCATAATACAGAGATAAGGAATAACATAGCAATGATAAAGGGCTCATTAAACAAAATGAGAAGCACACTTGACAGAATGAAGAGCAGGATGGAAGAAGCAGAGGAACAAATTAGTGACCTAGAATACAGAATACTGAAAAGTAATCAAGTTGAACAAGAGAGAAAAAAGAATTATGAGAAATGAAAATAGACTTAGGGAACACAGTGACTCACCAAATGTAATAACATTCGTATTATAGGAGTCCTAGAAGAAGAAAGAGAAAATGGAGTAGAAAATTTATTGTAAGAAGTAAAAGCTGAAAACTTCCCTAATCTGGGGAAGGTAACAGACATCCAGATCCAGGAGGCACAGAAAATGCCCAACAAAATCAATAAAAGGAGATCCATACCAAGATATATTGTAATTAAATTGGCAAAATACAGTGATAAAAAAATAAAAGCAGCAAGGCAAAAAAATATAGTAACATAAAAGAGAAACTCCATGGAGCACATGGATAGCTCAGTTGGTTAAGCATCTACCTTCAGCTCAGGTCAAGATCTTGGGAGTTGCGGAATCAAATCCCACATTGGGGTCCCAGCTCAGTGAGGAGTCTGCTTCTCCCTCTCCCTCAGTTCCTCCCCCCACTCATGCTCACTAAGTAAGGCTCACAAAGTGGGGCCAGCAGAGGATTTTTCAGCAAAAGCTCTGCAAGCCAGAGGGGAGCGGCATGATAGATTCAAAGTGCCCAATGAGAAAAATCTGCAGTCAAGAAAACTATCCACCAAGGCTCTCATTCAGAATAGAAGGAGAGATAAAGAGTTTCCCAGACAAATAAAAACTGAAGGAGTTCATGACTGCTAAACCAGCTCTGTAAAAAATATTAAAGGGGATTCCTAGAGTGGGAAGGAGAGAACAAAAGTATAAAGGTAGGAAACTAAGCAGTAAAGATTAATATTTCTGTAAAAATTCAGTCAAGATATTCACAAAATAAATGCAAAACACGTAAAATATGTAACTATATGAAATATGACAAAATATATCTAAAATGTGGGGAGGAGAGGAGTAAAGAATAGGCCCAAACTTAAACAACCATCAAATTAATACAGACTGCTACATGCAGAAGAGGTCATATACAACCTAATGGCAACCATATCTCAAAAACCACTAATAAATATGTAAAGGACAAAGAGAAAAAAATCCAAATATATCAATAAGGAAAATCACCAAACTGTGAAAAAAATAAAACAATAAAGTATCAGAGAAAATCTTCAGAAACAAACCACAAAACACAGAATAAAATGACAATATATCAATAATTACTTTGAAGGTAAATGGACTAAATGCTCTAATCAAAAGTCATAGGGGGACAGAATGGATAAGAAAATAAGATCCATCTGCAAGTGGCCTATAAGAGACTCATTTTAGATTCAAAGACACCAACAGATTGAAAATGAGGAGGTGGAGAAACATCAATCAAGAAAATGGATGTCAAAAGAAAGATGGAGGAGCAAAGCTTATATCAGAGAAAATAGACTTTAAAACAAAGACTGTAACAAGAAACAAAGAAGGACACTATATAATCATAAAGGGGATATCCAACAAGAAGATATAACAATTATAAACATCTAGGCACCCAAGAGATGAGCAACAAAAGACAAAAAGTTAATAACAAATACAAATAATCAATAATCATAGTAGTTGAGTACTTTAACACCCAACTTATATCAATGGACTGATTATTTAAACAGAATACCAGGGTGCCTGGGTGGCTCAGTTAGTTAAGCATCTGCCTTGGGCTCAGCTCATGATCTCAGGGTCCTGGGATCAAGCCCCGTGTTGGGCTCCCTGCTCAACAGAAAGTCTGCCTCTCCCTCAACTCCTCCCCTCACTCATGCTTGCTCGCTCACCCTCTCTTAATCGCTCAAATAAATAAATAAAATATTTTTAAAAAGATAGCAACAACACTGGCTTTGAATGAAATACTGGAATAGATGGATTTAACAGATACAGTCAGAACATTCCATTCTAAAACAGCAGAATACACGTTCTTTTCAAGTGCACACTGAACAATCTACAGAATAGATCACATGGTGGCTCTCAAAACAAGCCACAACAAATTCAAGAAGACTGAAGCCATACCATGCATATTTTCTGACCACAATGCTATGAAACTAGAAGTCAATCACAAGAAAAAATCTGGAAAGACCACAAATACATGCAGGTTAAATAACATGCAACAGTCAATTAATGGCTCAACCAGGAAATAAAAGAAGAAATAAAGAAACAAATGAAAATGGAAACACAAGGTCCAAAACCTTGGGGATGCAGCAAAAGCTGTTCTAATGTGGAAGTTTAGAGCAATGCAAGCCTACCTCAAAAAGCAAGAAAACTCTCAAACAACCTGACCTTGCACCTAAAGGAGCTAGAAAAAAACACAAACAAAACCTGAAACTGGCAGAAGGAAGGAAATAATAAAGATTAGAGCAGAAATAAATGATATAGAAACTAAAAAAATAGAACAGACCAATGAAACCAGAAGTTGTTTCTTTGAAAAAAATTAATAAAACAAACCTCTAGCCAGACTCATCAAAAAGAAAAGAGAAAGGAGGTGCACCTGGGTGGCTCAGTTGGTTAAGTGCCTGCCTTCAGCTCAAGTCATGATCCTAGGACCTGGGATCAAGGCCCACATCAAACTTCTGCTCAGCAAGGGGTCTGCTCCTTCCTTTCTCTCTGCCCCTCTTCCCACTTGTGTTCTCTCTCAAATAAATAATTAAAATCTTTTTTAAAAAAAGAAAAGGAAAGAGAAAGGACCCAAATAAACAAAATCACAAATGAGAGGAGAAATAACAACTGACATCACAGAAATATGAACAATTATTGGAGAATATTACGAAAAATTATATAACAACAAACTGGACAACCTAGAAGAAATGGATAAATCCATGGAATTATATAAACTCTCAAAACTGAAGCAGGAAGAAATAGAAAATTTGCAAAATCAGATAAAGATACCACGAAAAAAGAGAACCACAGGCCAATATCCTTTATCCTTGATGAATACAGATGCAAAAATCCTCAACAAAATACTAGCAAATCAAATCTAACAATACATTAAAAAATCATTCACCACAATTAAGTGGGATTTATTCTTGGATTGTAAGGCTGGTTTAATAGTTGCAAATCTATTAATATATTACATCACATCAATAAGAGAATGAATAAGAACCATGTGATCATTTCAATAGATGGGGCAAAAGCATTTGACAAAGTACAACATCCATTTATGATTAAAACTCTCAGTGAAATGGGTTTAGAGGAAACATACCTCAACATAATAAAGGCCATCTATATAAAACACACAAGTAACATCATACTTAATGAGGAAGAACTGAGAACATTCTCGTTCTCCTAAGGTCAGCAACAAGTCAAGGAAGTCTATTGTTTCACTTTTATTCAAGATAGTACTGGAAATCAAGCCACAGCAATCAGACAACAAAGACAAAAATAAATAAATAAAAGGCATCCAGATTGGTAGTAAGAACTAAAACTTTCACTATTTGCAGAAGACACGATACTGTATATAGAAAACCCACGGGCAGCCTGGGTAGCTCAGCAGTTTAGTGCCACCTTTGGCCCAGGGCATGATCCTGGAGACCTGAAATCGAGTCCTACGTCAGGCTCCGGCATGGAACCTGCTTCTCCCTCTGCCTGTGTCTCTATCTCTGTCTCTGTTTCTCATGAATAAATAAATAAAATCTTAAAAAAAGAAAAGAAAATCCAAAAAACTCCACCACAAACTGCTAGAACAGATAAAGAAATGCAATAAAGTTGCAGGATATAAAATCAATATACAGGTATCTGTTGCATTTCTTTCTTCGTTAAAGATTTATGTATTTGAGAGAGTGAGAGAGAGAGCGCGAGTGAGCATGAGCAGGGGAGGGGCAGAGGGAGAGAGAGAGAGAGAAAGGATCTTAAGCAGGCTCAACGTGGGGCTTGGCCCCAGGTCCCTGAGATAGCAAATGCTGGCAAAAATGTGGAGAAGAGATAACTACTGTGCAGTTAGTCAGACTGTAAACTGGTGCAGCCACTCTGGAAAACAGAATGGAGGATCATTAAAAAATTAAAAATAGAACTACCATATGACTCAGCAATTTGACTTCTGGGAATATATCCTCAAAACCAAAAAAACTAACTCAAAAAGATATCTGCACCCCTGTGTTCATAACAGCATTATTTACAAGAGCCAAGACATAGAACATGGAAACAACCTGTCTGTCCATAGATGGATGAATGAATAAAGAAATTGTGGTGTGTGCATATATACACATACACTCACACAGCAGGATATTATTCAGCCATAAAAAAGGGAAATCCTACCATTTGCAACATCATCAATGGACTTTGAAGGCAGTACGCTAAGTGAAATAAGTCAAAGAGAAAGACAAATAATGTATAATCTCATAAGTGGAATGTAAAAAAAAAACAAAACAAAAAAGTAAAAAAAAAAAAAAAAAGAAAACCCTACACAAATTCATAGAAAAAGAGATCAGACTTGTGGTTACCAGAGGTAGAGGGTGGAGGGAGGGAAAACTGGAAGATGGTGGTCAAAAGGTACAAACATCCAGTTACAAGATAAATAAATACTAGGATGTAATACACAACATGCTATATTTAACACTGCTGTGTGAGATACAGGAAAATTGTTAAGAAAGGAAATCCTGTGAGTTCTCACCACAAGGAGACAAATTTTTTCCTTTTTTTTCTTTTTCTTTTACTGTATCTATATAAGAAGTTGGATGTTAGTTGAACCTCTTGTGGTAATCACTCCACAATGTATATGTAAATTAAACCATCATGGTGTATGCCTTAAATGTATACAATGATGTATGTCCACTATTTCACAATAAAACTGGAAAAAATTACAATCATAGAATTAAAAACTCATCAAATGGGTACAATAGCAAAATGAATCGAACAATGGAAAGAATCAGTGAACTTGAAGAGAGAACAATAAAAGTTATCTAATTTGAACAAACACAGGGAAAAATATTAGTTTACAACTACCAAAAAATAACAGTTATATACCTAGTTGTAATTTATTTCTTTAAATTAGATGGGCTTTTACTCTAAATTGCACTATTCTTTCTTTCCTTTAACTCTCATAAGCTTTTCTTAAAAATAGAGTATTATAATAATGAGAACAAGAAAATGGTGAATAATTTAACAATCCATATGATCATTATTAACATAAAAAAGTAAAAAAAAAGAACTTTTTATTTTTATTGAACATACACACAAATACAAGAACACAGAAGCTTCTCTAATCAAGAATCAAGATTCACCAAGGGGATGCCTGGGTGGCTCAGCGGTTGAGCCTCTGCCTTTGGGCTCAAGGCATAATCCCGGAGTCCTGGGATCGAATCCCACATCAGGCTTCCTGCATGGAGCCTGCTTCTCCCTCTGCCTATGTCTCTGCCTCTCTCTGTGTGTCTCTCATGAATGAATAAATGAAGGAATGAATAAATAAATAAAATCTTAAAAAAAAAAAAAGATTCACCAAGCACCTATTGAGTACAAATACTTCAAAATACTCTCGTTGTTTTCATGGTATTAATGTGAGAATACTCACCTTCTAACTAAATCCGGTTTTAGAAAAGCTGCTTGTTGTTCAATTCCAATGGCCTGGGATACAGGCTGTAAATAGTACAGAGATAAAACTTGTTATAATAGTAAACTTCAAGCTAAAAATGCAATCTGCAATTATTTCCAAAAACATGGTTGCTACATTCCATATTTTGGTTATCTCACAAACTAGGTAGAATGTCTACATTACTGAATGTTTGCTGTTATTACCAAACATAAAGAAAAATAAAATATACCAGTATTTATATTCATCAATATTTTTCATTTGAAAAGATAGCACTATCTTATATACATACTTTGGTTTGTGTTATTTTTCAATGGAGAATATGGACATTCAGTTTCCTGTCCTGACTGTAAAACCAGTACTAAAAGGAAGAGTTGCCATTTCACAAAAAGATAAATAAAATGACTCAAGCTTTAACTTACTTTGTGCTCTGGCTCTTTCTTGCTCTCTTTCCACTAAACTACTGACAACTATCTTTTTTGAGGCATTAGTAATAGTAGTTGTAATACTGGTCCTCTAAGAAGGAAAATGTCAACCATGTTGGAAAACAATTTTAAACATTTATATAACCCATCCTACATACTCTCATTGGTGACAGCAGAACGTACTTAAAATGCATATCTACCAAAATTGATCTCTTTCCTACCTAGTTTAAACCCTCTATGATGGTTCCTCATCTATAAAGTTAATTTCCTTTGGATGGCAAAGTCTTCCATGAACTGGTACCTGCCTCATTCTCAGACTCCTTTACTTGAAGCCACACTGAACTGTAGCTCCTTTGAATGAGTTGGGTTCTTCTATATACTATGACTCTACTTATGTCCCTTCATCTTCCTGGACTATTTCAACTCCTCCTCAGTCCTGTCCAATCTATGAACAGAACTCCTATATACAAGAAGCCTTCATTACAACAGGTTCCAGAAAAGCCAGCAAAACCACATTGGGTACTCTATAAAACATACCTTAGCTCATATCTTGTTTTCTAAACTATAAGGGATGAAGGTTTCCTAGAGAAATGGCTGATTCCAACATTAGGGCAAAGAAAGTACAAGATGAGGCTGGATCATCTTGTTATGTCAAAAAGTAAAGAACTGCTCAAAGAATGATGGGAATATATCAAAATTATACAGGAGCCAGACTGAAGGGGTTCCTACTGCTCAAATATTGGACAATTTGGGCATCAAGATAATGATAGTAACAATATAACCCATTTGATAGGATGAGAATACATAAGTTCATACCAATACAAAGTTTCTACAGCACAAAGCCAACTAATAAATATAAGAAATGATGAAATCAGAAAATCATCATTAATGATAAAACTAGTGGGTAAAATTTACATAGTTTAAGAATATATCCCCACAGATTACTTATTAATTACAAAAGCAAAAAAAAAAAAGGTTACTTTATAGTAGAACACTATATATAGCAGGCCTCACCTTAACCAAAGAATTAAACTTAACCTCAGCAATAATGGGACAAACTGATATCACATGCCTCATAATATGGTATGATGTGCAAAGAACACATCATCGCTTATATGGTATTCCTGACAAAAATGCATGATCTGAATCTGAAAAAAAGGAAACTTCAAACAAACTCAAATTGAAGGACATTCTTTTTCTTTTCTTTTTTGTAAGTAGGCTCCATGCCCAGTGCAGACCCCAATGCAGGGCTTGAACCTACAACCCTGAGATCCTGGACATAAAGCCTAAGGAAATAATACATAGGTAGAAAAAAGTACATAGTATAAAGTTCACTTCATAGTAAATACTCAATAAATGGTAGATGTCTCTGTGTTTTGATTGTGGTATTATACATAATAAAAACTGCTGCAAGTTAGTTGTTCAGGAATAGGGAATAAGTTAGGTAAATATGAATATTTATTGCACTATCGTGTGGCCGTTTAATACTGGAATTATGAAGGCCAAGTAAAGGCAGGAAAATTACTTACCCGTACTTGTTCCATTAAATAAATAATGGTATATTCATAGAAAGGATATTATGTAGCTCCTTAAAAATGTATTAAAAGACATAAGTTAACACTATAGGTGAAAAAAAATTATAAAAGAGTATGTATAGTATGGTTACATTAAAATTACA
The DNA here is from genome assembly GCF_048418805.1 of Vulpes vulpes. Lineage (NCBI taxonomy): Eukaryota > Metazoa > Chordata > Mammalia > Carnivora > Canidae > Vulpes > Vulpes vulpes. The sequence continues at coordinate 43,752,818 of NC_132796.1, forward strand.
TATATGTATAAGCATATAAAATGGTCTGGAAGAATATATGACAAGGTGTTAAATAAGCTTACCTATGTATTCATCTTTCTTTGATAATAAGAAGAAAGATAAATTCAACTTTGTACAGATTTATCAACCCTCAAATCTGGCAATTACAGGGCAGGTCCCCATTATTTCAATGCACAACATTATAGTCATTTTAAACAAAAGTAAAAAGGGAAAATTTCATTAAATCTGAAAGACATGTATAAAAATAGCCCAGCATCCATTTGTAAATATTAGTTTTGAAACTCCTCAAAATATTATGAGAGAACTTGATTTGAAGCTTTCACATAAAAAAGACAGATGAACCAACTATTAGCCATGATTCTGAGGACACAAAATAGCATTAATAATCCTGTTTATAATTATAAGTGGTTATAAAATATCATTCCAAATTATTATCATAGTAACCATGTCTTGTTTCTCTTTACTTAATCCATAGGCTTTACCTCCAGATTTATGCACCAGGACACCATGTCAGAAAACCTATATATCTACCACTTACAGTAGTAAGTGGTACACTTTGATATATACGTTCCATATAAAGTATTACACTTTGATATATATGTTCCATATAATATATATGTTCCATATGTTCCATCTCGCTGGGACTCAATATAATTCTTTTAAACTTTCTTTAATACAACCATTTGTTAAGTTGGATACATTTTGTTGAATCTTGTGTGTATGAATAAAAGAAATCTCATTGCCAAAATACTTGTTTTCGTGTTTAAATAGTGATTATGTTAAAAAGCTAATTATCTAACCTACAAATTAGAAGCTAATTTGTCCAGGAAAAAACCTCAGGAGGGGTTGACTAGGTTGGAAGGGAAAAGAGAAGGCAGGAAATGATACTTTGTGCTTATTTCTCAACTACTCCCCACCTTAAAGTCGGAATGAAAGACAGGCACCAATCCCCTTTCCTAATGAGACCTTGATAATCTGGATGCCTGAGACCTTAGTAACTTGCTAGCAAAGTTTGATAATAGTGAAGTACATCTGCACACATGCAAAATGAGGACAAGGCCAAAATGAGAAGCAAAATTAGGCTTGGATTCCATGGGCCAGACGATCCCCTCCTCTCCATTTGGACATTTAAAACACTCTCTTATATTTGTTTTTAGATCTTTCTCACCCATGAGGCTGTGAGCCATTTGAGGAAGCTGTAAAATTTATCACAATATTGCCAGTGCCTAACCAACAGCTGAAATAGGAATAGATGCTCAATAATAGTCTTTCATTATTATAATATTCTCATTTTTATTAGTTTTTATTTTTATTATAGCAACAAACCGATCACTATTAAGCATTCGTTTAAGCTAAGCATTTCATATACATTATTTAACTAAATTTAACCCTATAACAACTCTGAGCAGTAGGCATTGCTATCTTCATTTTACAAATGAGCAAACTGAAGCTGTGATGGAAGCAAAAATTGAGTCACTAAGTGGAAATTAATGAACAGATAAATGATTCTGAAGAGTATTGAGGATGTGCACACCACAGAGGCTTTTCTGTTAGTTTTTGTTGGTTCCTAACCCTCTTTCTCCTTTATTTAACTTCATCATTACTTGTCCTCCTCCCACCAGTGATTCTTAGCCCTGGATGCAGTTTATAATCTCAAGGGAAGGAGAAGAGGAGGTAAGAAAGAAAAAGGAAACAAAAAACAAGAAACATTTAAACATTTCATAAACTGCCTTATTGTATTCACAACACTACAAACCATGTCTTCCTATGATGTGCTTTTTTTATCAACCACCATTTATTAAGCACTTACTACATGTCAGGCACTTCTTACATATATCTCATCTAATCCTAATAAGCCTGCAAGGTAGGCATTTTTTTTTCTGACAAGATGAAAATTATCCACATACAGAAAAGTTGAATATTCGTTCAGTAAAAACCTATATATCTACCACTTACAGTCTACAGCACTTTAATATAATTGCATATCACATGTATATCCATCAATCCATCTAACTTTTTACATTTCAAAATAAGTTACAAATGCAAGACAGGCATTTTAAAATGTCATTTTACAAATGAAAAGAATCAGAGCTAAAATAAATTAAGTAACGTTCCTCAAATCATATAGTAAATAATTTAGAAACGTTATTCAAACTCAGGTCTAACTAAAGATGCAAACTGCTCAAAACTACATGTATGATGTATATAGATAGCTGTTTAACAGTGAAATTCTTATTTTTAAAAATTATCATTGTATATATCAACTTCCATATCTTTATAAAGTTATTCATCTATAAAGTCATTGCTTATCTAAGGCCAATACCTGGCCAACCCAAGATTCTGAACAATGAAATTTACTCTAAGAAATAACTGATCCACAGCACAGTTCCATGGATAAACTCACATAATGACACCCAAGCTATTAAACAGGCAAGGAAAAAAAGATGAAAACATATCAGCACCACAAAGATCAACAGATAAGAGTGACAGAAACTAAGAGGAAGATTCATTAATTATAAGGCAAGTAGAACTAGATAAAATAAAAAAAATTATGTGGGCTTTACTCCACAGTCTTCCAAGGAAGTACCTCATGAAAGGGAACTGAAAGTCAACTTATATTTTATACTTTGCCCCTATTATCTGTCCCCAGTTCGGTTATCAAGGGTCTGTACCAACCATCAAATTGATCAGACGCTGCTCTTGGTACAGCCCTCCAAGCTTTCTACAGCTATTTGGAGAGAGCAACTAATCCTGTTTTGGTTTTTGGTTTTTTTTTTTGTTGTTGTTTTGTTTTTTGTTTTGTTTTGTTTTGTTTTGTTTTGGAAGCAGTGAGAAAGCCTAACAGTAGGGTAGAGGGAGAGAGAGTCTCAAGCAGAATCTGTACCAAGTGCAGAGCCTGATACCATACGGGCTGGATCTCACAACCCTGAGACCATGACGTGAGCCTATACCAAGAAACCAAAGCTTAACTGACAGTGCCCCTAATATGCATTTTATTTTATTTATTTTTTTAAAGATTTTTAAAATTTATTTATAAAGATTTTTTATTTATTTATTTCAGAGAGAGAGAGAGCACACAAGAGAGGAGAGGGGCAGAGAGACAAGCAGACTCCCCCCTGAGCAGGGAGCCCAGGATCATGCGGAAGGGGTAAAGGGAAAAGCAGACTCCCTGTTGAGCAGGGAGCCTGATGTGGACTTGATCCCAGGATCCCAGAATCCCAGAATCATGACCTGAGCTAAAGGCAGACCTTTGCATTTTAAAACAATCACTCTGCTTCTTAGAATGAGAAAAGGGTTATAAAGGAGCAAAAGCAGGAAGAACAACAATTAGGTGGCTACTCTAATCATTCAAGTAAGAGAGATTAGACCATCACAATAATGATGGAGGTGGTGAGTAGTCAGGTTGTAGATATATTTTAAAGGAAAAACCAAAAGGCTTTCTGATGATTTGAAGGGAGATATGAAAAAAAGATAATAAAAGATGTGCATAGATATATGGCTTGAGTTTCCATTTGCTGAGAAGGGGACAACCAAGGAAGGAAGACCCCTGGGGCAGTGGTGGAGGGGACTGCGAAAGAAAGTGTTTTATTTTGGACATACTGAATTTAAAATGCCCATTCTATATAATCAAGTAGAGATATTGGGTGTAAAATGAAGAAATATAGGAAAGACAAACAAAAACAAACATTCTTTCCAAGAACACAAAGTCAAAAGCAAGGTGGGCTGAAAATATGAAATACGCGCACATGTGCACACACACACACACACATATTCTGGTCTGTCTGCTGAGAACTCTGGTAACTATAACCCGCAAGTAGCAGCAAACACACCTAACATCCATATTTTGGTTTCTAAATTATATTGCCACTAGTTAGGGCTCCAGGGAGAAATGACCAATTCCATTGATGGGGCAGGGAAAGTACAAAATGAGCATGAAACATCATGCTGTGCCAGAAAATAAAGAAGTACTCAAAGAATAATAGGGACATGTTAAAATGACACAAAATCTACCCTGAATGTGTGGCGATTAACCAAGTCTGGGGTACTTTAACCATCAAAATAAATAATGATAACATTATATCACAGCCTATTAAATAATAGAAGGCCCTATGAGTCCACACCTAATAAATAAATTAATTAAGTAATTAAGTAATTAAAGCCAACTAATAATAAACATAAAGAGGAATGATGAAATTAGAATATCATCAATAGATACACTGGTGGATGAAAGTTTTGATGAAAGGGATATTTACAGTCTCAGACAGCTACCTACAAATAATTCATAAATTATAAAGGTAAAAATGGCAATTTATAGTGGAAAAGATTGGTAGGCCCTACTTGAAACAAGTAATAAAAGTTAGTATGCCCTGAGCAGAACAGAATGTCACTTACATGGTATTCCTTACAAAAATCCATGGAATCAAGTCATGAGAAAAGTTCAAACAAATACGAACTGAGGGATATTCTACAAAAAAAAAAGGCCTGTGCTTATCAACACTGTCAATAAAACAAAGAAAGGCTGAAGAAATGTTTGACATTAAAGCAGACTAAAGAGAAAAACAATCACCCCCAAAAAAACCCTGATGAAGCACTTCACAAAAGAAGATATTTGAATCTCTAAGAATTACCTGAAAAGATGCACAACTTTGTTACTTATCAGAGAAACGCAAGTTAAGACCACAATATATATTACATCACGTTCACCAGAATGGCTACAATTTAAAATACAGGTCATGTTAAATGTTGATAAAGATGTAAAGAAACTAGAACACTCATGCATTGCTGGTAGGAATGTATTTTGACACAACAACTTGGAAAACTGTGTAAAATTACTTAGTATAGTTAAATATACCTTTTCCCTGTGACCCAGCAATCCCACTCTTACATATATACACACAAGAGAAATCAGTGCATGTGTCCATCAATAAAACATATGGGAACATTAACAGCAGCTTTATTCCTAAGAGTCAAAAACCAGAACCAATCTCAATGTATGTATACAGGAGAACTGATAACTGAACTGTGGCATATTCTAAAATAGAACATCTCATTTTTTTTTTTTACAAAAAAATAAACTACCTATACATGCAACAATATGGGTGGATCTCAGTGAAACTTCTAGGAGCATAAAAATATTCTCTATCTTCATTTGCACTTAATGGAGGAATACATATGTGAAAATTCAGTAAGCTGTATATTTAAGATTATGGTACTTTAATGTATATGTGCCTTCTATACTTGAATAGCAAGAAGAAATCTTTTTAGAAACTGATATGATCCAATTCTGATAAAATAATACTAAAACAATGTTCTGTATATGTGTATGTATAGAAAAATTTCTGAAAAACCTTAAAGGTTTCGTTTCTGAGAGCTGAGATAACTGGTAATATTAAAACTTCAGGGCAATTTGAATGTCTTTTATTTCTTTCTGTTGCCTGATTGCTGAGGCTAGGACTTCTGGTACTATGTTGAATAGCAGTGGTGAGAGTGGACATCCCTATCCTGATCTTAGGGAAAGGCACCCAGTGTTTCCCCCATTGATAATGATATTGGTTGTGGGCTTTTCATAGATGGCTTTTAAGATGCTGAGGAATGTTCCCTCTATCCCTACACTCTGAAGAGTTTTGATCAGGAATGGATGCTGTCTTTTGTCAAATGCTTTCTCTGCATCTATTGAGAGGATCATATGGTGAATGTTTTTTCTCCTGTTGATATGATCTATTACATTGATTGTTTTACGAGCGTTGAACCAGCCTTGTATCCGAGGGATAAATCCCACTTGCTCATGGTGAATAATCTTCTTGATATACTATGGGATCCTATTGGCTAGTATCTTGTTGAGAATTTTTGCATCTGTGTTCATCGGGGATATTGGTCTATAAGTTTGGAAGTATTCCATCTCTTTATATCTTTCCGAACAGCTTTAGTAGAATAGGTATTGTTTCTTCTACAAATGGTTGATAGAATTCCCCTGGGAAGCCATCTGGCCCTGGACTTTTGCATCTTGGGAGGTTTTGATGACTGCTTCAATTTCCTCCCTGGTTATCGATCGGGCTGTTCAGGTTTTCTATTTCTTCCTGGTCCAGTTTTGGTAGTTTAGGGTTTTCCAGAAATGTGTCCATTTCTTCTAGATTGCCTAATTTATTGATGTAAAGCTGCTCAGAATAAGTTTTTAAGATCGTTTATATTTCCTTGGTATTGGTAGTGATCTCTCCTTTTTCATTTACGATTTTACTAATTTGAGTCTTTTCTCTTTTGTTTTTAATAAGGCTGGCTAATGGTTTATCTATCTTATTAATTCTTTCAAAGAACCAACTCCTGGTTTTGTTGATCTGTTCCACAGTTCTTCTGGTCTCTATTTCTTTGAGTTCTGCTCAAATCTTAATTAACTCTTCTTCTGCTGGGTGTAGGTCTTATTTGCTGTTCTTTCTCCAGCTCCTTTAGGTGCAAGGTTAGCTTTTGTATTTGAGTTCTTTCCAGTTTTTGGATGGATGCTTATATTGCGATGTATTTTCCCCTCAGGACTGCTTTTGCTGTATCCCAAAGATTTTGAACTGTTGTATCTTCATTCTCATTAGTTTCCATGAATCTTTTTAATTCTTCCCTAATTTCCTGGTTGACCCTTTCATCTTTTAGCAGGATGCTCTTTAACCTCCACATGTTTGAATGTCTTCCAAATTTCTTCTTCTGATTGAGTTCTAGTTTCAAAGCATTATGGTCTGAAAATATGCAGGGGATGATCCCAATCTTTTGGTATTGGTTAAAACCTGATTTGTGACCCAGTATGTGGTCGATTCTGGAGAAAGTTCCATGCGCACTTGAGAAGAATGTGTATTCAGTTGCGTTTGGATGTAAAGTTCTGTAAATAACTGTGAGATCCATCTGGTCCAGTGTATCACTGAAAGCTCGTTTCTTTGGAGATGTTGTACTTAGAAGATCTGTCAAATACAGAAAGTGCCGTGTTCAAGTCTCCCAGTATAAGTGTATTATTATCTAAGTATGTCTTAACTTTGGTTATTAATTGATTGATATATGTGGCAGCTCCCACGTTAGGGACATAAAGATTCATGATTGTTAGGTCCTCATGTTGGATAGATCCTTTAAGTATGATATAGTGTCCCTCTTCATCTCTTATTACAGTCTTTGGGATAAACTTTAGTTTATCTGATATGAGGATGGCTACCTCTGCTTTCTTTTGAGGACCATTTGAATGGTAAATGGTTCTTCAACCTTTCATTTTCAGGCTGTAGGTGTCCTTATGTCTAAAATGAGTCTCTTGTAGATAGCAAATAGATGGGTCTTGCTTTTTTATCCAGTCTGACACCCTGCTCCTTTTGATGGGATCATTAAGCCCATTCACATTCAGAGTTACTATTGAAAGATAGGAATTTAGTGTCATCATAATACCTATTCAGTCCCTGTTTTTGTGGATTGTTTCCTTGGACTCCCTCTTTCTTTTACAGGGTCCTCCTTAATATTTCTTGCAGAGCTGGTTTGGTGGTCACATATTCTTTCAGTTTCTGCCTATCTTGGAAGCTCTTTATCTCTCCTTTTAATCTGAATGACAGCCTTGCTGGATAGAGTATTCTTGGCTGCAGGTTCTTCTCATTTAGGACCCTATATATATTGTGCCAGCCCTTTCTGGCCTGCCAGGTTTCTGTGTAGAGTCTGCTGTTATCCTAATACTTCTCCCCATAAAGGTTAGGGATTTCTTGTCTCTTGCTGCTTTAAGGATCTTCTCTTTATCTTTGGAATCTGCAAGTTTCACTATTAAATGTTGGGGTGTTGAATGGTTTTTATTGATTTTAGGGGGGATCTCTCTATCCCCTGGATCTGAATGCCTGTTTCCCTCCCCAAGTTAGGGAAGTTCTCAGCTATGATTTGTTCAAATATGCCTTCTGGGCCTCTGTCCTTTCGGCGCCTTCTGGAACCCCAATTAAATGTAGATTTTTCCTTCTGAGGCTGTCATTTATTTCCCTTAACCTTTCCTCGTGGTCTTTTCATTGTTTTTCTCTTTTTTCCTCAGCTTCCTTCCTTGCCATCAACTTGTCTTCTAGGTCACTCATTCTTTCTTCTGCCTCATTAACCCTCATCGTTAGGACCTCCAGTTTGGATTTCATCTCATTTAATTGATTTTTAATTTTGGCCTGATTAGATCTAAATTCTCCAGTCATGAAGTCTCTTGAATCCTTTATGCTTTTTTCAGAGCCACCAGTAGCTTTATAATTGTGCTTCTGAATTGGCTTTCTGACATGGAATTTTAATCCAAATTCTGTAACTCTGTGGCAGAGAGTACAGTTTCTGATTCTTTCTTTTATGGTGAGTTCTTTCTTCTAGTCATTTTGCTCAGTGCAGAGTGGCTAAAAGCAAGTTGCACTGGAAAAAGGAAGGAAAAAGAAAGAAAAAAAGTGGAAAACAAACAAAAAACAAAAAACAGGGAGGAGTATCCTCTGATTCTATATACTGTAAGCACCTCGACTTCCCCTGGAGCTTTCCAGTGCTGCTTGGTCAAGAAGTTGCTCTTCCCCTGTCCTTCCAGAGGTCTTCTGGGGGAGGGAACTGCTGTGCTGATTCTCAGGTATGTGTACCTGGGGGAGCTGCCCCACCCCCTTCCAGTTGCACAGCTCAGTGGGAGTTGTTTATCCTGTGAGGCCCCTGCTCCTTGGTGGCCCTGCTCAGTCCCAGGCACAAGGGGACACCAGGAGGAACAACAACAGTGGCAACGACAGCTCTACAGCCCTGGAGTCAGCTCCAGCAGTAACTACCACAGTCTCCCAGTCCACAGGGGCCTGGATGCTCCGGGGGCCAGGGGCGCTGATCTGCACAGCTCGGGACTGCCTGGCAGTAGGAGCATCCTCGCTGTACTGTGTCTTCCTGGCCTCCTCCTCTCCCAAGGGGAGCACCGGATCCTGGGCTGTGTCCCCAGCGCCTTGGGTTCCATGTCCTGCGCTGCTGGAATCTCCCTCCCGAGGGCCGTGCAGCCCCCTCCGTGGGGAGCTGCCGCCTGAGCTGCTCCCGAGGGCCCGTGGGGCATGCACTCCAGCCCTTTAGGGAGCTCCACCCGAGGTGTGTGGTGCGCTCTCCCCTGGGGCACACTTCCTCTGTTAGTGACCCCAGGAACCTGGAGGCTCCACTGCCCCTCCTGGGATCCTGCCCGAGTTGCCTGCAAGCCTTTCCCTCCAGGAAGATCGATAAAGTTTCTGCTTCTCCCGGACTGGGCTTTCATGCCCTGGAGGCTCTCGCTGCCCGGCCTTAGCCAGGCTCCTCGCGAGGGCTCCTCCGTCTTGAATGCTTTTTTTTTTTTTCCTGTCTTCCTACCTTGTTAGAAGCGCAAACTGTTCTCACTGTGGAATTCCAGCTGTTCTCTCTTTAAATCTCAGGCCGAATTATTAGGTTTTCAGGATTATTTGGAAGTTATTTAGATAAGTTGGTGGGGACAGGTGACTTGGGGATCCTACTCTTCCAACATCTTGCCCCACCTCCACAAGATTTTTTTTAAACTAGAATAAAGTCATAACATCCCAGAAAAATAGAAAAAGAGTGCCATCCACAGATCATAAATAGTGGGCAATCTCCAAAGGAACAGAAAACAATAGATCACATCCACAGGAAAACAAAATCTATGGAAACCAAAGCTTCAAACACATACGTGGAGAATACTACTACAAAGTTAGGATTTATTTGGGAAGCACCAAACCTACTCACAGTGGATGCTAAAACATGAAGTGGCTTTGGGGAATTCATCTGGATGATTAAATGGGAAGGTAATGGGGGAACAACCAGGCAATTCTACCCAACCCAAACCTCTCTTGTGCTACAACGTAAGCAGCAATGAAGGTTGCCCAAAAACTCAAACAGGATCTGAACCAGAAAACCAGGAATCACCAAACCCCTGAGAAACACCAAAGCTTAGAAAAAGAGAAGCAAAAAAAAAAAAAAAAAAAGAAAGAAAGAAAGAAAAAGAGAAGCACCAAACTCAATAAAGTCTTTCTGACAATTAACTTGAAGTAGGTATTTAATGCTGCCTGGCAGTCTTACTACCATTTATTTTATCATTCTCTTAGAAAACTAATTTATACCTTCTCCTCTCGCCTCAAACTTTTAACACATACTCCCTCCCTCAAATTCATGGTCTGACGATGACCATGCTTCTATTTCACCGAGAAAATAAAAAAGAAACAAGAAAAGAATTGCCATAAGCTCCCACTACCACATCTACTCACCTATTATCATTTGTGCCCACACTCTCTGCCTTCACCCATACTATTAGGGGCAACCTGTCTGGGCTACTATGCTAAGGCCAACCCCTCTATTTAGAAACTAAACTTCATCTCCTCTCACCTTCTCAAGAACATCACTCCAGTAATTCTCCTTTCTCTTTCCTATATTGCCAATTTTCCCCTCACTTTGAAATCATTCCTATTATGAGACTCTATCCCCATTAAAACAAACCCTCACAATCAGAATCCATTGAGCTATGACCAATTATGATGCTAGGGCAGGGAGTAATTGAATAAGCCTATAATAACTTGTTGTAAGATAAGTTACATTGTGTAAATGTAGGTTCAAAGAATGATGGGGACATGTCAAAAGTGTGAAGGAACAAGCTTGAAGAGGATCCTACTAGCTTAATATGAGATAGCTGATGCATCAAAATAATGATACTAATGAGTTAAAACCCATAGAATAAAATAAAAATCTCTACTGTTACACATTTAAATAAATCAATTAATAAATAAATGGGAAAGAATGGAAAGCTGTAATCTAAATAATAAATACAGAATTTGAAAAACACCATCCGCAATCACCATAGTAAAAATTATTATAGGCAACAATATTCAAATGGCTACCAAAACTGTGAAAAAAGGTTTATGATAAACATAGTCTCAGAGTAACTCCCCACAAATTACTTAATTATAACATAAAAATAATGACTTTTCAGTGGAAAACTATAGTAGACACCACCTTAAACCAGTGATCAAAATTAATATCACAAATAATAAGACAATGGATATCATGTGCCTCTTGTTATAATGCACTGAAAAGGACCCAACATCACCTTTAGAGTATTCCTGCCACAAATGTATAACCTGATCTAATCATGTGGAAACATCAGGCCAACCCATTTTGAATACTGATCTATAAAATAACTGGCCTATATTCATCAAAATCATCAAGGTCATGAAAGACAAAGAAAGGCTAAAACAATTGCTCCAGATTAGAAAAAGCTATTCAAGGAGCATGACAATAAAATGAAAACAGTTATCCTAGATTGTATCCTGAAGCAGAATGGTTTTTTCTTTGCTATTATGAAGAGAAGTCATATATTTTAGGAGAAATCTTCTTTAGAGAACAGTTAAAAATGAAGATCCGAGAGGATTCTGGAACACTCATTAAACATCCCACTCAGTACAGCTAACTACAAAAGATCTCACTGCTATTGCAAGCATTCATAAGATGTGAGGTGAGGCAATGTTAACCTAGCAGTTACAAACTTTACACACTTTAATTGAGGAAGCCCAAATCAGCTATCAACGTTGATCAATCAGGCTTTCATTTTAGGTATAAAGCAACACCCCCAAAAATATCACTAAACATGGGAGGAGATTTAGCAACTATAAAATTAATAACTTATATTCTGTCCCAAAGGAATGACGCATGAACATGGAAATAAGCAAATTAATGGATAGAACTCAACTGTACACCAATGGGAGAAAGGGAAGATGAATGAACTAGAGCTACATATATGAACATGGATGAATTTCATAAATAATATTGACTTTAAAAAATGCAAAAGAATGTATATGCTAGGATACTATTTACATGAAATTTTAAATCTTGCAAAAAAAAAAATAGGTATCCAGAAGACAGCAAATGTGCTAATAGCTTATTTCTTAAGGTGAGTAATAGGTATATGGGCATTCCTTGTGTTGTTCTTGATATCCTTGCATATATCATAAAGATTTCACTGTAAATATTTTAAGTCAAGAATATAGGATAACTAATGAAATATTTTAGCAATAGTAAATCCTGTTATATAAGAGGTTCTTACATATACCAATTATGTAATCCTTAATACAAAAAATGTACTTGCTTGGGACACCTCGGTAGCTCAGTGGTTGAGCATCTGCCTTTGGCTCAGGGTGTGATCCCCGAGTTCTGGGATCGAGTTCCACATCAGGCTTCCTGCATGGAGTCTGCTTCTCTCTCTGCCTATGTCTCTGCCTCTCTCTCTGTGTGTGTCTGTGTGTGTGTGTGTGTGTGTGTGTATGTCTCCCATGAATAAATAAATAAAATCTTTTTAAAATGTGCCTTTATTTATTTATTTATTTAAGACAGAGAAAGAGAGAGCACAAGTGAGGGCAGGGGAAGGAAGGGCAGAGGGAGAAGCAGACTCCCTCTTGAGTAGGGAGCTTAACACTGGGGCCGATTCCAGGACCATGAGATCATGATCTGAGCCAAAGGCATACACTCAACCAACTGAGCCACCCAGGTGCCCCAGAATATGCCTGCTTTAAAAACAAACAAAAAACAACTATCGATAGTCCCATCAGTTCAGATCAGGTTTGCCACCAAATGAATTTAGGCAAGAAATTAAAGAAAAATCCTTTCAGTATACAGAAATTTTTAGAATTAAGGCATTAGGAACTATAAGAAGGAGAAATCTACAATCGTAGTGGGATACTTCGACACATTTTTCTCAGAAAGTAAAAGAACTGGACCAAAAGAGATATAAAGAATTTGAATATGATAATTAGGAAGCATGATGTGATACAGAGAAAACTTGGAATACTCCTCCCAGAATGGAAAATATAAATCATTAGCAGATAAAGGAAAAAAAATTCCAAAAAGTAGAAAGCTGGCCCAACTACATGAAGAAAAAATTTTATTAGATGAAAATATAGAAGAATGTTTTATGCTCATGAGCCTTCCTAAGCAGGATACAAAATCCAAAAGCAAAAAAAAAAAAAGTGAATAGATTTGATCTTATAACAAACTTAGCAGATAAACAAAAGCTTCTGTCTGATAAGGGACACTATAAGCAAATTAGAAAGACACTAGAAGAAAGCACTTGCAATATATTTAACAAATAATTAGTATCAGAACATATAATAAAATCAAAGAGAAAAAGGGGAAACCTTCAAGAGACAAATGGGCAGAGAATATGAATGGTTATTTTCAAAGAAAAAAATGAATATGCAGTAAACAAATGAAGAGTAAACAAACTATGGTATAGCTGTATAAGGGAATACTATACAAACAATAAAAATAAGCAACTAGTGATACATGTAACAAGTTGAATGGATCTCAAGTCAGTTTCAAAAGGTTATACATTGTATAGCTCCACTGATACAGTATTTTCCAAGGACAAAATGGTCATGATGGGGAACAGATTAGTGACTGCCAGGGGTTGGAGGTGGAAGAGAGTGTGACTATAAATGGATACTCAAAGGACTTTTTTTGAGTGATGGAACTGTTCTGTATTCTGTTTGTGGTGATTGCTATACAAATCTATACATTAAATAAATTAATAGAACTACAAATACACATAAAGTAAGTGAGTGCATGTGATAACTGGCAAAATCCAAACAAGGATTTTAGTTTAATAGTATTGTATACCACCAATATCATGGTTTTGATGATTGCACTATGATTAAATAAGATGTTGATATTGTGGGAAGCTGAGTGAAGGGTACACAGAAACTCTGTAGTATTTTGGCAACCTCTATGTGAGTCTCAAATCATTTCAAAATAAAAAGTTAAAAATAAACATATGAAGATATGTTCATCATCTTTAGTAATCAAGGAAATGTAAATCAAAACAATATTTTATTTTTAATGTATCACCTTAGCAAAAAAATCTGATATTATCAAATAGACAGATTGTGCCACCAGCTGATGAGAATTTAAATTGGTCTAGTCCCTTGAAAAAGCAATTTGGCAATATGTATTAATATAAAAAATGTATAGAACTATGGTCTAATAATTCTGCTCCAGTGTCTCCTCTAGCATGATCTACTTTGTTCATTGTAATATTAGTAGTGAAAAATGAAATAGATAAAATGTCCATCGGGAAGAAGTCAAACTCTCCCTCTTCGCCGATGACATGATACTCTACATAGAAAACCCAAAAGCCTCCACCCCAAGATTGCTAGAACTCATACAGCAATTTGGTAGCGTGGCAGGATACAAAATCAATGCCCAGAAATCAATGGCATTTCTATACACTAACAATGAGACTGAAGAAAGAGAAATTAAGGAGTCAATCCCATTTACAATTGCACCCAAAAGCATAAGATACCTAGGAATAAACCTTACCAAGGAGGTGAAGGATCTATACCCTAAAAACTATAGAACACTTCTGAAAGAAATTGAGGAAGACACAAAGAGATGGAAAAATATTCCATGCTCATGGATTGGCAGAATTAATATTGTGAAAATGTCAATGTTACCCAGGGCAATTTACACGTTTAATGCAATCCCTATCAAAATACCATGGACTTTCTTCAGAGAGTTAGAACAAATTATTTTAAGATTTGTGTGGAATCAGAAAAGACCCCGAATAGCCAGGGGAATTTTAAAAAAGAAAACCATAGCTGGGGGCATCACAATGCCAGATTTCAGGTTGTACTACAAAGCTGTGGTCATCAAGACAGTGTGGTACTGGCACAAAAATAGACACATAGATCAATGGAACAGAATAGAGAACCCAGAAGTGGACCCTGAAATGTATGGTCATCTAATATTCGATAAAGGAGGAAAGACTATCCATTGGAAGAAAGACAGTCTCTTCAATAAATGGTGTTGGGAAAATTGGACATCCACATGCAGAAGAATGAAACTGGACCACTCTCTTTCACCATACACAAAGATAAACTCAAAATGGATGAGAGATCTAAATGTGAGACAAGAGTCCATCAAAATCCTAGAGGAAAACACAGGCAACACCCTTTTTGAACTCGGCCACAGTAACTTCTTGCAAGATACATCCACAAAGGCAAAAGAAACAAAAGTAAAAATGAACTATTGGGACTTCATCAAGATAAGAAGCTTTTGCACAGCAAAGGATACAGTCAAAAAAACTAAAAGACAACCTACAGAATGGGAGAGGATATTTGCAAACGACATATCAGATAAAGGGCTAGTTTCCAAAATCTATAAAGAACTTATTAAACTCAACACCAAAGAAACAAACAATCCAATCATGAAATGGGCAAAAGACATGAAGAGAAATCTCACAGAGGAAGACATGGACATGGCCAACATGCACATGAGAAAATGCTCTGCATCACTTGCCATCAGGGAAATACAAATCAAAACCACAATGAGATACCACCTCACACCAGTGAGAATGGGGAAAATTAACAAGGCAGGAAACAACAAATGTTGGAAAGGATGCGGAGAAAAGGGAACCCTCTTACACTGTTGGTGGGAATGTGAACTGGTGCAGCCACTCTGGAAAACTGTGTGGAGGTTCCTCAAAGAGTTAAAAATAGACCTGCCCTACGACCCAGCAATTGCACTGTTGGGGATTTACCCCAAAGATTCAGATGCAACGAAACGTCGGGACACCTGCACCCCGATGTTTCTATCAGCAATGGCCACAATAGCCAAACTGTGGAAGGAGCCTCGGTGTCCATCGAAAGATGAATGGATAAAGAAGATGTGGTTTATGTATACAATGGAATATTACTCAGCGATTAGAAACGACAAATACCCACCATTTGCTTCAACGTGGATGGAACTGGAGGGTATTATGCTGAGTGAAATAAGTCAATCGGAGAAGGACAAACAGTGTATGTTCTCATTCATTTGGGGAATATAAATAATAGTGAAAGGGAATATAAAGGAAGGGAAAAGAAATGTTGGGAAATATCAGGAAGGGAGACAGAACATAAAGACTCCTAACTCGGGGAAACGAACTAGGGGTGGTGGAAGGGGGGAGGAGGGCGGGTGTTGGAGGGGAATGGGTGACGGGCACTGAGGTGGACACTTGACGGGATGAGCACTGGGTGTTTTTCTGTATGTTGGTAAATTGAACACCAATAAAAATTAATTAGAAATAGAAAAAAAAAATGTCCATCGGTAGGCAGAATAGCTAAACTGCAGTATAGTCTTATTAATGAATACTATGGGACAATTAAATACAATCCAATATACCTATATGTAATGACATACATATATTTCCAAGACACATAATTAAGTAAAAAAAAAAAAAGGTACAAAGTGACACATACAGTAGAATCTCTTTTAGGCGCTTAAAGACAAAAATCTAACCAGGAAATGGTGCTATGTATAATTTAAGCATGCTATATATCTATATATGTAACTACATAGAAAAAAATCTGGAAGAACATACATCAACCTGACAACACGAGGGGCAAGGACATGGGTGGGTCAAGTGAGGCTTCTCAGCACTGTTTTAAATTTTTACCAAAAGTATATAGTGGCATATTACTCATGTGATTAAAGTAATTGAAAAAAGACTTTTTAAAGAGGAAAAAGGCAATTGTGGTAAAGACTCAAAGTGATATTCAAACATTATATTGAGTAGGAATGCAACTGCATACAAAATGCTGAGGTTTAATATTTCTCTCCAGCATCTGAAAATGAAACCATCTAAATAGATGTTTGATTATACCACAATGTCAAATGAAAAGAAATCAATCTTGACCACCAGAAGTACTAATTCACTAATACTAACACATCACACCAGAGGAGGTAAGAAATGCTGACCTTAGTAACAGATAAATATCAGAATAAGTGGTTTTCCATATGATTTGATAAAATTATCAAAACCACAATTGGCACATCTGAACTCATGATTCATTTCCTGTCTCTTATATGCCCCTGGTCCATTGCTAAGTAGGAAAATAAAATGGACAAAAAAGAACAGATATTATTAGGTTGCCCACTAAACACAAGTTCATTATCAGTTTGGAAGTCCTGATTAGCAACAAGAATAATTAATATCAACAAAGAATCCTTCTGCCACTGAGAACAGGCTGACAGGTATCTACAGATATTCTTATTAATTTATTCAACAAACATGTAACAAGCAACTATTTGTATCAAACGCTGTGCTAGGTGCTAGGAATACAGAGGCAAATAGTGTACAGATCTCTGTGCAAAAAAATTTCATTTTTATTGTGGAGGCTGACAGAAAATATAAGCATAGCTTGCTATTTGACCAGACTGAAGATGTCTCTTTCCTCTACCTTAGCAGTAAATTAACCCAAGTATCAGAAATTGACTCCATCCCTTTGTCATCAACTTTCTAGGGTTTACTGACAAGATTACAGTGGTTATCTCACTTAAGTGATATTTTGCAATGACAAAATTTAGGAAAGTGAGGTTCTACTTCTAATACCCTCTTCCATTCCCAGCAGTTACCAATGAAAAGTGCTGGACAATGTAAAAAAATGACTGCCTAAAGGCATAAGAGAGAGCAAGCAAAAGCAGATAGAAACAGGTAGGAAGGTGACAGTGGGAAAAAAGGAAGGACAATGGATTGAGTTTGCCATTTTTATGGCTTTTCACCTGAAAACAAGCCGTATAGCAGCTAAAAATCAGAAGAACCCCAACATTCTTACAAGATTGAACAGAGGAAGGAATCTGATAATATGGAGCCTTAGAGATCACAAAGCTCCTGGTGCTCCACCACACAGCAGGAAAAGATCCAGGCTACACAGATGCCTCCTGACACTTCATCTAATGGCAGAAGGCAACCCAAATCATTATGTCCCCACCCTCCATCCAGTGGCAAGAGCCCATATAGACCCCTCAAGTCCTGACCAGCAGTAGATAGTGACCAGATAAGTGCTTCTATAACCTAGTGGCACTAGAAGAGATCAAACAAGAAGGGTACCAGCATCAGGTGGCCAAAAAAGAGGCCAAGGAAAATGCTTTCCATACTTCAGCCAAGCATACAACACTCTTGAAATCTAACACTTGCAGCCCAGAAAAGCCCTTTCTACTAACTGCACGTGGCACTAATAAGGGCCCAGAGAGGGGTCAACCTGAGCCAGAAGACCAAGCACACCAGAATAGCATTGCAAGAGCTCAGGAAACTAAATTATCTTTGAAACTAGAGGGGATCCTAGTGGCTCGGTGTTCAGCGCCTGCCTTCGTTCAGCCCAGGGCCTGATCCTGCAGTCTCTATTTATTCATGAGAGACAGACAGAGAGAGAGGCAGAGACATAGGCATAGAGAGAAGCAGGCTTCATGAAGGGAGCCTTATGTGGGACTTGAACCTGGGACTCCAGGATCATGCCCTGGGCCGAAGGCAGGTGCACTCAACTGCTGAGGGATTACTTAAAAATAAAATTTTAAAAAAGAATTGTTCTACCAAGATGTCCTTTGTTTTTTTAAAGATTTCATTTATTTATTCATGAGAGGCACACATACAGAAAGACAGGGAGAGAGAGAGAGAGGCAGAGACACAGGCAAAGGGAGAAGCAGGCTCCATGCAGGGAGCCTGATGTGGGACTCGATCCCAGGACTCCAGGATCAGGCCCTGGGCCGAACGAAGGCAGGCGCTAAACCACCGAGCCACCCGGGCTGCCACTGTTGGATCCTCTTGGTTAGCATCTTGTTGAGAATTTTGCATTTGTGTTCATCAGGGATATTGGTCTATAATTCTCCTTTTGATGGGGTATTTGTCTGGTTTTGGAATCAAGGCAATGCTAGCCTCTTAAAACGAGGTTGGAAGTATCCCATCCCTATCTATCCTTTAAAACAGCTTTAGTAGGATATGTATTATTTCTTCTTTTAACGTTTGATAGAATTCCCCTGGGAAGCCCTGGACTTTTGTGTCTTGGGAGGTTTTGGATGACTGCTTCAATTTCCTCCTTGGTTATTGGCCTGTTTAGGTTTTCTATTTCTTCCTGTTCCAGTTTTGGTACTTTGTGGTTTTCCAGTAATGCATCCATTTCATCTAGATTACCTAATGTGTTGGCATATCGTTGCTCATGATACATTTTTAAAATTATTTGTATTTCCTTGATATTGGCTGTGATCTCTGTTTCATTCGTGATTTTATTAATTTGAGTCTTTTTCTTTTTAATAAGGCCGACTAGGGGTTTAT
The DNA here is from genome assembly GCF_048418805.1 of Vulpes vulpes. NCBI lineage: Eukaryota > Metazoa > Chordata > Mammalia > Carnivora > Canidae > Vulpes > Vulpes vulpes. Next base: position 43,771,905 of record NC_132796.1, read on the forward strand.
CTATCTTATTAATTCTTTCAAAGAACAAACTCCTAGTTTTGTTGATTTGTTCTACATTTCTTCTAGTCTCTATTTCATTGAGTTCTGCTCAAATCTTTATTGTCACTCTTCTTCTCCTTGGTGTAGGTTTTACTTGCTCTTCTTTCTCCAGTTTCTTTAGGGGCGAGGTTAGCTTGTGCATTTGAGTTTTTTCCAGCGTTTTTGAGGGAGGCTTGTATTACGATGTATTTCTCTCTTAGGACTGCTTATGCTATATCCCAAAGATTGTGAAGGGTTGTATCTTCATTCTCATTAGTTTCTATGAATCTTTTTAAGTCTTCTCTAATTTCCTGGTTGATCCATTCATCTTTTAGTAGGATGCTCTTTAACCTCCATGTGTTTGAATTTCTTCCAAATTTCTTCTTTTGATTGAATTCTAGTTTCAAAGCACTGTGGTCTGAAAATATGCAGGGGATAATCCCAGTCTTTTGGCATCAGTTGAGACCTGATTTGTAACCCAATTTGGACCATTCTAGAGAAAGTTCCATGTGAACTTGAGAAGAATGTGTATTCATTTGCATTTGAATGGAAAGTGTTGTATACACCTGTGAAATCTACTTGGTCCAGTGTATAATTTAAGGCCCTTGTTTATTTCGTGATGTTCTGCTTAGAAGATCTGTCCTTTGCCGAATATGCCGTATTGAAGTCTCTTACTATTAATGTATTATTATCTACGTATCTCTTTACTTTGGTTATTAATTGATTGGTATACTTCGCAGCTCCCACATCAGGGGCATAAGTATTCATGACTGTTAGGTCTTCTTGTTGGATAGACCCTTTAAGTATGGTACAGTGTCCCTCTTCATCACTTACTACAGTCTGGGATAAACTTTAATTTTTCTGACATGAGGATTGCTTCTCCAGCTTTCTTTCAAGGACCATTTGAATGGTAAATGGTTCTCCACCACTTCACTTTCAGGCTGTAGGTGTTCTTAGGTCTAAAATGAGTCTCTTGTAGACAGTATATAGATGGGTCTTGCTTTTTTTTATCCAGTCTGATACCCTGCATCTTTTGATGGGATCATTTACCCATTCACATTCAGAGTTACTATTGAAAGATAGGAATTTAGTGTCATCGTAATACCTGTTCAGTCCCTGTTTTTGTGGATTGTTTCTTTGGACTCTCTCTCTTTTTTTTTTTTTTTTTTTAACAGGATCCCCCTTAATAGTTCTTGCAGAGCTGGTTTGGTGGTCACATATTCTTTCAGTTTCTGCCTTTCCTGGAAGCTCTTTATCTCTCCTTCTATTCTGAATGAGAGCCTTACCGGATAGAGTATTCTTGGCTGCATGCTCTTCTCATTTAGTACCCTGTATACATCATGCCAGCCCTTCCTGGTCTGCCAGGTCTCTGTGGAGAGGTCTGCTATTCATCTGATATTTCTCCCCACATAGCTTAAGAATCTCTTGTCTCACGCTACTTTACGAATTTTCTCTTTATCTTTGAAATTTCAAGTTTCACTATTAAATGTCGAGGTGTTGGTTTTTATTGATTTTTGGGGAGTCTTCTCTATCTCTTGGATCTGAATGCCTGTTTCTTTTTTTTTTTAGAGAATTTTTTTAAGATTTTATTTATTCATAGAGACACAGAGAGAGAGGCAGAGACACAGGCAGAGGGAGAAGCAGGCTCCATGCAAAGAGCCTGATGTGGGACTCGATCCAGGGTCTCCAGGGTCTCCAGGATCACGCCCTGGGCTGCAGGCGGCACTAAACCGCTGCGCCACCGGGGCTGCCCTGAATGCCTGTTTCTTTTCTCACATTTGGGAAGTTCTCAGCTATTACTTGTTCAAATATACTTTGTGGTCCTCTCTCAGTGTCTTCTGGTATCCCAATTAGACGTATATTCTTCCTTTTCAAGCTATCATTTATTTCCCTCAACCTTTCCTCATGGGCTCTTAATTGTTTTTCTCTTTTTTCTTCAGTTTCCTTCCTTACCATCAACTTGTCTTCTATGTCACTCACTCTCTCTTCCACCTCATTAACCCTAGCAGTTAGAACATCCAGTTTGGATTGCATTTCATTTAATCTATTTTTAATTTCGGCCTGATTAGATCTCAATTATGCAGTGAAGAAGTCTCTAGAGTCCTTTACGCTTTTTTCCAGAGCCACCAGTTTTATAATCGTACTTCTGAATTGAATTTATGACATCGTATTGATATCCAAATTCTGTAACTCTGTGGCAGAGAGTACTCTTTCCGGTTCTTTCTTTTGTGGTGAATTCTTCCTTCTAGTCATTTTGTCCAGTGCAGAGTGGCTGCATGAGCAAGCTGAGTCAAAAATATCAACCACAACCTAAGTAAAATACAGCCTAGGTGATTCCGAAGAGGTCGGAGACCAGAAAATAAAAGAAAAAGAAGAACAGAACAAAATAAAACGACCACTAAAGTGAAAAATAAATTTTAAAACAAAGTAGTAAAAATAGAAAGCCAAAAAATCAAAACAAAGAAGAAAAAAAAAGAGAACAAAAAGTAAAGAGGGAAAAGAAAAAAATGAGAGGATGATGATGGTGAAGAAGTGGTAGTAGAAAGAGAATGTAGTCTACCTGAGGGGTCCTAGAGAGTGATCCTCTTTGTTCTGAGTGTATTTTGTTCTGTATGTTAGAAGATGCTCGGTCCCAAATTTATATAAACCAGCAATACTTCCAGAAAGCCTCAACACTGACCACCAAAACATAAAGAAGATAAAAGAGGGGGCGCAGAGCGGGAAGGAAGAGAGAATATAATCTCACAGAATGAACCCATACAATGTTCCACTTGGTTTTGTGTGTATGTTGGTCATGTTTTAGAAGGTACTAACTTCACCACTGAAAAACAAAATGAGGTAGAAAAAATTAAAAACAAAACACACACACAAAAACACAAAAACCCATATCTTGTATATGTACCAAATTTTTTTTAAATTTTTATTTATTTATGATAGTCACACAGAGAGAGAGAGAGAGGCAGAGACATAGGCAGAGGGAGAAGCAGGCTCCATGCACCGGGAGCCCGACGTGGGATTCGATCCCAGGGCTCCAGGATTGCGCCCTGGGCCAAAGGCAGGCGCTAAACCGCTGCACCACCCAGGGATCCCTATCTACCAAAATTAAATTGAATATGTAGAAGGGAATGCAGAAGTGAAAAATATATCTAAGACATGTAATTGTAGAAATATGAAAGTCAAAAAGGAAAAAACTTAAAAATGAAGAGCTGGTAAAATATTGTAGTTAAGGTGGGGAAAAGAGAAAAAATATTGGAAATTTTTAGTCTGATATAAAAACGAGTTGTAATGGAAAAAGAAAAGGAAAACAAAAGGACCCTCTAGTTCTATATACTATTTTCTCTTAGTCCTGGAGCTTCCAGTGCTGCTTGGTCAGTAAACCTGCTCTTCCCTTGTTCTTTCAAGTGGTCTTCTAGGAAAGGGGTCTGCTATGCTGATTCTCAGGTGTGTGTGCCTGGGAGGAGATACTCCACCCCCTGTCGGGCTCAGTGGGAGCTGTTTACCCCCTGAGTCCTTTGTTACCTAGAGGCCCCACCTCTCCCAGTCACAAAGTGAAACAAAGAGGAAAAACAACAATGGCAGAAGCCAAATTTCCAGCTTTGCAGTCAGCACCCACTTGTAACTAACTGCAGACTCCCAGTTTGCACTTGCCTAGATGTTCCTGGGGGCAGGCCGGGTGCACTGATCTGCATAGCTTGCTGGGCGCCCAGCAGCAGGAGAGTTCTCACTGTTCAGTGCTCTCCCCATTTCTGCCTGTTCCAGGGGGCACGGAGGATAGGTTTGTCTGCTTGGGCACCCTGAGATCCGGGGCCCTGTGCCACTGGACCCGTGCTCCCAGGGACCGCTTCTCTCAAAGGGATTGGGGCACAGCCACCTTCATCCGGAGCCAGGCTCTAAGGTAAAAGCAGCTCTGGAGCTGGCCCCCCTAACTGACTGGCTTTTCCCAAATGCCCCAGAGGGCTGTGGCGCCCTTTACCGAGATTTGACCATGGTTTGTGGTGAGCTTTCCCCTGGGCACCCCTTCTCTTATAGTGACTCCAGGAATCTTGAGGCTTCACTGCCCCTCCTGCTAAGCACTTTTCTGTCAGGGAAAACTTAGAACTTTTAGAAGACAAATTTAGGAGAAAATCTACATGATCTTGGAGTAGGCAATAGTTTCTTAGATACAACATCAAAAGCACAAAGCAACCAAAGAAAACAAGTAAGTTGGGTTTTATCAAATTAAAAAATTTTAAGCTACAAAGGACACTATCAAGAATGTGAAAGGACAATACACTGAATGGGAGAAAATACTGGCCAATCACAAATCTGATAATGGTGTACCCAGAATACTTACAATTTAACAATGAAAAGACAAAAAACTTAATTAAAAAATGAGCAAATAAAAAAAAGAGCATATGATTTGAATAGATATTTCTCCTAAAAAGAAAAAGGAAGCTATACAAAGGGTCTACAAGCATAGAAAAAGATTCTCAACATCCCCTGGGCACCCCTTCTCTTATAGTGACTCCAGGAATCTTGAGGCTTCACTGCCCCTCCTGCTAAGCACTTTTCTGTCAGGGAAAACTTAGAACTTTTAGAAGACAAATTTAGGAGAAAATCTACATGATCTTGGAGTAGGCAATAGTTTCTTAGATACAACATCAAAAGCACAAAGCAACCAAAGAAAACAAGTAAGTTGGGTTTTATCAAATTAAAAAATTTTAAGCTACAAAGGACACTATCAAGAATGTGAAAGGACAATACACTGAATGGGAGAAAATACTGGCCAATCACAAATCTGATAATGGTGTACCCAGAATACTTACAATTTAACAATGAAAAGACAAAAAACTTAATTAAAAAATGAGCAAATAAAAAAAAGAGCATATGATTTGAATAGATATTTCTCCTAAAAAGAAAAAGGAAGCTATACAAAGGGTCTACAAGCATAGAAAAAGATTCTCAACATCATTAGCCTTTAGGGAAATGCAAATCAAAACCACAATGAAATACTACTTCACACCAATTAGGATGCTACAATCAAAAAGACAAGTAATAAGTGTTAATAAGGATGTAAAGAATTTGAAATCCTTATACCCAGCTGGTAGGAATGTAAAACGGTTATAGCTGCTTTGGAAAATTTGGCAGTTTCTCAAAAAGTTAAACATGGAGTTACCATATGGCCCAGCAATTTCCCTCCTGCGTATCTAACAAGAGAAATGAATGTTCACACAATAACTTATACACAAGTGTTCATAGCAGCATTATTCACTACAACAAAAAAATAGAAACAACCCAAATGTCAGTCAACTGATGAATGCATAAACAAAATATATCTATACAATGGAATATTTGGTTATAACCAAATATATATATAACCAGAAGGAATGAAGTACTGATGCAAGCTGCCCCATGGATGAACCATGAAAACACCATCATAAGTGAAAACCGGACACACAAGAACATATATTGTATGATTCTATTTATGTGAAGTGCCTAGAATAAGCAACTAAATAGACAGAAAGTAAGAAAGTGAATGGCAGGGGCAACAGAAGTAGGGAAAGAGAATAAAGAATCACTGCTAATAAATATGGAGTTTCTTTTTAGGGTGATAAAAATATTCTGGAATTTGTGGTAGTGGTGATGGTTGCACAACCTTGTAAAAATCATTGAATTGTACACATTAAAAGGAAGAATTTTATGGCATGTGAATTATATCTGAATTAAAAATGCCTAGATAAATAAATTTGATAGAAATTGTGAAAACACAAAAGAATATTTAGCTAAAAAGACAACAGAAAAATTAAAACTGGGGACACCTAGGTTGCTTAGCGGTTGAGCATCTGCCTTCACCTCAAGGTGTGATCCCGGGTGTCCGGATCAGCTTCCTGTGTGGAGCCTGCTTCTCCTCCTGCCTATGTCTCTGCCTCTCTCTATATATATCTCTCATGAATGAGTAAATGAGGAGAGGAGAGGAGAGGAGAGGAGAGGAGAGGAGAGGAGAGGAGAGGAGAGGAGAGGAGAGGAGAGGGAAGGGAAAGGAAAGGAAAGGAAAGGAAAGGAAAGGAAGAAAGAAAGACACATTAAAACTAGATTCCAAAAAGAATTTTTTTTTTTACCCAAAGAAGCCTGAAGAAATAAAAATACAGAGGGATAAAATGAAAAAATAGTAAAATGGTGTATGTAAATTTAGTCATGTTATCATATCATTTCAACAGATACAGAAAAAGTATTTGGCAAAATTCAACATCCACTCAAGATTAAATATTTTTAGTGAATTAGGAATAAAGGAAAATCCTTCATCTGATAAAGACAATCTAGAAAATTCTATAGCTAACAGTGTACTTAATGGGGAAATATTGAGCACTTTCTCCTTTACACCAGAAAAAAAGCAAACTGAACAGTGTCTTCTTTGCTATTTAACATAGTACTGGAGGTTGAGGCCAGTGCAATAAGGTAAAATAGAAATAAAAAGCATAAAGATTAGAAAGGAAGACATAAAACTGTTTCCATTTACATATCATATTATTTATATTGACAATCCCAAGGAACCGATGAAATAATAATTGAACTTTGTAAAGTCACATAGTGCAAAGACAAAAGAAAAAACAATTTTATTTTATATACTAACAGCAAAGAATTAGAAAATGTCTTTTAAAAGTCAGTTCCGTTTATAGTATTGTCAAAACATAGAGTATTAGGTATAAGCTTACCAAAAGATGAGTTCTGACCACAACCACCATACACACACAAATGATATGCCAAAATCCCATATTATAAAACATTGCTGAGAAATGAAAGAAGATGTAAATAAATGAAGAGATATGCCATGTTCCTGGGTTGGTAGATTCGATATTGTTATATCATATCTTCCAAACTTATCTACAGATTTGACACAATCCCTACTAAAATTCCACCAGATACTTTTTTTGTAGAAATTGTCCATGTAATTCTAAGATTTATATGGAAATGCAAAGGACCTAGAATATCCAAAGAAATCTTGAAAAAGCAAAACAAAATAGAAAGACTTATACTACCTAACTTCAAGATATATTATAAATCTAGAGAAAACAAGACAGTGTGATAATGGCTTATGGACAACTAACAGGATATACAGACCAGAAACATATTCCCATTTATAAAGTTATTTTACTTTTGAAAAGGTACTAAACAGTCCAATGGGAAAAGGAAATCTTTCAACAAGTGAAGCTTAAATAATGGGATAGTCATATGGAGGGGAGAAAAAGAACTTTGAGTGCCTACTTCATACCACTCATAAAATTAATTTAAGAAATACCATAGACCTGAACATAAAACCTAAAACCATAAAGGAGGAAAGTATTTTTGTAACATGGGTGTAAGCAAAGGTTTCTGAGGCCACAGAAACAATAACCACAACAGAAAGACTTCATCAAGATTAAATACTTTGTTTCATCAAATGAAGTCATTACAAAAATTAATGAGCAGTCCACAGATTGGAGGATATATTCTTAGAACATATATTTGCTAAAGGACTAGTATTATCCAGCATATATAAGAACTCCTACAAGTCAAAAATGACAAGACCAACTATATCAGGCAAAATAAAATGGGAAGATTCCTTGAGTAGATACTTCACAAGGAAAAATACACAAAGGCCAATAAATACATGAAAAGATGCTCAACAACACAGTCATCAGCGAAATGCAAATTAAAACCATAAGATACCACTACACACCCACCAGAATACCTAAAATGAGTGTTGGCGAGGGTGTGGCACTCATATATTACTGGTGTTAATGTAAGTTAGTGCAACCAATTTGGAAAACTGGCAATTTCTTAGAAAGAAAACAAACACCTATGCCAAGGCCTAGTGATTCTACTGCTAGGTATTATCCAGGAGAAATAAAAACACATTAACAAGAAGACTTCTACAAGAATATTCATAGCAGATTTATTCCTAATAACCCAAAACTAGAAACCACTCAGGTATTCATGAATAGTAAAATGGGTAAACAGATTTGGTATATTCATACAATAGAATACTGCTCTGCAGTAAAAAGAAATTACTGATATACACAACATGGATCAATGTCAAAAACATACTGAGTGATAGAAGACTTATACAAGAGTATACATCATATAATTCCAATTATATGATGGTCTAGAACAGGATAAACTAAGGTGAAAAAACAATAGCGGTTGACTCTGGTGGGATGTGGGAGCTACTGACTGGGGAGGGGCACAAGCGAACTTTCTGCAGTAATGGCAGTACTCTATATTGGGTGGGCAAGCTACAGCCTGCAGGCCAAAGCTTATGAATAAAGTTGTACTGGAACACAGCCATGTCTATTTTCTTACACATTGCCCATGGCTGTTTTCATGTATGTAATAGCAGAATTGAGTGGCTGCAAAAGAGACTATACAGCCCACAAAGCCTAAAACAGTTACTACCTGGACCTTTACAGAAAATGTTTGCCAATACCCGGTCTATATTTTTATAATGGTTTGAGTAATACAAGTGTAAGCATCTGTCAATTCTCACTGAACTCTAATCTATGAATTTTACTGCATATAAATTTAAACTAAAAAAAAATAAATACTGAGTTCTAGCCAAAAGTATTGCTAAAGTATTTATGAAGTATACTCATGTCAACAACTTTAATTTTGAAATGTGCCAGAAAAATGAGATGGATTGATAAATGAATAAAGAGATGGATATATGATTGAGCAAATGCAGCAAAAGTTAACTGTAGATTCTAGTTGGTAGGTATATGGGTATTTATCATTTTTCCAACTTTTCTGTATCTTTGAAATTTTTTAATAAATTTTGGGGAAAATTTTTTAACTAGATAAGGAAAGTATACAGCACATGCCCACAGAAATGAACATTCCAACCCAAAATACTTTGTGAAGAAATTTATTCTAAAGAAATAAATCCCAGAATAGCATGCTTTGTCTGAAGAAACTTTAACTGCAAAGATCTTTATTAATCCTTGATCATTCCTGTTAGCAGTCATCTTGTACACAGTGAATTAATTATGATTTATTACCTTGATGAAGAGAGAATTTTACAAAACACACAGCATTTGAGATAGTAGATAATCGCAGGCTCCTAACATTTTACAACTAACAATTCCACTGGCCCCCTTGCTGTTCTTCAAACATGCCAGACACTCTCCTTCCTTGGGACCTTTGCACTGGTTATTCTCTCTGCCTGAAAGGTGCACTGTGGAATGCCTCACCTCCTTCAGATGTTTGCTTGAGTGTCACCTTTTCAATGAGGCCTACCCTAATCACCACCTTATTTAAAATTACAAGCTGCTTTCCCCCTCCTTATCCTGATCCACATTTCCTCCAATCTCCTGGGACCATACTCTAAATGTACTTACTATTAAGGTTATCGACAGTCTCCCCCATTAAGAAACAAAAGCCAATGACAGAAGGGATGTTTGTGTTTAATTCACTGATACATCCCAAGGAGGTGTTTGGATGTTTTATTTGTTAACATCATCTGGTTTAATGCCTCCAATTTTACAGACGTGGAAACTCCAAAGAGACTTAAGTCAAGTCCACACGCTGAGCTAAGAGAAAGATCCAGGGCTAGGGACTATGGCTCCCTGTCCAATGCTGTTTCTACCTAGCTCACTGTCTCCCTGACCTTTGGACATTAAAGAAAAATCACAACCATCTATATATCCCCCCTCAGGAAGACATGCCTTCGGAATTCCTAGGTTTCACAAATGCTGTTGTATCTGTAACATAAAAATGCTCTGAAAGGGATGCCTGGGTGGCTCAGAGGTTGAGTGTCTGCCTTTGACTCAGGGTGTGATCCCGGGGTCCGAGATCGCGTCCCACATTGGGCTCCTGGAAAGAGCCTGCTTCTCCCTCTGCCTGTGTCTCTGCCTTGTTCTCGGTATCTCATGAATAAATAAATAAAATCTTTAGAAAAAAAAAGAAATGCTCTGAAAGACAGTGGAAGACTGTACTGGAATACTAAGTGTTGACAGTGAACAGAAGAAGATGGCTGATTTAAAAGAGCTATCCCAGGGCTTTGATAGAGGATCTGCTATTTTAATTGTTCCTGCTGACCCCAAAATGAGTGTGGAGCCAGAAGATGGCTGCTAGCATAGCTGGACAGACTGCTGCTAAATGCAAGCTGGCTGGTGTTGCACTAGGGTTTTCTTCAGGGGAAAAGTCTGACTGCTATCTAATGCCTGAAGCACTTGAGGCTGCTCTAAAGGCTGTATTACATATTGTTCTTGCAAAGGAGGTATAATCTGTACCATGTTGGGGCACCTGGGTGGCTCTGGCTCAATGGTTGAGCATCTGCCTTAGGCTCAGGGCATGATCCTGGAGTCCCAGGATCAAGTCCCGCGTTGGGCTCCCCACATGGAGCCTGCTTCTCCCTCTGCCTGTGTCTCTGCCTCTCTCTCTGTGTCTCTCATGAATAAATAAATAAAATCTTAAAAAATAAAAATCTGTACCATATTTATAATGGCCTTTGACATATCTGGCAATGGCTGAACCTGGTTCGGTACCTGTGAAGGAGGTAACTGCTGCTGGAAAGTAGCATGCCTTTGACATATCTGGTAATGGCTGAACCTAGTTAGGTACCTGTGAAGGAGGCAACTGCTGCTGGAAAGTAGCATGGTGGCTACCCAAAGACTGCTGTTGATTTATGGGACCTTCTTGAATAGATGGCTTTTCTATGCTTATCTATAAGATGAATGAGTCATCTGCTGATGCTGAATGAAAGTTGAATGAGAGGGGGCACCTGGGTGGGTCAGTGGATTAAGTATCTGTCTGCCTTTGGCTCAGTTCATGATCCCAGGGTCTTGGGATCAAGCCCCACCATCAGGCTCCCAGCTCAGCGGGAAGACTGCTTCTCCCTCTCCCCCCATCCCTCCCCTTGTGCTCTCTCTCTTGCTCTATCAAATAAATAAAATCCTTGATAAAAAAAGAAAAGAAAAGAAAAGAAAAGAAAAGAAAAGAAAAGAAAAGAAAAGAAAAGAAAGAAAAGAAAAGAAAAGAGAAAAGAAAGAAGAATGAGAAATCTGGCTTGGTGTTAGATGTGATTGCGAAAGCTCTGTAGAGAAGTATGGGGGCTAGATCTGGGCCTGTGAGGAAGCCTACTGAATGACGGACATCTATGCAGGGTGTTGAAGCTGCTCTTCCATGGCCCTTTGAGATGTAATGCTAATTGGGCTTCTAGCTGCTGGCGACTAAAATGGACATCTGGGGCAGCCCGGGTAGCTCAGCAGTTTAGCGCCACCTTCAGCCCAGGGCGTGATCCTGGAGACCAGGGATTGAGTCCCACATTGGGCTCCCTGCATGGAGCCTGCTTCTCCCTCTGCCTGTGTCTCTGCCTCTCTCTCTCTCTCTCTCTGTGTCTCTCATGAATAAATAAATAAAATCTTTAAATAAATAAATAAATAAATAAATAAGACATCTGCTTTTGATGGGGCTGCTGAGTGCTGGACATTAAATAAAGGCTCCATGGAATGTATCTGTATATCTAAGGTTGATATTAAAAATGTCTTTAAAAAAAAAAAAATGTCTTTTGCTCCAACTTTGAAGAATTTCTACCACCTTAGGGTTGTGTTAAATAGGCTTGTTGGTCAGAAGTCTTAGCTACATAAGGTGGTACTGAGTGTAACTTCTGATGTGCAGAGTTTGTAATATGTATGCGCTTCCTATCAGGAGGGTTTACCGTGTATACTTACTGGGTTATGAAGGTTACCTGTTCAGTTATCTATCTGGCTGGTGTAAACAGTTTGTGTTGAATAATGGGTATGGTCAAGAGGCAGTAACTGGTAAGTAAACTGTTCTATAGACTGCACAGAGTAAGCTGCTTGGATCACATATGCTGCCTGGTCTGGAAAACGTGATGAAACCCAAGGTTGTACTAGAAAGGCAGGCTGCCCTTGGCCTAGGGCCAAATAAGAGGGCTGTACCGCAGATGGGACTAGATAAGAAGTCTGCATAGAATGGATGGACTATGGATCCTGGTGGTTGCACAGTGTAAAGAGGATACTCCAGGGCTGATAGTGAATAAACATGCTGTGCTGGAGCCTGGATCGGGTAAATTAGCTGTGATGGGCAAGAAGCTTGTTCCTGGGCATCTATCATAAATGGCAGCTGCCCAGGAGCCTTCAAATGGGAAGCATGGCAGTTCTGCAGGTGGTCCTGGATAAGCATGTTGAACAGAATAAGATGGCCATTTCAGGGACTGAATCATACTTTTAATACCCACCCTTTGGCTGTTGCTCACTTGCACCAGCTTCAGATACTCACAGAATACAATCCTACTGATCATTATTTTGTAGGATGCCATAATCTTAGGTTGTAAAATTAATATCTGCTGCTCAATAGAGGCTTGCAAACAAGATTTCTTCAAATGCACAGCTTTGCTTTGTAGCACTGAAGAACCTAGAGCCACAGATTCCTGATCTACTACTGGATACAGGTGGAATAATGAATGTATCTTTTGGGAAGGCTGATTGGCCCCTGAATGCCCTCCAGTGAAATTAGAAGGGAACTGAGCTGTACCAGCAGCAGTCTGTGCACAGCTCATGTATTGGGCAGAATGACTTGACAAAGCTTGAGGATAATTAACCAGGGAAAAACTAGACGTCTGGAGCACCTGGATGGCTCAGTGATTGAGCGTCTGCCTTTGGCTCAGGTCATGATCCCGGAATCCTGGGATCAAGTCCCATATCAGGCTCCCCATGGGAGCCAGCTTCTCCTTCTGCCTATGTCTCTGCCTCTCACTCTGTGTCTCTCATGAATAAATAAATAAAATCTTTAAAAATAAATAGATAAAAAGAAACTAGATGTCTAATTAGTATCTGGTGATTTGGTTAATGCCAGATTCCCATTTCTAGGGTGAGGCTCAAGTTGAAGACCAACTGTTAGATATTCGGGAGTCATTTGTGAAGCAGGCAATGTCAGAGGAGAAACTACAGAAAAAGACTGATTGTGGAATTTCAATGACTGACAAGTTTAAAGTCATAGATTTTGCTGAAGTTTGTCCATCTACTCCAAAGGTCAGCTGCAGTTCCTGGTTCTGGTGCAAAGAAAATTCAAATTATAAATGCATATACCATGCCCATTTTAATGGGCCTGTCCCAGACAAAATGATGGACAAAATAATATTATGTTCTAAAAATTCCAGCAAGTTATCAAAAAGGTGCTGGGCATAGTATTAGTACTACAAAAATCCTTAATATCATGAGTAAATGCTAGTTGAATACATTAAGGGATTGAGACAGTCCCAGTATTATACTGCTCATGGCTTCTCATTTATTGCACTTGCCACATAATTCATTCAAACCCTGGCAGAGATTCAGAGTAACTGAATCTAACACCTTCACACACCAGACACTGGAAGTTCTAAGAAAAAGCTCAAAAGGATTTTAATAGCATAGCTACAATGAACACAGAAGCTTTCTAAAGAGGAGAGCAGAGAGTTGGATGAATAAATATAGGTTGGTTGCAATAATTCCTAGAACTTGAACTACCACGTTCATAAAAAGACACCAATGGTCAAAGTGCTTGCTTATGTGGTTTCTATATATGGTGAAGACAGTCCAAAAAATAGCAGGTATGTGATATAGATGTATATATAAACAAACATATATATATGTATACATAGGGGAAAAAAAGACAAATCTAGAGGCTTTACCCACAAATGTAAACAATAGGTTTTCTCTAGCTGGAGGAATAACCAGTGATTTTCACTGTCTGTTTTATAATTTCATAGGCTTTATTTTTATTTTTTAATTTCTATTTTTTATAATTATATATTTCAAATCTTTTTTTTAAAGATTTATTTATTTATTCATGAGACACACACACAGAGAGAGAGAGAGAGAGAGGCAGAGACACAGGCAGAGGGAGAGGCAGGCTCCACGCAGGAAGCCCAATGTGGGACTCGATCCCGGGTCTCGAGGATCAGGCCCTGGGCTGAAGGCAGCACTAAAACGCTGAGCCACCTGGGCTGCCCATAGCTCTTATTTTTAAATGGGTAAATAACCCTCAATTTTTAAAACTTTTACAACATTTTGGAAACACATTTTAAAATACACATATCTGCATACTATGTGGTTGAACCCAAGTTAATTTAAGCATCCATTCAACACTTTGCATGAAAGTCCTAAAAAGAGACAAACCATAACAAGAGCTCAATTATGAATATGTACCATGTTACCCAGAAACACCAGCCAAATACCAAGCACTGTCAACTCCATCAGATTAAATTTACCTCAGCAGATTTTCTTTTAAAGAATTTATTTATTTATTAATAGAGACACACAGGGAGGGAGGGAGAGAGAGAGAGAGAGAGAGAGAGAGAGAGAGAGAGAGGCAGAAACACAGGCAGAGGGAGAAGCAGGCTCCACGCAGGGAGCCCAACGAGGGACTCGATCCCGGTCTCCAGGACCACACCCTGGGCTGCAGGCAGCGCTAAACTGCTGCGCCACTGGGGCTGCCCTACCTCAGCAGATTTTAAATGTACCTGACATTTGTCAAATGCCTTCCCCTACAAAACTGTGAACTACCTGAAGGTAAGAATCATGTTTTATCTTACACCCACAGAAATGGCAGTCATTAAAAATTGTTGATGAGGGATCCCTGGGTGGCGCAGCGGTTTGGCGCCTGCCTTTGGCCCAGGGCGCGATCCTGGAGACCCGGGATCGAATCCCACGTCGGGCTCCCGGTGCATGGAGCCTGCTTCTCCCTCTGCCTGTGTCTCTGCCTCTCTCTCTGTGTGTGTGTGTGTGTGAGACTATCATAAAAAAAAAAATTGTTGATGAGCCATGACTTACTATATACCAATCTCTTAAAAGAAATAGACATGCTGAGACGCCTGGGTGGCTCAGCAGTTGAGCATCTGCCTTTGGCCCAGGGCGTGATCCTGGAGTCCCGGGATCGAATCCCACATTGGGCTCCCTGCGTGGAGCCTGCTTTTCTCTATGCTTCTCTCTCTGCCTTTCTCTCTCTGTGTGTCTGTCTCATGAATAAATAAATAAAATCTTAAAAAAAAGAAACAGACATGCACATGCCAGCTGCTAACTGAATCATATACAGCGAATGCTCAGACCATCTCATTCCCAAAGAAATAAGGCACATACAGGGGAGGGTAAGGTTGAGAAAATAAAATGCAGTGATGGCAAAAAGCTGAACCATGTGCCCAGGCCTCATTAACCAAGGGAACCAGATTATAATCTTAATATATGAACTCTCATAAAAATGGTTTACTCCTTCTCAGAAATGAATAATGCTGACTTTGAGAGTCAAAGAGACAAAAACATTTATTTCTCCTATAGAAATATACATGAATCAAAAAAGCCAAGATCCAATAAAGAGTCCAATAACCAAAATATATAAAGAATTTATATAATTCAATATAAACACACACAAATAATCCTATTTAAAAAATGGGCAAAAGACATGAACAGACATTTCTCCAAAGACGACATACAAATGGCCAATAGACACATGAAAAGATGATCAACATCACTCATCATTAGGGAAATGCAAATCAAAACCACAATGAAATATCACCTCACATCTGTCAGAATGGCTGAAACCAAAAACACAAAAAACAAGGGTTGGTGAGGACATGGAGAAAAAGGAACCCTCTTGGGAATCCCCTGGTGGGAATGCAAACTTGTGCAGCCACTGTGGAAAACAGTATGGAAGTTCCTCAAAAAAAAATAAAAATAGAACTATCATGATCCAATAATTCCATTACTGGGTACTTCCTTCAAAGAATATGAAAATACTAATTCAAAAAGATATATGCGCCCCAAGGTTTATAGCAACACTAATTATAATAGATAAATCATGGAAGTAACCCAAGTGTCCACCAACAGATGAATGGATAAAGAGGTGTGTGTGTGTGTGTGTGCGCGCGCACGCGCGTGCACACACAGGAATATTATTAGGCCGTAAAAAAGAATGAAATCTTTTCACTTGCAGCAACATGAATGCATCTAGAAGGTATAATACTAGGTGAAATAAGTCAATCAGATGAAGGCAAATACCATATGATTTCACTCATATGTGGAATATAAAAAGCAAAAGAAAAGAAAAGAAAAGAAAAGAAAAGAAAGAAAAAGAGAGAGAGAGAGAGAGAGAGAGAGAAGCCAAAAAGCAGACTCTTAAGTATAGAGAATAAACAGTTACCAGAAGAGAAGTGGGGGGGGTGAGTAAAATAGTTGATTGGGATTAAGAGTACACTTATCATGATGAGCACTGAGTATAGAATTGTTGAATCACTATATTGTACACCTGAAACTAATAGAACACTGTATGTTAACTATACCGGAATTTAAATTTTTCAAAAAGCCAAAAAAAGTTTTTTAAAGCCAAAAATTTAGGGACACCTGAGTGGCTCAGCAGTTGAGTGTCTGCTTTTGGCTCAGGGTGTGATCCCAGGGTCCAGGATTGAGTTCCACATCGGGCTCCTTGCAGGGAGCCTGCTTCTCTCTCTGCCTATGTCTCTGCCTCTCTCTGTCTTTCGTGAATAAATAAATAGAATCTTTTAAAATTTTTTAAAAATAAATAAAAGCCAAAAATTTAGATGAAAGTGTCAAAAATTGTAAGCCTATAAAATACTATTTCTAATTAACTAGGGAAGAAATCCCTCTAGGGGTACCTGGGTGGCTCAATAGGTTATGCGTCTGCCTTCAGCTCATGTCATGATCCCAGGTCCTGGGATGGAGCCTCTGCTCAGTGGGGAGTCTGCTTTTCCCCCTCTCTTTGCCTGCCCTCTACCCCCACTCATGTGCATACTCTTTCAAATATATAAATAAAATCTGTAAAAAAAAAGATAAGAAAGAAAGAAAGGAAGGAAGGAAGGAAGGAAGGAAGGAAGGAAGGAAGGAAGGAAGGAAGGAAGGAGGAGGAGGGGGAGGAGGAAAGAAAAGAAATCCCTCCACATTCACACCAGGCTAGAAAAATCTAATATAAAGAACAAACCATCATCACCAGGAGCAAGAGATCTGAGTCCTAAATAAGTTTGTTTATCCATATATGGAGTTCTCAGTTTCTTTTCCAATTATACGAGCAGCGTCTCAAGACTCTAGCTTCACAATATTAAGCACATCCTCAAGAACATCTTAGGTGAAGGAAAACATAAAAAACTTTTGGCTTTCAGTGAGTTTTACATAAACTATAATGAATTTGTGAAAGAGAGCCTTTGCTTGTCAGAAAATCTAGACAGTGTTGAATATATTTAACTGAATACAGAGCCTCTAAAATATATCTTACCTTCATCTGTGAGACCTTCTGGACAGTTAATGGGGAAACCTGGGGTTGTGCGACAACTGGAGGTCCAAGGACATGTACAGGCAAAACAGAAGACTGACCTTGAACCAAAGGCAAGATGTGGGGCTGAGTCAGCTTTGGCTGCTGTTGCAGCTGTTAAATAAGAAAAAAAAATATATTAAAGATAAACTCTCTCATTTACAGTAAATATATGGTTTATATATTTAAAAATGTAACAGTTCACCTCACCCCTGAAATCTGCTGGTAATGTCCTACTAGCTGCTGGGATGGATAAATCATCCCTGGAACATTTCTTTCAGCCTGTGAGATGTTGGAAACCACTTGAGAGCCCATCATCTGGTCTGAGGAATAGGCTATACTGGGCTGACTTGAAGTATCTGAGTGTACAGCAGATCCAGCTCCCACTTCGGACAAATTGTCACCTATGACAAAGAAAATAAGCAACAAGTAGAAGGAAAACTTGAAGCACAAGGTCCTAATGACATAGAAAATAAGTGTTTTATATTTCTTTTCCCTCTGAAAACCTAAGACAACTTGAAATAAAACATGCACATTACAGTTAACCAAAAACCATTATATAAACTCTCCATGCGGACACTGTGGTATAACTAAAATTTTCTTAGTAAAGTAAACCTATAAACAAAGAATCACATAAAAATCAACTCCATTTGCTGGCCATTTCATGTATAACCCCAACTAATCTATACTTGCCATTAGGACTTCAGAAAAATCTAAGTGTCATATTCTCATTTTCCTAGAACCTGGCTAGAAAATAATACTGTCTTTATAGAACAATTGGTTATTACTATGAAAATACTGTGTCCTTCTGACTAGAGAATGTATTATAGCAGAAAAATTAGAGGAAAAAAAAGAAAAAGAAAAATTAGAGGAACCATGATTTTATACTTGAGTCTAAAATACAAAGGATCTTAAAGTCTAGAAAATTGCTTCTTGAGGCATAAATATAGTTCCAAATTTTCTTTATTAAAGGATTTACATTAGACCTTTAAAAATAGTAAAAAGATTATAATCCTTACTCAATTAGCACCTTGGACAAGTCACATAACAAAATAGTTTCTTAATTTTATTTTATTTATTTATTTTTTTATTTTTTTAGTTTCTTAATTTTAAAACAAGGAAACTAGCTGGCTTTGTCTGTTTCAGGGATTTTGTAAAAAGACTGATGAAATGATAGATAACAGAATGCTTTGAAAAACACAAAAGTACTGTTTGGAGATAAGGGAATACAATTACACATTTGTGTGCTTTTATAAATTGTGCTGTTACCTGTAACAGAGGGATGGGGCTGCTGTGGTTTTCTTTTTAGAAGCTGTTGTCGAACATGTTGATCAACTTCAGTTTCTTCACATTCTGCTCCAGTGTGCTGAGCAGGAGCAGAGGGTAAAGTTGTGTTCTGGGGCTGAGGAAGTACATTCCTTGCAGACTTGGACTGGGAATCCCTGCGTTCTTCCAAACAGCCACTTGGCTTCTTCTCCCTCGTCTTCTTTATCAGAGTGACCCGGTCTCTAATGGATTTAGCAACAGCTTTGGAATCACTTTCATGGAAGAATCCTGACTTGACCTACAAACAAAACATAATAAGCAAACTACATCTTTAATATTTAAGATTTTAACTTTTTTTTACTAGAAGAGTTATTTTGTGCCCCCCCAAAATTCCAAATGCTATTAAATTAACAGTTAATTTGTTTACATGTTTTTTTTTCAATTCAATATGATTGACAGTTTCAGATGTACATCATAGTGATTCAATATTATGGATGTATATTTATGTTCTTTTTAAATCAGACATACATAAATCGAGAGCCTTTAATCAGCACAAGAAAAACAACACCATTACCAAGCATTGTTAAAATAATTCTGGCTTTAAACAAAAGCAGACAAAAAACTTGATGTTTCAGTACATGCAGTCTTATTACAGTTAATTTATGACTCATTAAGGTTTGTGAAAGATTAAAAAGGTTTCCTCATTCAACATTAAGTGCCTACAATGTGCCCAGTACTGGACTCCAGAAACATATTAGTTACTACATTGGTCCTTTGTCCTGTATGAGCACACAATCTGGTGGTAAGATGGTACAAATTTAACTTAAAATAAGGTAGAAAAGCCCTAAAGGAAAAAGTAGAGAAAGTGTCACAGAGGAAGGTAAACTCTAACTTGAATTAAAACAAAAAAGGAACTTGCTGGCTATTAAGGGAGGTATGAACGAAGTTTAGAGATCCACACTCTAGGCAAAGGGAAATATGCTCACAGCAAAGTACTACATCTTACCAGGCGTTAGAAGAGTGAGAGAAGAGAAGTTAAGGGCTTGCTGTCTGAGAAGAGCAGGGCTGAGTAGCAGAGAAGATGACTTGAAGAGGTGTCATGGCATATCATTCTCAGTCCTACAATCTGTTTTTTAAAGCATGTCTTGGGGGTCTGCAGACTCAGGGAAATTTCGTGGTAGTTGAAAGATGATTAAAATGTTAGATGGAATCCATATATTTAATTTCACTCCCTCCCGAAGCTCCAAAAACAAAACAAAACAAAACAAACCCCATACTAAATGGATTTTTAGGTTGTAAACCACAAGGACAGGGAGAATAAGAGAAAGGCAACAGCAACAACATTTTGGACACTCCGGAATGTGGAAAACAGATTAAGTAATAAGTGACCTAGCAGTCCTGAAAAAGGTGAACTAGGGAAAGCTGAGATTCATTAATCATTTATACTGAAAAATACTCATAAGGCACAGGAACTGGCAATATCAGTTACTTCCAGAACTGGGTAAAGTCAAAAGAGATGACTAAAATAAGGAAGACTAAGTGAAAGGGTTGTGAGAAGCAGTTAAATATTTAGATCCCTGTACCCCACCCTCCATTCCACACTTTTGGGTGATTGCTTCTCCCTACCCAAGAAGCCTGGAGATTTGTTCTCTAGAGAGGGTAAAAGAGAGGGTCTCTGGACTATGGCACACTAGACACAGTTGAGGGTTAAGGCTACCGTGTGGAAAACAAAATTGAATGACCATATGCATGCTGAATGCCATATGCAGAAACCCTTAGCTCTTTACCCCACCTGGCTACCAAAATACCAGTAACCAAACCCTTATCCTTCAGGAAGGACATTGAAAGATGATTATCTGGGGAACCTGACCAATCCAAGAAGACATACCTATAAATATTGATGTCAAAGATTCCCTAATTAAAGGCCTACCCAGATACCCTATGGTATAAGTCAAAGTTAACAAGTCTAGCACAAGCAATCACATCATCCAATAGGCTGTAAGTTCCTGTGTTTGGCAAAATTAAGGCCCCTCAAAGATGTCCCATCCTAATCCTCAAACTTGTGAATATAATGAAGTATCACTCCCATTATTTTGCTATGAACAGTTGACCTTAAAATAGGGATATTATCTGTGTGAGCCTTTTACCAGCAGGTGACTCTAGAAGGATTCAACAAGACATTGCTGACTTTGAAGATGGAGTGGGGGTACATGAAAAGACTGAAAAGCAGCCTCTAGAAGTGGAAAGTGACAACCAGCTAATAGCCATCAAGGAAACAGGGGCCTCAGTCTTACAACCATAAGGAACTGAATTCTGCCAACAACTCAAAAGCAGCCCCCCACCCACCTCCACCAACCAAGAGCCTCCAGATAAGAGCCCAGGCCACCAACAACTGGATTTTATCCTGTAAGATCCTAAGCAGAGAATCCAGTGAAGCCCACTTAGGCCTTTTGACCTCTAGAACTGAGATAATAAATGGATGTTGCTTTAAGCCATTGAATTTGTGGTAATTTGTTACACAGCAACAGAAAACAAATATAGTCTCCTATAATCTATTAATCATAAGCAACTAGCCAAGAATTATCAGAAATATCAGAAAAGCCTCTAACAAGAAAACAGCACAAAACCAGCAAAAGTAAAACAGCAATTTGTAGAAAAGAGCCTACACAGGGAGGAAAAAATGTCAAAAACACTCTCTTTACTAGTGTTACAGAGAGGTGTGATAATATTGCCTCCATGAAACAAAAAACAAGATGTTTACTCTAAGGAAGGAACAGACCAAAATATAAAAAGGAACTCTTAAAATTAAAAAAATGATAGCAGAAATGAAAAACTCATAGAAGGGGTAGAAGATAAAGTTGATAATATCTGTCAGAAAGGAGAATAAAAAGACAAAAAGAT
The DNA here is from genome assembly GCF_048418805.1 of Vulpes vulpes. Classification (NCBI taxonomy): domain Eukaryota; kingdom Metazoa; phylum Chordata; class Mammalia; order Carnivora; family Canidae; genus Vulpes; species Vulpes vulpes. The sequence continues at coordinate 43,793,361 of NC_132796.1, forward strand.
GGAAAATAGAAAAGATAAGAACATTGGAGAATTAATCCAAGAGTCCAACATCCAAATGATAACATTTCTGGAAAGAAAACAATGGGGAAGAAATCAATAAAATACTTTAAGAAATTTCCAAGAAACTAAAGGATATGAGTTGACAGACTGGAAGGGTCTGCTGAGAATCCAACACGGTAGATGATAATAGACCCAAATCAAGACACATAGCTGTGAAATTTTAGAATACTAACAAAGAAACAGAAATTATTACAAGCTTCCAGAAAGCAAAAAATGGATGACATGCAAAAGATTCAGAAAACAGAACAGCTTTGTACTTCTCAGTATCAATACTGAAAGCTAGAAAAGCATGGAACAATGAGTCTAAATTTTTTAAGTGCAAACTAAAATGCCTTAGTCAGCCAATCAATTAAATATCAATATAGAATAAAAGTATTGTCATACATGCAAGTCTCAAAGAATTTCCTTCTCATACCCATTCTGTTAAGAAGCAGACCAGAGGAAGTATGTCACTAAAACAAGAGAATAAACCAAGAAAGAGAAAGACATAGGATTTAGGAAATATGAAACCCAATGAAGAGAGGAAGAGAAATCTAGAAAGATGGTTAAGAGAAATATCAGGATAATAGTTGTGCACCAGATGTCCAAGGCAATCATTCCAGATTAGGACAGTATGACTATAAAAATAGACATGTTAAAGGCTATCATCTCCAAGATCCCCACTGTCAATGTTCCATCCTTCTTTTTAACCTGAGGACAGAATGCCCAGGTAAGCCTGGCTCAAGACTATCTGTACTTGGCTAATTTGTCTATGTGCTGCCAAAGCTCCTACACACCTTCCCTCCAAGCACTGCAGCAGCCTGGATCAGGTGTGGACACACATGTAACCCCACAGAAGTTATCTGCTGTCATCTGCTATGTAGGGAGAGGGATCATGGGGTGAGTAGAAGTAGAGAAGTCAGAAGGGCCCACTCCCCATCAAACCATATTGTTATCAGACAACTAATTTCTGGTCCACACAACAGCCCATCAGTGACCTGACTGGTGAGCCATGTGTGTTCTTCCCTGAACTCACTCATGACCTTGCCTGCTGACTTCCCCAGAAATGGCTCTTATAAACATTAAAGGAAGCTGAAGCCAGACTATGACCAAAAGACTGTTCAGCTTATGCACTCCTGGGTATCTTCACCTAATAGTAACTTCAGGAACCAATGAGATGTGGGCTTGCCACTCAGGTTTTTAAAACAAAACAAAATATTACTTAAACTATAAGAAAAAGCAAAGGAATGAATAACACAAAAGTCAGGGTAGGTATTACCTGTTGTGATTAGGGAAAGGAATATAACTGGGAGGGGCATAGAGGTGGCTTCTAAGGTATGGGTTGTGTTCTGTTTCTTAACAACAGTAGTGTTTTATTATTCATTATGCTGTACATACAGATTTAATATACTCTGCTGTAGAGATGCATTTCACAATAAAATAATTTAAATAAAGAAAAGGAAAAATGAGAGGGAATAAAGCAATAAGGAGAAAGGAATCAATCAACTCTGATATTATAAAGGGCAGCAGTGGGCAGGGGCATGGGGAGGCGGTGGAGAGCAGCGGTAGGATTCACTTACCATTTCATACGCTACTTCCTCAGAGGTATCTGTTTCTAAATTGAAACTGAATTCAATAGCTTCATTGTCTTTGTGCTTGCCTTTCAATTTTTTAGGATCTTCAACCCAGAGTCTTAAAGCCAGGGATGAATTTGAGGAGTCATCTTCCTCTGCTAACTCCACCCTCAGTCCTGTATCCTCAGCAAAAAATGCGTGGTTTAGTAGGTCCCTGACAGACAACCTAATAAACAAAATACGTATCTCATTATCAGTTTTTCCAATCATAAATAAGATATAGAATCCTTAATTAGTAAACATCAATTATATAAAAGTAACAATCTTATTTTAACTCTTCTATTAATTACCCCATTAATCTGTCTTGTTATAAAAACCAAATCTTAAATCCAACTTATTGTTTACCAAGGATGCAAAGAAATCCCAACTAACACACACTTAAAGTCACCTTAATTAAAGATTATTACCAGCAGCATAGCTATATACTCAAGTTTAACATACCTATAAGTATGCCTAGAGAACTGTAGAAGTGCTGAAGTATATGTTAGGTGGAGTGACTAGCTTCCCTAAGCCACTGGCCTAAGTTACTAAAATTCAAACAACAGATTGTCAGTAAAGGAAACGAAAAGCTCTTCTGGATATATAACCTCTAAAGGAAATCAGAAATTCAAACTCTTTTACAAATAGCAGTTATTGACTCCATCAACAATAATCAAGTCAGTGTACTTCACTCTTTAGAGAATGCTCTGAATGAAACTAATGAGTTCGGCAAAGTCCCATGGTTTTCTTAAAGTATCTAAGTCTAGTGTCTTAGGCCAAAGTATATATGCAAGGATACACCTCTATCTAAAATTAGGGCTTAACTATCTCTGAAGAGAAAAAAAGGACAGGGGTTCAAAAGATTCTTTTACAAGCTGGGAGCAGTTAATTTCCTTTGCTTGGACCAATTTCTAAACAGATATATAATATCTAATCTATCATATTATATGCCAAAGAGAGCTCAAACTAATATATTCCACAATGTCTGCATTGAAAACCTCTCCTATACTATTTAAAGATAAAATATATTGACAGCATGGTATGCTGTAAGTTGATGATTTTCCACCCTCCTGATCATTTTTTTTTTTAGTGATCGAGGGACAAATAATTAAGAGACTGCTATAAAATAAAAAGAATAAGCTTCTTCAGACTAATTAGTTTTAAGGTTACAGTGAGAGGTGCCACCAAGGGGCACCTGGGTGGCTCAATCAGTTAAGTGTCTGCTCAGGTGATGATCTCATGGTTCTGTGATCCAGCCCTGTGTCTGGCTCTCTGCTCAGTGGGGAGCCTGCTTCTCTCAATCCCTCTGTCCCTCCTCCTGTTCATGTATGTACTCTCTAATAAATAGGTAAAATCTTAAAAAAGAGAAGACATAACCAAGTTAAGACCTCTGCCTTTCAATGAAAATGTTGCCTGTGTATTTTTCCTGTGGGATAATTATAGCAATAGCAGCAAAAGATATGATTAAATACTTATTACTCTGTTAGTTGTTTTGTATGTATTATCCTTTTAATCATCAAAATAAATACCTGCTTTGAGGAACAGCTAAGTAACTTGTTCAAGATCACACTGGCTAAGTGTGAGTCCACATTTAAATTTTAGTCTGATGCAGAAGTCTGTGCTCTTTCTAATACACTAATATGCCATGAATCCTTTTGAATATTCCAATGTTCTTTGGTAAGAGATCTCAATTAAAATGCTACAAAAGCTATAATCAAAATCCAAACTAAAACGGCTACTTCAATATAGTACAACTGGCCCTCGAACACTGTGGTGGTTGCAGGGAATGGTTGGGTGCCGACCTTAGTTGAAAAATCTGTGTCTAACTCTTAGTTCCCCAAAAGCTTAACGACTAATAGCCTACTGTTGGCCAGAAGCCTTATCAATAACATAAACAATTGATTAACACATATTTTCTATGTGTTATATACTATGTTATGCATTTTATACTGTATTTTTACAATAAAGTAAGCTAGAGTAAAGAAAATATTAAGAAAAACCATAAGGAAGAGAAAATACATTTACAGTACTGTACGACTTGTTATCCAAGGGTCAACTGCACCTTTAAGTAGTTATGTATTTTAATTGTGATAAAAATTACCACTTAAAAAAAAGGCATGCATAAACTCGTACAACTCAAAATAGCCACAACAACAAAATAAACAATCTAATTTTTTTAAAAGGGCAAAGGACTTGAACAGACATTTCTCCAAAGATATCCAAATGGCCAACAACCACATGTAAAGATATTCAACATCATTAGTCATTAGGAAAATGTAAATCAAAACCACAGTGAGATACCACTTCATAACCATCAGGATGGCTATTATCAAAAAAATGAAAAAAAAAACAAATGTTGGTGAAGATGTTGACAAATTTGAACCTTCATACCTTCCTTTCTGGAAGGAATACAAAATGGTGTAGCCACAGCAGAAAAAAACTGGCGGTTCTTCAAAGAATTAAATATAGTATTACCATATGTTCCAGTAATTCCATTCCTAGGTATACACTGAAAAGACCTGAAATCAGGGATTCAAGCAAATACTTATTCACCAATGTTCATGCAGCATTATTCACCATATAGCCAAAAGATAAAAATAACCCCGGTGTCTATCAACAGATGAATGGATGAATATACAAAATGTGCTATATGTGTGTATGTATTTCTGCCTTTAAAAGGAAGGAAATTCTGATACTTGCTTTAACATGGAAGCCAAACTTGAAAAACATTATGCTAAGTAAAATAAACCACACACAAAGGACAAGTATTGTATTGATTTCACTTACATGAGATACTTAGAAGAAGCAAATTCATGGAGACAGAAAGTAGAATAAAGATTACCAGGGGTTGAGAAGAAGAGAAAATGGAGAGGTATTATTTAGTGAGTACAGAGTTTCTGTTTGGTGATGAAAAGGTTCTGGAAATAGAGGTGATGGTTGTATAACAATGTGAATGTGCTTAATGTCACTGAATTGCACACTTAAAAACGATTAAAATGGTCACTCTTAGGGTGTGTATAGTTTACCATAATTAAAATACATAACTACCTAGATACAGCCTGTTGGTATAATAGCATTCTGTAATAAAGCTATAATTAAACAGACTTAAAAAAAATGAACAGGCTTTACTTTAGTGGCTTTATATATCCTCAGATACACAACACTAAACTTAGAAAACTAATAAAAATGGGGGGCAGTCAATAAAATGTGGGTGAAAATAATTTCTGTAAAGGACCTATCACCTATATTAATCATAATTAATATGGAGATAAAAAAATCAAAAGACTAACTTACTGATTTAACTCAGCAACTATCCAAACCTCAAATTAATGGGAAATATAAGCTAAAACTAAAGGGATGTGTCCATGAGGAAAACACAAATTGGGTTACAAATAAACCTAAAATTATACTTCTCGAACAAAAATAGCCCTATCTACTTTACCATTATCATGACACAAAGACATTGGTCAAATACGAAACATCTGATGAGTGGATGGTCAATTCTTTTTAAGCTATCTTTTTTTAAGTACTTACGTAAAGGTGACACTGCAGAAGCTCTCTACTATCAACTGTTAGAAGCAAGTTAACTGGGGGGTCCCCAGTGACTGTTAAACTGAAGGCTGAAGGTGATGAAAACTTGCCATAACACATACAAACAAAACTCAAATTTCAATTCTAGAAAAATTTAGCACATGATATCAAAGCCCAAAATGGCAAACAACATGCACTGATATACTTCACTCTAGATGGTATGGTTTGTTTTCCATTCAAAAGTAATACCTGGTATTATTCAAAGTCAGAAAATGACTCAGTCCAAGGTAAGAGATCAATGTATCCATCTGTCACATCATTTCACTACATTTGTACCCACCTTTCTGATTTGTTTTGACGAATACATCCTTCAATGATTTCTTTCACTTCAGGATCAGTGACTTTATTGAAACTGGCTGGTTTTATGCCCTGGGGGAAAAATGGTTTCTAGTCACAAATTAAGCAATTAAAATCTCAAGTCAACAGGATACTTATTAACATAATAATTTTTATCACTAACCCATATTCAAACTTTACATATGTATATATGTATATACACATACATATATGTATGTATGTTTACATATGTAAACTTTACATATGTGTATATGTATATACATATACATATATGTATGTTTACATATGTATATATATGTATATATATAGTATAAGTTTCACAATTTTTTGATGAAGATATTGTCACAGTTCTAATCTACAAATAACAGTGAAAAATTGTGAACAATCTAAATTTCCAACAGAGATACAAATTGTGTGATACATATATATGCTAATGTTCTGCAAAATCTAAAAATGTTCTCAAAGTATTTAATAACATGGAGAATTCTCATATTGCAGCATTAAATAGGGAAAAAATGTTTGATCCCAAAATATACATATAAGTATAACCCCAATTAATAAACTATAATAAACAAGTCTTCCAGAATGGCTAGAAGCAACAATCAATATATATGTATGTATGAAAAAAATATATATATAACTTTTGAAAAACCTGTATTATTTTTACCATTAAGCAATACTAAAATATTGAGAGAAACTCAAACTAATTATCAGGTTCTAGGAGTTCAATGATAAATTAGTAAGGTCCACACAATTAAAAGTGTTTCTGTAACTGTGTTACTGCCTGAATCTGCTTATTTTACATTCTATTACCCTTTAAATTATGAGGTTTTTTAAAAAGATTTTATTTATTTATTCCTGAAAGACACAGAGAGAGGCAGAGACATAGGCAAAGGGAGAAGTAGGCTCCCTGCAGGGACTCGATCCCAAGTCCCTGGAATCATGCCCTAGCTGAAGGCAGAAGCTTAACCACTGAGCCACCCAGGTGTCCCAAATTATGAGTTTTAGACTTTAAAAAAATCATTAGGGGTGCTGGGGTGGCACAGTTGGTTGAGCGTCCGACTCTTGGTTTTGGCTCAAGCCATGATCCAGGGTCCTGGGATCTAGCCCCATGTCTGGTTCCATACTCAGCATGGAGTCTGCTTAGGATTCTTTCCCCCTCTCCCTCTGTCCCTCCCACTTGTGCTCTCTTTTCTCTCTAAAATAAACAAATCTTTAAAAAAATAATTGTTACAGTCATTTAACAGAAAACTCCAAATTAATCTAGAAGGAGAAAGATATAGAATAATTGTCATGAAATAAGACAATCTAAAAACTATTTCTGGGTCTGTCACACTACTTCATAGGATGCAGAATCAGAAAACCTAGTATCACATACTAAATAAATTTGGTGAGATTAGAAGTTAATTTAGATATCAAATTCCAGAAGCTTTAATATAGATGGAAACGTGAATTGTGATATGGCATTTTTTTACTTTAATATAAAATAATAAAGTCACATTCAAAAAATGGAGTTACATTATTCTTATAGAAAAAGTCCTATCGTATAGGATATAGATATTGTATATTGTGAAGTAGGTAATAGAGGGTGGGGTGGGTGAAAACCTGGTGGAAATACCATGTAAGTTCCACTGTGTATCCCATTCCCAATTCTGCCTTTACTGAGATCACATTGGTAACATAAAATCAGTCACTGAGGGAATATTTAACACCAAGGAAATCAGCAAGTGTTAGAAATAAGCGCTTTCTCTTTTTCAGAGTCAGTTGTTAAACATTTACCTGCTCAACACTACTTTATGTCTCTTCTATTCTTTAAGAGTCCCTCCTCCCCTTTTGCTTTTTTTTCATGAAATTGATTTGTTGGACAAACTAGGTCATTTGTCCTACAGAATGGCCCACATTCTGGATATTGGCCTTATTTCTTGTCTCATTACATAAGTATCTCCAGAGTCAGACAGGTCTAGAGTCAAAATCCAACATTACTAGTAGCTGTGTGAACTTGGGCAAGTCACAATCTCTGATTCTCAGTCTCATCATTCATAAACTGAAGATAGTGCCATCTTGTAGGGATTTAAATATGAAAGTATGCAGTATACAGCATTTATTTTAAAAGGGTACCTATTAGTTCAAACATTCTGACAATCTCTTTCTTGGCCTATTCTAGAGCCACCCAACTGGATATGAAATAGACCTAATTTTGAACAATCTTAAGACTTGGCTTCTACCTTCCTTACATCCTTTAATATACTCCTATCCTTTTATTTTTATAGCTATTTGTGAATTTATCCATACTAAAACTGCAAGCTCTTTATGGGTAGCTTGCAAAAAAAAAAATACCCCTAACAGGGGACCAAAAACTGTATCTGTTGAATAATATTTTGTTCTTTTTAAATTTTTTTAAATGCTTTTATTGAAGTTCGATTTGCCAACATATAGTATAACACCCAGTGCTCATCCCATCAAGTGCCTGTCCCTCAGTGCCTGTCACCCAGTTACCCCAACACCCGACCAACCACCCCATCCACAACCCTTTGTGTTGAATAATATTTTGAATGCCCTTTTAAAATCAGGCTTTGCATCAGAAATTTTCAAAACCATTTAGTCAATCTTCATTATTCAGCTTTGAAAAAAAATTCCACCTAATAAATCTAAAAATTATCAACAAATGCATACTGATGATATGTCTGTACATTTACCCAAAGATACTAATAGCGTTTAATGCGACCCCAATAAAGCATAGGTATATAGCATAAATCTAAAGTTTGTTTCATTACAATTATGTTAAATTTAGCATGTTATATAGCACTAAACCAGAATTAGTTTTAATGTCAGTTGGTAAAGTCGTCACATGAAATGTGACGATCTAGGAAGTAAAAAGAATAAAGTTATACCTACACTAGTTACTTTACGGTATATTTGAGCTGCATTCTGACACTCGGAATAAGGGTACTCTGAAGTAGCCATTTCCAGCATACACATTCCAAAAGCATAGACATCTACAGATTCATCGTAGTGTTCTTCATACATCTCTGGGGCCATAAACTCAGGAGTCCCTACAAAATAACACCACATCCACATCTTTATTAAAAAGAAAAATGAAAAAAAAAAGAAAACTGTATCCATCAATATCATAGGAAGGATTGAGGGTTTGCCATAAGGATTATCTGAGTTAATTTCTGCTCCCTAAACCAAATTTATAAAAATTGGCAGAATATTTTCTATATCTATATAAGTATATAAGGAATTTCCCTAACTTTCTATACTGATAAATTATAATTTGTAAATGCTCAAGATCAGGTAATGATTTCTAAAATCTGTCTTTATTTCTATCCTTTCTTTATAATTTTTTTCTAAACTAAATTAGTAAATCTTCTTTCTTAAATCTTCAGAACCTTTTAATAACCTTTAGTATACCCCACAAAAGAAATACACTAGGATGTCTCTATAATAAGGAAATATTTCAAAGCAAATTCACATTCTAGGCCAGGAGTCAGCAAACTTCTCTGTAAAGAACCAGAGAGTAAATATTTCAGAGACAATGGTCTCTGTCACAACTATTCAACTCTGCCACTGTAATGCAAAAGCAGCCACAGACAATACATAAATGAGTGGGTAAAGCTGTGTTCCCATAAAACTTTATTTACGAAAATAGGCAATGGGGCCAGATTTGGCTCATGAGCCATAGTTTGCTGATCCCTATTCTAGACATATACAGTTAACAAAATCTCTCTTTATCCAACCAATAAACTATAAAATTTTAATCACCAATGACACTCTTAGCAAATGATGTTCTCATTAAGGTGGCTAGTCCAAGATCACCAATCTTCACAGATCCAGTGGGTCCTGTGATGAAAATATTGTCACACTTCAGATCCCGGTGAATAATGGGAGGAGTCCTAGTGTGCAAGAACTGCAGCCCCTTTAAAATTTGCCTGCACCAGCTCCTTAAGACCTTTGGTTTCATGACTTTAAATCGTTTTAAGTACCTATGCAAAGAAACAAAAGACCACATGTAAACAAACACAGCTAGCTTATTATATGAGCGCTATTAGGGTAAATCATGTAAGCTATTCTCAGTGCTATGACTGCCATCACTGAGTGGTTTTCTATTTTTGTTACAGAAAAATCATTTTTTAAGATTTTATTTATGTATTCATGAGAGACACACACACAGAGAGAGAGAAGCAATGACATAGGCAGAGGGAGAAGCAGGCTCCCTGCAGAGAGCCTGATGCAGGACCCGATCCCAAACCCCAGGATCATGACCTGAACCAAAGGCAGACACTCAACCACTGAGCCACCCAGATACCCCTAGAAAAACAATTTTAAATATAAGGCTTCATTCTTAGAGAAGACATCCTGCCAAGTTTAGCAATTTTTTTAGCATTTTTAATTCAAAACAAGAATCATTCTAATCAGAGTAACCTTTTGTGGAAGGGTAGCACAATTTTATAAAGAAAATCCTTCTCTACTTTCTAATAACTGCTTAAATAAGGTCACCAGGGGGTTTAACTAGGTGAAATTTTAGTGCAAAGATGCTAGGAAACAGAAAAAGTATAACCCACATTTAATAGTTATAAATAAGTGATTATACCATTGAATGAAAAACTATAGTCAGAAACAAAATAAACTATAATTATACAGTACTGCTCACTAGATAGGTGAACCTGACCACAACCCCGATCTTTCATTATTTTTACAAAATGACATTTATTACTTCTTTTTTAAATATTTTATTTATTTATTCATGGGAGACGCAGAGAGAGGGAGAGGCAGAGACATAGGCAGAGAGAGAAGCAGGCTCCATCCAGGGAACCTGATGTGGGACTTGATCCCGGGACTCCAGGATCACGCCCTGGGCTGAAGGCAGGCACTCAACTGCTGAGCCACCCAAGCGTCCCAACATCCTAAATTTTTTAACCTGTCCTGAGACATAGTCACTAGATTCAGATGCTACAAATTCTCTAATAAACAACTGTTAGGACTCTGGGAAATTATTTCCAAATAAAACTTCATTGGCACTATCAGGGTCAACTTACGTCTTTAAAGTTCCTGATGTCATAAGTTCAGTCACCAATACAATACATTTCTTTCCTTTTAATATAGACTCCCAGGAATCATAAAATCGAACTATATTGGGATGTTGGAGACCCTTCAACATTTCTGCTTCTTCCTTGAACCTTTGCTGCTCAGCTTTGGTTAATTTCCGGTCCTGAAATGGAATAAGAAGCTCCAAATTAGAATCTAGAAATTTGCATGCACATTTCTAACATCATTCAAATGTGTGCTTTATTTTGTTGTTTTCATTTATGTATATATTTATCTTCAACTGCAATTTTTTTTTCCTCAGGACCTATATAATCACTGACATATTTTATTAGGTAGATACTTTGACTCTTGCCATTCAACAATGCAGTAACTGTTATAGTTCAAAAGTATGTTATAAACCCACCTGCAAAATAAATCAATAACTTAAAAATCAATCTTGTATAATAACTAAACTTTGTGGTAATCATTCCACAATATACACATATATCAAATCATTATGTTGTACACATTGTTATATGTCAATTATATCTCAATAAAACTGGAAAAATAACTAAATAAAATTTCCTATGCTGGAAAAGAAAAACAATATATCAAAATAAAAAAACAATAATCAAAACAAATAGGAAGTTTCCCCAAATCCCTAAATTTCCACATCTATAGGATCTATAATGTCAGGGCAGGAATAATCAAAATGTTAGACATGTAGACATTTATGGTGGTTAAATATGTGAAATACCAACGTATTTCCAGACAGAAATACAAGATTACCATCCAGTAAAATACCTTCAAACAGGAAATGAACCTCTAATCTGCTACATTAAATGCTAGAAGTCAAAGGAACAATGTTTACAGAATTCTGAGGGAGGACTGTAATCCTAAAACTCTGAACCCATACAAGCTACTAATCAAATTTAAAAGGGAGGGGGATCCCTGGGTGGCGCAGCGGTTTGGCGCCTGCCTTTGGCCCAGGGCGCGATCCTGGAGACCCGGGATCGAATCCCACGTCGGGCTCCCGGTGCATGGAGCCTGCTTCTCCCTCTGCCTGTGTCTCTGCCTCTCTCTCTCTCTCTCTCTCTCTCTATGTGACTAGTATTAAAAAAAAAAAATTTTAAAGGGAAAAATAAACACATTTTCATGAAAACAAGGACCCAAAGTATACCAACCATACCAAACAGCTTTTCTGAAAATACTCAAAGAATTTCAATAAAAATATGGCCACATAAAATTATTAGCAAAGGAGAGTGTGGCATACAATAAATAGTATGAAATTTCCAATAATGCTTACTTAGAGTCAAGGCTAAGTAATCCTGGTTAATGTGGTTAGAAATATTGAATGAATTTTATTTTTTAAAAATATTTTATTTATTTATTCATGAGAGATATGGAGAAGAGAGAGGCAGAGACACAGGCAGAGGAAGAAGTAGGCTCCCCAAAAGGAGCCTGATGTGGTACTCAATCCTGGACCCCAGGATCACACCCTGAGCAGGAGACAGACACTCAACCACTGAGCCACCCAGAGGTCCCAAATAAAATAAAGAAAGAAAAAAGAAAAGAAAAGGAGAGAAAAGAGAAGAGAAAAGAAGAGAAAAAGAAAAGAAAAGAAAAGAAAAGAAAAGAAAAGAAAAGAAAAGAAAAGACCATCCATTCTATGTTGAATTGTCATTGCATCTTTTTAAAAAAATCACTTGACTGTATCTGTTTGGGTCTATTTCTAAACTCTGTTCTGCCCCATTTATCTTTGTGCCTATCTTTGCCAATACCAAACATGTCTTAATTACTGTACCTTTGCACTAAGTCTGAAAATCAGTTAACATGAATTCCTTAAAGTTCTTTGTCAAAATTGTTTTAGTATTTTAGTTCCTTGCCTTTCTATATTAATTTTAAAATCAGTTTGTCAACAACAACAACAAAAATTCCCACTGGGGTTTTGATGTAATTATCTTGAATTTCTAGGTCATATGGAGAAAACTGACATCTCAATATTGAGTCTTCCAATAAACCAATCCATTTATTTGGATTTCCTTTGATTCCTTCTATCAATGTTTTTTTTGGTTTTCAGCATACAGATTCTGCACATACTTTCTTACATATATACTTTAGCAGGTTTTTAAATAGCAATTTCAGGATGCCTGGGTGGCTCAGCGGTTAAGCATCTGACTTTGGCTCAGGTCGTGATCCTGGAGTCCCAGGATCAAGTCCCATATCGGGCTCACTGCATGGAGCCTGCTTCTCCCTCTGCCTCTCATGAATAAATAAAATCTTTTTTAAAAAATAGCATTTCATGGTAACATTTTTATACACTAATAATAAAATAGTAGAAAAAGAAATTAAGAAAATTCCATTTACAATTGCACCAAAAAGAATAAAATACCCAGGAATAAACTTAATCAAGGAAGTGAAAGACCTATACACTGAAAACTATAAAACATTGATAAAAGAAATTAAAGATGACACAAATGGAAAAATACTCCATGTTCACAGATGAGAAGAATTACTAATGTTAAAATGCCCAGGGATCCCTGGGTGGCGCAGCGGTTTAGCGCCTGCCTTTGGCCCAGGGCGTGATCCTGGAGACCCAGGATCGAATCCCACGTCGGGCTCCCGGTGCATGGAGCCTGCTTCTCCCTCTGCCTGTGTCTCTGCCTCTCTCTCTCTCTCTCTCTCTCTCTCTCTCTCTGTGTGTGTGTGTGTGTGACTATCATAAATAAATTTAAAAAAATAAAAATAAAAATAAAATGCCCATACCACCCAAAGCAATCTACAGATTCAATGCAATCTCTATCAAAATACCACCATTTTTCACAGAACTAGAGCAAAAATTCCTAAAATTTCTATGGAGCCATAAAATACCCTAAGTAGCCAAAGAAATCTTGAGAAAGAAAAATAAAGCTGGAGTATCACAATTTGATTTCAAGATATACTACAAAACTATTGTAATCAAAACAGTATGGTCTGGCACAAAAACACCACATAAATCAAAAGAACAGAACAGAGAGCCCAGAAATAAATCCACGCTTATATGGTCAATTGATCCATGACAAAGGAGACAAGAATATACTATGGGAAAAAGACAGTCTCTTCAATAAATTGTATGGGGGAAACTGCACAGCTACATGCAAAATAATGAAAATGAACCACTTTCTTACACCATACATAAAAATAATCTCAAAATGGAATAAGGACCTAAATGAGACCTGAAACCATAAAAATCCTAGAAAAGAACACATGCAGTAATTCCTCTGACATCAGCCATAGCAACACTTTTCTAGATAGGTCTCCTAAAGCCAGGGAAACAAAAACAAAATAAACTACTGAAACTATATCAAAATAAAAAGCTTCTGCATAGCAAAGGAAATCATCAATAAAAAAGTCAACCTACTAAATGGGAAAAGATATTTGTCAATGATATATCTAACAAGTGGTTAATATCTGAAATATATAAAGAATTCACGTAATTCAACACCAAAAAAAAAATCAGATTAAAAAATGGCTAGGGTCATCTGGGTGGCTCAGTCAGTTAAATGTCCAACTTTTTAATTCAGCCCTGGTCATGATCTCAGGGTGGTAAGATCAAGTCCCACATTGGCATCCATGCTCAGTGCGGTGTCTCCTTGGGATTCTCCCTCTCCCTCTGCCCCTCCTCCCTCACTCCCCCACTTGCATGCTCTCTCTCAAATAAATAAATCCATTTAAAAAATGGCTAGAGAATCTGAACATTTTTCCAAAGAAGACATACAGATGGCCAACAAATAAAAATATGCTATCACTCTTTATCAGGGAAATACAAATCAAAATCACACTGAGATATCACCATAATCTCTCAAAATGACTATAAACAAAAAGAAAAGAAATAACTGATGGTGAGAATGTGGAGAAAAAGGAACCCTCAAGCACTACTAGAAGTAATGTAAATTGGTGCAGCCATTCTGGAAAACAGTATGGAGGTTCCTCAAAAAAATAAAAATAACAAATGACCAAATAATTCCAATATTGGGTATTTACTCCCCAAAATTAAAACAGTAATTTAAAACTATACATGTACCCCTGTGTTTACTGCAATATTATTTATAATACCTAAGATATGGAAGCAACCTAAGTCTATCAATAGAGAAATGGATAAGGAAGACATGGTGTATATATACACAATGGAATATTATGCAGCCACAAAAAAGGTGAGATTGTGCCATTTGAGACAACATGGATGGACCTAGAGGGTATGATCCTAAGTGGAATAAGTCAGACTCAGAAAGACAAATACCGTATGATTTCACTCACATGTGGAATTTAGAAAACAAATGAGTAAACAAACAAAAGCAAAATTAAACCTACAAATCCAGAGAACAAACTGATGGTTGCCAAAGAGGAGGAGGTAAGGGAATGGGCAAAATGGGTAAAGGGCAGGGGAAGATACAGGCTGTAATGTTGTTTTTCTTAATGGATGTTATCAGGTTATGAAAGTTCCCTTCAATTGCAAATTTACTGAGTTTTGATCAGAAATGGATACTAAATTTCTTCAAATGTTTTTTTCTGCATCTATTGAAATGATTGTTTTTTTTCTTCTATAGTCTCTTAATACATTGAATTACATTCACTTTCAAATTTTAAATAATCCTTGCCATCCTGGGAAAATCCCATAGTCAGTCATCACATGTTATCCTTTCTGTATATTGCTGGATTTAATGTACTAATGTTATGTTCACGAGGGATATTGGTCTGCAGTTTTCTTGTAATGTTTCTGTTTTTCTTATCATGTGGGAAGGGTATGGCTTGACTCTTGCTCTGCTGCTTTGAGGCAATCATTGCTCTGAGAAAGTATACAAATTATGGCTTGGACCTTCACCTTGTCATCCTATACCTTCTATCTTCCTTCTATCTTCTTCTTCTTTCTCTAGAGAAAAGATATTAGAGACTGAGATTTTCCAAGTATTACATTCTATCATCAACAGGAAAAGATAAAGTTATCTCTTTTACAAAGTACTGTTTATTTTCTTTCTGATTTTGCTAAGACATCCACAATACTGAAAAAAAAATGGTGATAACAGCTATCACTGCCTTTTACTGTATTTTAATTAAAAGTATTATTAGGGATCCCTGGGTGGCGCAGTGGTTTGGCGCTTGCCTTTGGCCCAGGGCGCGATCCTGGAGACCCGGGATCGAATCCCACATCAGGCTCCCGGTGCATGGAGCCTGCTTCTCCCTCTGCCTATGTCTCTGCCTCTCTCTCTGTCTCTCTGTGACTATCATAAATAAATAAAAATTAAAAAAAAAAGAAAAAAAAAGTATTATTATCTCACATCTTACAATGCTTATTGTTTTTGTTTTTGCAAAGTTTAACATTTTGAAGTAATTTCCTTACATTCCTACTTTACTTTTATTTTTAAATTAGGAGTGGCTGCTGAATTTTATCAAATGTTTTCTCAGCACCCACTGATGTGATCATATGGTTTCTTGATAGGTTCCTGATACACAACTATTAAAATCTTCAAGGCCTACCTAGGTGCAGCACATTATTCTTTTGATCCACTGGTGAGTCTTATTTGCTAATATTTTGCTAAGGATTTTAACATCTATATTCATATGTAAGATTAAGCTATACTTTTCTTTTTTGTAAAATATAAGGATTTGTATTCAGATTACACTGGCCTCATGAAATTAACTGGGGTTAAATAGTTTTAATATTGGATTCACTTGTCACCTAAAGGTTACCTAGAGATTGAGCTCTGAATTTACTCACTTTCTGTTTTTGAATTACAAGAAAATTAAAACATAAAGAGTAAGGTATAACAATCAGCTTTGTTGAATTTTAACATTTTGCCAAATTTACTTCCATTTAAACAAGACACTTAAGACATAGTTGAAGTCCCCTAGGTATCTCTCCTTGATTCTATCCCCTTCCTTCCCATCCGAGAAGTAACCATCTGAATTAGGTTTTTAATCCATGCATGTTTTAAAAATATTTTTATTATAGGCTTGTATCCATAAGCAATATAATTTTATAAGTGTTAAAGCTTCATACAGGTGGTTATCATGTGTTCTGTTCCTTTTGCAAATTATTTTGTTCAATATAACATTTTTGTATTTACCTACTTTGATATGTATAACAGTTCCAGTTTATTTATTTTAACTACTGCATTGTATCTTATTATATAGTTCTACCACAATTTATCCATTCACCTACTGATGGACATTTGGGTTGATTCAAGTTTTCTCTATTACAAACAATGCTGCACTGCATATTCTTGGGTGCTTCCTTGTCCCAGTATTAACAACAACAAAAAGAATTTAAATCACCTTTCTATAATAACCGGCCTATTCAACTTTTCTACTCTTGAGTACATTTTGAATTATACTTTAAGAACAAGCTATTACTTAAGATTTAAAATGTGTTATCAATGTTATAGGTAGAATCTAGATGGTGGATATAATGTATGTCCCAGGCAGGTCTTTCAACTTTGCTCTGTATTTGAAATGTCTCATATGAAAATATTGGAAAAATTTTGTTGACAAAGTTGCACATCATGTTCTCTTATACTTCTTTGACTCTTTTCCAAAGCACTGCTATATTTCATTTGTCATTACTTCTCTCATGTATTTTGCCCTCTTTATTAGGTTCATTAATCATTTCTCAGAAAGCCAAAATAAGTAGAATTTATCATATTTTTAAGTTTACAATTTTTTAAATTAATTTCAGTTATCTTTAATTCCTTCTTCCTTTAATTTGCTTTATTTTGTTATTTCCCTAATCTCTCAAGGGTACAACATCCCTTCTAGTTATTATTCATTAATAATGAAGACATTTTAGGTAATAAATTTTCTTCTGGGTATAGTTTTTGCAATGATCCACAAATTTCGTTGTAATGTCCTCTTTTTCATTGCTTTCTTGGTAGTTTATAATTTCAGTTTTGATTTTACCCTCAATCCACAATTTATCTAGAAGTGTTACTTCTGATTTCCAATTAAGAATCTTTTGGTTGTTTCATTATTTCTAATTTTACTGAGTAATACAAAATATAAAATCTCTTTTCTTTAACTTAATGTTTTCTTTAGGCCACATATTTAACCAACTTTTTAATAAAAATATATATATATATTCTCTTTGAAGGATATAAAGTACTATATAGCCATCAAATGACTATCTAGTTCTTCTATTTTTATTCTCTTTTTGCCTACTAGATCTGTCCTATTTTGAAATAATAGGACCTGAAATCTCCTACTATAGCCACATGTTTATCCATTTTCCTTGAATCTATTACAGGTTCTTAGTTTAAATTATCAGCCAAAATATTTTTTGTGCCTATGGCTCTTTTATATATCTTCTTAAACTGTGAAGTAAATAATTTCATAAAATCCTGTTTAATGCTTTATTTCCTTGCTTCTGTGATAGATATTAATATTGACATGCCTCTCTCTTTCTTGTTCATACCTTTATTTTAACTTTCATTTACCACTGTCTTAAGTATGATTTTAGTAAACAACATATATGGGCTGTCTTTTTTCTTGTAAATTTATTTTTTATTGGTGTTCAATTTGCCAACATCTAGAATAATACCCTGCGCTCATCCCATCAAGTGCCCCCCTCAGTGCCCATCACCCAGTCACCCCCACCCCCCGCCCACCTCCCCTTCCACCTCCCCTAGTTCATTTCCCATAGTTAGGAGTCTTTATGTTCTGTCTCCCTTTCTGATATTTCCCACACATTTTTTTCTCCCTTCCCTTATATTCCCTTTCACTATTATTTATATTCCCCAAATGAATGAGAACATATAATGTTTGTCCTTCTCTGATTGACCTACTTCACTCAACATAATACCCTCCAGTTCCATCCACGTTGAAGCAAATGGTGGGTATTTGTTGTTTCTAATGGCTGAGTAATATTCCATTATATACATAAACCACATCTTCTTTATCTATTCATCTTTTGATGGACACCGAGGCTCCTTCCACAGTTTAGCTATTGTGGACATTGCTCCTATAAACATCGGGGTGCAGGTGTCCCGGTGTTTCACTGCATCTGTATCTTTGGGGTAAATCCCCAGCAGTGCAATTATGGGCTGTCTTTTAAACCCATTTGACAGTCTCAGTTTTTTAACAAGTAAATGCAATACAAACATATTTGATTTTGTACAGGATATACTTAATTTTACTTCTTCCATCTTATTTTAGGTTTTTCATATATTTTACTTTTTATTTCTATTATTTCTATTAACTTAGAAATATATCACATTTTTTTCATGAATAAGTAGTAAGCTTCCTTTTCCTGGCACTCAAAATCAAACACTAAAGCTCATTCAGTAAAGTTGCAGGATACAAAATTACATTCAAAATTCAGTTGTGTTTCTATAAACTAAAATTAATAACCCAAAAAGGAAATTAAGAAAACAATTCCATTTACAACAGCATTAAAAAGAATAAATATGTAGGAAGAAATTTAATTAAGGAGGTGTTATTTTATAACACTGAAAACTACAAAACATCATTAAAATTAAAGAAGACGTAAATAAATGGAATTTAATTGCTGGAAGGCTTAATATTGTTAAGTGTCAATGCCAAAGGAGAGCTGCAAATTCAATGTAATTCCTATCAAAATCCCAATAACATTTCCTGCAGAAATGAAAAAAAATCCTAAAATTCATGTGGAATCTCGAAGGACCTAATACCCAAAAAATCTTGAAAAAGAACAAAGTTAGAGTTCCTCACTTCAAAACTTACTATAAAGCTAGAGTAATCAAAACAGTGTGATACCGGCATAAGGGCAGACAAAAATATCAGTGGAATAGACTACAGAACCAAGAATAATCCTTCTATATATGGTCAAATAAATGATTTTCAAGAAGGATGTCAAGATCATTCAATGGGGAAAGGACGGTCTCTTCAACAAACGGTTGGGGAAACTGGGTATTTGCATGCAAAAAAAGTGAAGGTGGATCCTTACATCATATACAAAAATGTATTCAAAATGTATTGAAGACCTAAACATAAGAGCTAAAAATAAAAACTTCTAGAAGAAAGCAGAGGGGACTGCTTCATGATGTTGGGCCCAACAATGCATTTTTGGATATGACACCAAAAGCAGAGTCAACCATAGAAAAATAAACTGGAGTTACTCAAAATTTAAAACTTTTGAACATCAAAGGCACTATTAAGAGAATGAAAAGATTAAAAAAAAAGAGAGAGAGAATGAAAAGATAATCCACAGCATGGAAGAAAATATTTGCAATTCATATATCTGATAAGCAGTTAATACTCAGATCATATAAAGAACTCATACAACTCAACAACAAAAAGACAACCCAATTTAAAAATTAGTAAAGGACTTGAATATTTCTCCAAAGAATGAAATATAAATTAACAAGAAGCACATGAAAAGAGGCATAATATCACCAGTCACTAGGGAAATACAAATCGAACCCAGAATTATATAGCACTTCACATCCATTAGGATGACTATTTAAAAAAACAAAACAAAACAGAAACTGAAAATAAGATTTGGCAAGGATGTGAAGAAATTGGACCCTTGTGCACTGCTGGTAGTAATGTTCTAAAATGGTAGAGCCACTGTGGAAAACAGTATGGCAATTCCTGAAAAATTAAACATAGAATTACCATATGATCCAACAATTCCACTTCTAGATACATGCCAAAAAGAATTAAAAGCAGGGACTTAAAAAAAATAAAAATAAAAAATAAATAAATAAAAGCAGGGACTTAAACAGATATTTTTACACCAATGTTCTTTTTTTTTACACCAATGTTCTTAATAGCATTATTCACAACAGCCAGAAGAAGCAACAAAAATAGATAAAACAAATGTAGTGTGTGTATACACACACACACACACACACACAATGGAATATTGTTCAGCCTTAAAAAGGCATGAAATTCTAATGCATGCTATAACATATATGAAACTTAAAAGCATTATGCTAGGTGAAATAACCCAGACACAAAAGTTAAATATTGTGTGATTCCACTTTCCACTTTTACAAGATACCTAGAATAGGCTTATTCATAGAGACAGAAAGTAGAATAGTGGTTACCAGGGGCTGAGAGAGTAAGGAAGGGGGAATTACTGATTAATGGGTATACAGTTTCAGTTTGGGATGATAAAAAGTTCTGGAGATGGGAGGTGGTAGTGGTGTACAACAATGTGAATATACTCAATGCCACTGAATTGAATACATTCAATGCCACTGAATTATTTCCCAATGTGGGGCTCGATCTCAAGACCCTAAGATCATGACCTGAGCCAAAATCCAGAGTCAGACACTTAACCAACTGAGCTACCCAAGCACCCCAAAATGATAAATTTTAATGTGTATATTTTGCCACAACAAAAAAAGTCATTTTAAGGAAGAGTTAAGGGGCTTCTGGGTGGCTCAGTTGGTTGAGCATCTGATTTCAGCTCAGGTCGTGATCCTGGGGTCCTGGGATCCAACCCTGCATCAGGGCCCTCACTCAATGGGGAGTTTACTTGTCCCTTTTCCTCTCCTTCTGCCCCTCCCCCTGCTCATGAGTGATCTCCCTCTCTCAAATATATAAATAAAATCTTTTAAAAAATAGTTAAGGAACTCATACATTATTTGTCTTTCTCTATCTGACTTATCTCAGCATAATGCCTTCAAGGTCCATCCATGTCATAAATGGCAGGATTTCCTTCTTTCTCATGGCTAAATAATATTCCATTGTGTGTGTGTGTGTATATGTTGTTTCCATACCTTGGCTATTGTGAAAAATGCTACAGTGAACATCAGTGTGCAGATATCTTTCTGAGATACACTGTGTGATATCATTAAATGTAGCATCTAAAAAATTAATTTTTAAAAACAGAGAGTAGAATAGTGGTTTCCAGGGGGTGGAGGAAAGAATGTGAGAGATGGTGTTTAAAGACATAAATATATATAAAAAAGACATAAATATAAAAAAATAAAATAAAAAAATAAAGACATAAATATACAACTAGTAAATAAATAAGTTCTGAAGATTAATTATAAAGTTCAAAGTTGCTAAGCTACTAAATCTTAACTGTTTTCAGCACAAAGAAATGATAAACATATGACATGATAAATTGCTAATGCTACTATAACAATCATATTGCAATATATAAATGTATCATACACATTAAACTTACACAATGTTACATGTCAATTGCATCTGAACTTTTTTTTTAAATGCTAAAAGAGCTAAGAAACTTCAAGAACAAGAGCAAAGAATGCTACACTTAGAAGAGACCTGGAAATAAGTACTTATGCTTTTCTATCTAACTTAAGATGACTAATTAAGTCCTAAATCTCCCTATAATTAGCTGGAAGTCATCTACTTGTGATAAGTCAGCAGATCTATTCTGAAGAATAATGAATAAATTTTGATGCATTCTGATTAAATTAATAGAATACAAGTCTTTCATGTGCCAAACTAAACTACTCTATCTTATCCTTTGATCCTAGGAATCAAAGGTAGTCAGCATTAGGAATAAACATCTTTGCAGAATTATAACTGCTATCCCAGATGTATTGCTGGAGGTAAACTCCACTGAAAAGGGATGGCCAAGATCTTCCAAGATCCACCTCTAATTCAGTGAGTGAAAAGTAAACCTACCAGTGGAATATATATGCAATGGAATATAACTCAGCCATAAAAAAAGAATTAAATCTTGCTATTTGAGACAACATGGATGCTGCTAGAGAGTATTATGCTAATTTTAGAGAAAGACAAATTACCTTATGATTTCACTAGTATGTGGAATTTAAGAAACAAAACAAATGAGCAAAGGGAAAAAAAAGAAAAAGGCAAACCAAGAAATAGACTCATCACTAGAGAACAAACTGTTGGTTACCAGAGAGGAGGTGGGTGGAGGAATGGGTTAAATAATAGGTGATGGGGATTAAGGAGTGCACTTGTGATGAGCATAGGATGTTATATGGAAGTGCTGAATCACTATATTGTACACTTGAAACTAATATTACACTGTATGTTAACTAGCTAGAATTTAAATAAAAACTTAAAAACAAAACAAAAAAAGAAGCATTTCATTTCCAAAATGTAAACTATAGCCTTATCAGCTATGGCTCTTAATGCAAACACCAACAATGAACTACATAACCAGGTCCGTGGCTATGTGGCTCTGTTTCTGCAAAGGTGAAAAAAAGAAGTCATCAACAATGTTATAAAAGCTGTATTGTAACTTGTTCAAATAAGGAAACCACAATGAAGGCTCCGAAATGATGCTTAACTTAAAAAGCAGTCTATCAATGAATATTTTGAATAAATATGAGGCTGCTCAATATCTTACCACTATCATTTATTGAACACTCAAACATGTGCCACATTTTACAATCATTATCTCTGATCCTCAGCATTTTTATTTCTCAAGTTGAGCAGTAGGTACAAAATTTCCATCATGTTATTCTTTATTGTCTTTTGCATATCAAAAATATTACATTTCTTTTTAAAGAAGGCTCCAAAATGTTAAGCTGCTTAGCTTGCCCGAGGTACCCAACTGGCACAGGCAACACTGGAACCCAGCTCTGCTATATTCTGAATCCTGACCAGTTTCTAGTTTATCACTTCACCTCTCAAAAGCAGTATTCGCAGCAATGACTGCAGACACCTCATTCACAGACCACGTTCCTTGGAGAGACAGCATAGCATCCTAGAACTAAAGCTATATGAAATAAACACGCACTAGGATAATGATAATTTGCAAGTGGTAACACCAAAGTACTAATGATGAAATCAGCATGTAATAGTTATAGCCTGGCCATATTAGCATTTTACAGCTTTTAGACAGCAACAGTATTGATACCTTTTTAAAAAGTGCTCATCAATGGTAGAGCACATCAAGAAAGCACACCGAAAAGGGAATGAACCAAATACAGAACCAGGTTCACTCGTCTTCCAGTACCATTGAACAAAGAGGATGTCCTCATCCGGTCAGGACCTGAACAAACAGTTCATGTGCTTGCTCTATTGTCTTGCTAAAGAACACACACAGGGAATTCTAGTTCCTTTGTTCTGACTCTTTTCTTACCTAGCCAGTTACTGATTATAATTTAGCATCCCATGTACCTAGCCTACAGAACAACTAGACCATTTGACCTACCAACTGTACTCCTCATTCTAAATTAATAAATTTGTCCTAGATTTAGGCTTTTGAATTAGCACAACTCAGTCTCACCAACATGTCCAACCACCTCTGGACACTGATAGAGATGAAGGCCAGACATTTAGCCAAGGCAACCCAACCATTAAACTGTTCCTCAGAGGCCCCAAGCCAGAGAGTGTTCTTAAATGACACTATTAAGTAGCCCCTGATCGTTAGTAGTTTAATTAAGAACTGTATTTTAAACAGGGTCCATTTATGAAACTGTGTATTCTAAAATTATTAAAAACAAAAGAATGATCTACTCAAATAACTGAGGGGGAAATTCTTAAATCATCTATGTAAATGTTTTATACACATTTATACACACTTGATGAATACAACTCCCTGCTCTCCTGTTTTGGGTAACTTACTCAATGTATCTAAACCTCAGTTCCACCATCTGAAAATTAGTCATCTCTACTTCATACAATTGTTGTGAAGATTAAATAAAATATTCAAATTAAGTACCTATCCAGGTACTCATACAGTCCTCAATTAACATTAATTTTGATAAATGGAGGGGATCCCTGGGTGGCTCAGTGGTTTAGCGCCTGCCTTTGGCCCAGGCCCTGATAGTCTCAAAGTATCTACTCCCAAGATATTTATTAATCTACAAAGGGAAAAATACTAATTTTACAATAGAAAAAAATCTATTAGACACCACCCTAACCAAGTGACCAAGGTTATCATCACCAATAATCTAAACCAACATCACAAATGAGTGGGAAATATCAGAAAGGGAGACAGAACATGAGAGACTCCTAACTCTGGGAAACGAACAAGGGGCGGTGGAAAGGGAGGTGGGCAGGGAGTGGGGGTGACTGGGTGATGGGCACTGAGGGGGGGCACTTGATGGGATGAGCACTGGGTGTTATGCTATATGTTGGCAAATTGAATTCCAATAAAAAAATAAAATAAAAGGAGAGGGAAAAAATAATAAAATAAATAAAAAATAAGCCAACATCATGTACCCCCTGCTACAATGCACTGAGAAGGTTGTAACACCTCTGTGGTATTCTTCCCAAAATTTATAACCTAAATCTAATCACAAGAAAAAAATGACAAACCCAAATTAAGGGACATCCTATGAAATAACTGAGCAATACTCTTTAAAAGTTCAAGATCAGGGACGCCTGGGTGGCTCAGCGGTTGGGCCTCTGCCTTTGGCTCAAAACTCTCAGGATCGAGTCCTACGCCAGGCTCTCTATATGGAGCCTACTTCTCCCTCTGCCTATGTCTCTGCGCCCCTCTCTCTCTCTCTCTCTCTCTCTCTCTGTGTGTGTGTGTGTGTGTGTGTGTGTGTGTCTCATGAAGAAATAAATAAAATAAAATAAAAGTTCAAGATCATGAGGGACACCTGGGTGGCTCAGCAGTTCAGCGTCTGCCTTCCGCTCAGGGCGTGATCTCGGAGTCCTGGGATGGAGTCTCACATCGGGCTCCCTGCATGGAACCTGCTTCTCCCTCTGCCTCTGCCTCTGTCTCTGCCTCTCTCTCTCTCTCTTTCTCTCTCTCTCCTCTCTGCCTCTCTCTCTCTCTCATGAATAAATAAATAAAATCTTAAAAAATGAAAGTTCAAGATCATGAAAAACAAGGAAAGACTGAGGAATTGTCACAGTTTGGAAGAGACTAAGAGGATGTAGCAACTAAATGCAATGTAGGATCCTAAATTGGATCACAGCATTGAAAAAGGACATCAGTGGGAAAACTGGTGAAATTAAGTTTTCAAATAAGTTCTGTACTTCATTCAGTCAATATTATTATAATTTTAATTTCTTAAGGTTTGATAAATGTTCTCTGGTTAAGATATCAATATAAGGGGAAACTGAGTGAGTGGCATACAGGAACTTTCTATACTACCTTTGCAACTCTTTAATTAGTAGCAAATTATCTCAAAATAAAAAGTTAAAAAAAGAAAATAAAGTAGTAAAGGAGTGGTATCCACATTGCCGATACTCCCAACCCTACTATTCCCTTCAAAAAAAAAAATCTATATTTAACAGCCCTTTGATCTTTTCACTAATTCTAATCTCTAAGCCGCCTTCTTTTTTTAAAGATTTTTATTTATTTATTTATTCATGAGAGCCACAGAGAGAGAGAGGCAGAGACACAGGCAGAGAGAGAAGCAGGCTTCATGAAGGGAGCCTGATGCGGGACTCGATCCCGGGACCCTGGGACCACACCCTGGGCCCAAGGCAGGCACTAAACTGCTGAGCCACCCAGGGAGCCCCTCTAAGCCGCCTTCTTACTATAAATTCTCTCTAATGTAAGTTTTATGAAAATAGTGCCTGTGTCTGCCTTTTCTCCCTATTATGTCCCTAGTACTTAGCACAGTTCTAACACATTGTAGAACTGAATATTTATTTGTTGAATGAATGGACAGATGAATGGCAGCTGTGTGTATTGCATTCATTTCCTACTTCTGTTGTAACAAATTGCCATAAATTTAGTGGTTTAAAACAACACAAATTTATTATCTTCTACTTGTGAAGATCAGACATCCAAAACGAGTCTCACTAGAATAAAATGAAGGTATTGGCAAGGCTGTGTTCCTTCTGCATGCTCTAAAGAAGAATGTGTTTCCTTGCCTTCTTAGCTTTTAAAGGTTGACCACGTTCCTTGGCTCACGGCCCACTTCCATCAATCACATCACTCCAACCTGTTTCCATCATCAGATCTCCTTCAGACCATGGCCATCCTTCCTCTCTCTTATAAGGACCCTTATGATTATCTTTGATCCACCCAGATAATTCAGGGTAATCTACCCCCCACAAAATCTTTAATCATATCTACTGAGTCCTTTTTGCAATATAAGGTAACATATTAATAAATTCCAGATATTAAGACATGGGCATCTTTGGAGTGCAAAATTATTCAGTCTACTAGATATATCAATTTGTTCTCTTAGCCATCAGTTAGCTCAAAACTAATTTTGAACCAAGAAAATAAATGATATTTCCCAGACCAAGTCTGTCTCCTTCCACTCTCACCCTTTGTCATTTTATGAAAATATCTGCCTTTGCTTTATACTTGATAAATTTACGTGACCAGTTTTTAAACAAAGAGACTAGAACAAATATATTTAAGCAAGCTTTATCTCTCCTCCCTTCAATGGAATCTTCTTTGTCCATGAGAGTATTCCACTTTGAGGGCAAGGTCAGATGAAGAGAGAGGGGAATCAAACTGAATATCACTATTTTGGGTGTGCCTATGTGTAATGAAGCATTTTCTTATGTGGCTCAAACAGAATCTGGAAACGTTTCCAAGAAGACCATAAAAAAATATTTTGAGAGCAAAATAACAAAAGTATCCCAGAGTGAATACTTTGGACCACAATATTTATTCAGAAACAGAAATTCTAGCATATATTTTTTTAAATTTTTCTTTTAGAAATTCAGCTGTTTTCATGTTATCTAATTCTAATTTTACAATTAACTGTAGGGCTGGTATTGAAAAATATACTTCCCCAAAGTGCTTTTAGATAGTGAATGAAATTAAAATGGAAAAATAAGTTTCTCCACAATTTTAAAACTGGTTATGTTTCCATGTGTAAAAGGAGAGTGCTGTTGATTTTCAAGTTGTTAGTGCAAGAGGAAAATATTACAAATTGTTGTGATTGACTCCTTCTAAGAGTTACTAAGCAAGCCTTTCAGTAACATCTGACCAGGTCTTTCAACATTATGAACTAAAATAGTCTTCCAGACAGCACTTATGACTGATAGCCCTGACTCACGGTAAATTACCAATTTACCAAGTTCTTTACAAAGAACAATAGATCAGCCTTTCCACTAAAGCATAAATCAAGTTATAGAGACCATAAAATATGACAAAGTGTTGAAATGCAGATGTTTACAGCCAAATCCTAAATCTGACCTATATCATCAAAGGGTTGGTTTGTTTAACATCCTCAAAGTCAAATATCAGCAGTAAAATCTCTCTCTCCCGATTCTTTTTTTTTTTTTCTCTCCGATTCTTTGCACTGCCATAAGGTCAATGTATTCTAAACAAATGTACATGGAGCTTTTAACAACTGCTACACAAGGCTCAAATATCCACAGTAGGGGGGAATACCATTAAGAGAAAAAGGTATAAAAGCCTTTTGTTAAGCTATTAAATCGAACATGCAAAAAAATAAAATTAAAAAAAGAAAAGAACTGCTAATTTCAGGGAAGATTTAAGCAAGAGGTGTTGTAAATGCAATAAAATATAGTTTAAATATTTTAATGATGTTAATAAATAGAAAATACATATCAAATTGATAACAAAAGTATGGACATACTCATTCTTTGTATTATACACACAGACACACACACACACACACATAAAGATCGGGGAAGAATTTGGAATACTTTAAATTATTGACTGGGATGTTTTTCTAGAAAATTGTTTAACTATATAATAAGACTTTGTGAAAAAAATATGAGAAATTATACATTACAAACCGCATCGTACTCAAGGTAGTTTTTCCTAATTCCAAATATGCAGAAAATTATGTCTAAAAATTGTATCGATTAAATCCACTAATTCTGACATTCCTTTCAGAATAGAAAACTGCAATTGTTCTCAATGCAAATTAAAATGTATTTTATATATTTACAACATTTGCTCCACATGAGATATTCCCAAATCTGGCTATGTGTCTAATCAACTGGAAAACTTTCAAAAAAATAAGGTCCTGGGGCCTTTCTCTTAGAGAATCTGATTTGGAAAGTCTGGACCAGATATCAGGAATCAGTATATATGATATAATATAAAGTTCATGTTGGTGTATCAAGGGAACCCCTCCTCTGATCAGCTAGCTCTTGCACTGGTACCTTTTTTCAAGGCTTTTCAAACACTACTGTGCCTACTGTGTGTACATCACCTACGGATGCCAATAAGAAGCAGATTCTGATTCAGTAGGTCTGGAATGAGACATAGGAACCTGTAGTTTTAATAAGCTCCCAGGTGATGTCCATGCTGCTGGTCCAGGGCATCACTATTCAAAGTATGGTCTGAATACTTTGAATAGTGAGACCTTATGGGCTCTTTCAGTCTCTCCACAGGTGAATGATAGAAGGTACTCCCCTAAGCAGTCTCTACCACTAGAATATTTTAAGTTTTACCTAAGCATCCTTTAGCATGGCTATACAATTTGCAAAATACTTGACATATTTTTACTATGTATCCTACTACCAAGTGAATGGAAATTATTTCCCCAATTTACAGAGCATCACTAAAAAATGAGCATTACCAATATCACAATGCAGAGATGAAATTAAAATGTACATAATTTTCACTATATCTGCAAGGATGTTGATCACAACCATGTTTATAATAGTGAAATACTGGAGAAAATTCAGGATGTCCAACAATAGAGGACTGATTAAATAACTTATAAGGGTGTCTATTAAAAATAATAATTAATGTAAAAATAATAATAATAATAATGTAAATTCACAATTACTGGTACTGAAAAATGTTCATGATAAGTAAAAAGAAAAGGTTTTGTAAAACCTTATAGTAACAATCCCACTTTGTGGGGAAAAAATAGTCATATATACATTTTTGAAGAAAAATAAGAGTCCAGGGGATCCCTGGGTGGCTTAGCGGTTTAGCGCCTGCCTTTGGCCCTGGCCGTGATCCTGGAGTCCCCGGGATAGAGTCCCGCACTGGGCTCCCTGCATGGAGCCTGCTTCTCCCTCTGCCTGCCTCTCTCTCTCTGTCTCATGAATAAATAAAATTTTAAAAAAAGAGAGAGCCCAGAAAGATATAAACTAAAATGTTTAAAAGTATCCTCAGAAAAGTGGAATTTCAGGTGATTTTGATGTTTATTTGTTCACATGACCTAATATTTCTACTGACACAGACCTTATAAAATTCTGAAAGGGGAACAAGGGAGGGAGAAGAAAACCAAGCAAATCCACAGATGCACACATCTTTCAAGAACTACTAGAATGGCTTGACTGCTAGTTAACTTGCATTCCAGAGAGCTAAGGGACTTTCTACATTCAAAGCACTTAAAAAGCTTGTTAAAATTGCAGTCTTGCCTCCCATCCCAGACTTACAGAATCTGAACCTCTGACAATAGGCTCTGGAATCTGCATATGAAACAAACACTAACTTATAAACAGTGAAGTTTCAAAACCATGTTGTTAAATAAAAAGCTCCCTAGAAATGCAGGAATCTGGACTAAATTTCAACCTATCTAAATAGCAATGAGCAGGGATGCCTGGGTGGCTTAGCGGTGGGAGTCTGCCTTCAGCTCAGGGCAGGATTGAGTCCCAAATTGGGCTCCCTGTGAGAAGCCTGCTTCTCCCTCTATGTCTCTGCCTCTCTCTGTGTCTCTCATGAATAAATAAATAAAATCTTAAAAAAAATAATAAATGGCAACCTACAGCAAATTCAGAATGTGTGAAATCACAGCACCTACATATACATCAACATGAACAGAGACCACTGGAATGTGAATAACAAAAACCTGTACTTAGTGACTTGCTCTGTTCAATCTTAATTTTAAGCATCTCGTGTGAACACTGACATTTCCCATGAGCTGACTGAGGTCACAAAGGTTTTCTTTATATTTGAACTACATCTGCCTAAAACAATTCTTCTTATAGCCCCTTCTATGATGTTCTGTTACCATTTAGTCCTTCATTAGTTAAAAGTACCACATAAATATTATGGAACCAAATATCTAGGTAATTCAACTATTCTGTTGTTTTCATTTCTCCTTTCTAAACACATTCCAGTTGACTACCTCACTCAGCAGGTTCTAGTGATTATTTCTTCCAGAGATCCTCTTTGAGGTAAATTTAAAGCACAGACAAGTTTATATCAATAGAAGTCCTCCAAGAATCAAGCTTAACATTTTCTGTTCTGAAAAACACCATGTAAACCCCAAAAAAACTGTTGAAAGAAAAAGAGAAAAGGGATGTATCACACTAAATATATCCCTGACATACCATGTTCCCAAATGCTTAGTACAACAATCAACTAACTAAAAGCATACACTTACTAAAAGTTTTCAAAGTGAGACCTCAAGAGTTTTGGAGATGTACCAAGGTTAATAAATTAGGGTTATTTTCCCAAAGAAAACACTCATAGACGTTTCCCCCTTTAAAACAGAAGGGAAAACAACAGGAGGAAAAAAAAGGCTGCCATGGGCTCTAAGAATATTTAGGAAAAGAGCATAATTTCAGGAAGGTGGGGGACAAGCCTTTAATTTTATTTTAATCCATGATATATATTAATCCTGGATCATTCAGAAGGCCAGGCCTGTTAAAACTGAAATTTATTAAAACCAAGGAGACTATGTACCCACCTGCAGCTCACACCAAGCAACTTCAACCCAGGTTTCAGTGTCCAATCCTTTATATACTGTTTTAAATGCTCCTCTTCCCAGCTCTATATCGAATTTCAGGAACCTGCCACTAGGAGAAGTAGCTACAGCCTTCATTTCTGCTTCTTCTTCTATTTCCTTTTCATTTTTCTCCTTGAAACCATCTTTTGAGGACTCTGAGGTTGCCTTTGAACACTGTCCGTATCTGACTTCTTGTCCACCTGCTAGCACGTTTGTCGGAAGCTTTTCCACTCTTGGCATATTTATTGCGGTCTTCATTCTCTCACCTTTGGAGGAAGATTCAGCAACTTTATCATCTTCCATCATCTCGACACTCTTTCGGAAGAATCTTTTCCTTTCTGTAGTTTCCCCAGAAGCAGAGAAAGCACTACTTTTTTCCTTCAGTCTGGCTTCCACCGTTAAAGTTGCTACAACCCGAGGAGCTCTGTCTTCCAGTGAAACTCCATCAGGTTTCTCAGAATCTTCTGTACTAGCTGGCTCTCCTGAATCAGTAGCCATTGTAATTGAGGTTGGTACTACAATTTTTCCTATTCCACTCTTTAGTCCAGTTACATCTCAGGTATCAGAATTATCAGAACAGACTTCCGTTTATGTAGTCTTATGTTTCCATAGCAACCTGAAAGGGGGAAAAGGATATTTTAAAATCACCCCACAAAGGAAATCATTAAGGAGAAAACAAGTCACCTGATTGTTTAATCCTTTTTTTTCTTAATAAGAAGTTTGTTCTTATTCTGTCCAACCTTAGCAACCAGGAGACTCCAGGGACTGCGTCTTATCTTGTTTACCACTGTAGTCCTCAGTGCCCAGCAGACTACTTGGCATACATAGCTCAGTAAATCTTCATATTGCATAAATGTTGGTTAGGAACTTAGTTCTCAGCACCAGCTCTCAGTCTATCATATTTATTTTTTTTTAAGATTTTATTTATTTATTCATGAGAGACACAGAGAAAGAGAGAGAGGCAGAGACATAGGCAGAGGGAGAAGCAGGCTCCATGCAGGGGGCCTGATGTGAGACTCGACCCTGGGTTTCCAGGATCATGCCCTGAGCCGAAGGCAGGGGCCAAACCGCTGAGCCACCCAGGGATCCCAGTCTATCATATTTAAAAAAAGTATCCAAACTCCAAGCTCACCTAGCTACAAGGTAGATAACCCACAATAAGTAAAATAAACACATAAACACATAAAATAAACCACCAAAAAAGTGGTTTTTATCTAAAATTCTGAAATTAATCCAGTAGTAATATTTTTATTGTAGTAAAGTATACTTAATATCAAATTTAACCATTTTTCAGTGTACAATTCAGTAGCACTAAGTACATTCACAATTTCCAGAATTTTTTCATCATCCCAAACTGAAATTCTGTATCTGTTAAACTCCCCATCTCCCCAGCCTCTGGTAATCTCTATTCTTCTTTCTGTCCCTATGAGCTTGCTTATTCTAGGTACTTCATATAAGTGGAATCATACAATATTTTGTATGAATCCTTTTGTGTCTGGCTTATTTTACTTCACATAATGTTTAAAATTCATTCACGTTGTAGCATGTATCAGAATTTCACTCATTTTTAAGGCTTAACAACATTCCATCATGTGGATATACCACATTTTGTTTGTCCATTCATCTGGTAAATGGATTGAGTTGTTTTTGTTTTGTTTTACCTTTTGACTATTGTGAATAATGCTGCTATGAACATCTAATGGTAGTTTCAAATAATGCAAATACTTGTTTATGAGCTTACCTTCAGATATTGGCAGAAAGAAACTGCTGCCAAATATTAACACAGTATCCAAAAAATGGCAAAAAAAGATTTAAAAATATGCATCTATGCATCCTGTTGAACCAGTAATTTCATTTATAGGAATTTGCTTAGAAAATAGTCAAGAACCGGGATGCCTGGGTGTCTGCCTTCGGCTCAGGACGTGACCCCAGAGTCCCAGGATTGAGTCCCACATCGGGCTCCCTGCATTGAGCCAGCTTCTCCCTCTGCCTATGTCTCTGCCTCTCTCTGTGTGTGTCTCTCATAAATAAATAAAATCTTTTAAAAGAAAATAGTCAAGAATCTGGGCAAAGATTTAACTACAACACAATTTGGAAAAACTATCCTAAACATAAGCCTAATAGAGGTTTAAATACCAAAATGAGATGTGACATAGCATTAAAAAAAAAACACTGCAATTCTGGGGTGCCTGGCTGGCTCAGTCAGTAGACTATGCAACTCTTGATCTCAAGAGTCATGAGTTCAAGCCCCATGTTGAGCAGAGTCTACTTAAAAAAAAAAAAAAGTTAAAAAAAAACACTGCAGTTTTTAGTGAGATGAAAAAACATTCCCTATATGTTATATGGTTAAATGAAAAAAGAAATACATACAACAAGCTTCCATACACACACGTACACACTATATTAACTCTGAATGGTGGAATTATGAACATTTTTCTTTTTGCTTTCTTGTATTTTCTAAAACTTTCCATAATGAATGTGTGAACCTATAAGGAAGAAAAATTTTTTCAAAAATGGTAAACTATCAATAAGAAAATTCTTCCCTTCTCACCACAAACATGCATCACAAAGTTAAGCCTATATACCTTTATCATGTTATGTGCCCTAAAAGGCACAACTTGTCATGTCAAACCAAGAATATACAGAACTATCAAATTTGAAAACCTGAAGAAAAACCTCCCTGAACTATAACAAAATGAGGAGAAACACCCCAAACTGCTCTATACATTTTACACAAGTCCTATCAAAATTCCAGCTGGTTTCTCTGCAGTAATTAACCAGCTGATCCTAAAATTCATATAAAACTTCCAGGGACCCAGAATAGCCAAAACCAAAGCCATCTTGAAAAAGAACAAAGTTGCAAGACTCATACTTCCCAATTTTATTTTTTTTTTATTTTTTATTTTTTTGCTTTTATTTATTTATGATAGTCATCACAGAGAGAGAGAGGCAGAGACATAGGCAGAGGGAGAAGCAGGCTCCATGCACCTGGAGCCCGATGTGGGATTCGATCCCGGGTCTCCAGGATCGCGCGCTGGGCCAAAGGCAGGCGCTAAACCGCTGTGCCACCCAGGGACTTCCAATTTTAAAACCTTACTTCCCAATTTTAAAACCTACTACAAAGCTATAGTATTAAGACAGTGTGGTACTGGCATAAGGATGTATACATAAGGAGAGCAAAAATAAACAGTCCAGGAAAAAAATCCACATATTCATGGTCAATTTAATTTTCAACAAGGGTGCCAAGAATATTCAATAAAGAATAGTCTTTTCAACAAATGGTTCTGGGACTACTGGATATCTACATGCAAAACCTGAAGTCAGATACTCTAAGTAAGGTTTCCTGGAAAAGATACACAAATTGAGTCTTGAAAAAAGAAAATTAAAAAAAAAAAAAAAAGAAAATTAGCTGATCCAAGCAAAGGGAAGATCACAAGCAAAGTCATGAAACAGTGTGGAGTAAGCGTATATGAGTGGTACCATGAATAGTTTACTCACACATTAGAAGCAGGTAGATGAGGACAGAGAGGCAGTAGTCATCAAAGATTTCTATGCCATACAATGTAAAATAGGGATACCAGTTAGAGAGCTACTGCCATAATCCAGGAAAGAGATGCTGAGGTTTGAATGAAAATAGTGGCAAGAGGGGGCAGATTCCAGACATGCTAAGGAAATACTAAATACAAGATTTACTATCTAAATGAATATGGTTGTGAGGCAAAAGGAGAATCTATAAAAACCCACGGAAATTTGCCTATCAGATGACAGTACTAGGATATAATTGTTAATTAATACCAGAGCTAAAAGGTGCTGAGGTTACACTGACAAATCAATACACTTGGAAAGTCATCTAATAAGACGAGTATCACCTCCAAGTGAGAAAAAGCATCTAACAATGCCTCAGTGAGGTAGAGATTTTCTCTTTAACTTTTTCTAACATAATTTTAGACTTGGGGGGAAAAAAAAGCCCTGCAAGAATATACAGAGGATCTAGTATGCCCTTTACTCATATTCCTCAAATGTAAACATTTTAGGTGAGATATTCTTAAGAATAATATTATTCACTTCACTTAATTAACGGTCACTTATCCAGAAACCTCAAGAGCAATGATCCATAAGTAAGATAAAAAGACTTCTAAGCAGACAAAAATAGATAAAACTAGAAAATTTAAGTTGGAAAAAGCCTTCAAACATTTTTAACTGCATAACCTCTTTTTAAAAATTAATTATTACTCAGAACCCTAATATAAAAATAGAGGAACCAATAGTGCTGCTCTGGTATAATAATTCTAACATGTTTAGTCACCTGGT
Organism: Vulpes vulpes; assembly: GCF_048418805.1. NCBI lineage: Eukaryota > Metazoa > Chordata > Mammalia > Carnivora > Canidae > Vulpes > Vulpes vulpes. The sequence goes on from NC_132796.1 coordinate 43,828,741, forward strand.
TTCCCAAACTATAAGGATAAGAAGAAACAATTAAGAGGAATGGGGAAATGAGTGTTCCCTCAGTCTTCTTAATTCTAAAAACCAACCCAAGACAAAAATTTTCCTAGAGACAAGGAGGGACATCTGTAAGTATGACAAAATGGGAAAGAAATAATTCAATAATAACAGTAGAAGATTTTAATATCCCATTCTCAGTGATGAACAGAACTAGACAGAAAATCAAAAATAATCTGGAAAACTTGGCCAATACAACCAACCTACTTGACCTAATGGCCATCTACAGAACACTCCTATAAGAGCAAAATATACATTCTTTTCGAGCACATATGCAAAAATTTCCAGAGCAAATCATATACTATACAATAAATCTCAGTAAGTTTAAAAAAATTGAAATCAAACAAAGTGTGCTGTCCTACCACAAAAGAATTAAATTAGAATTGAACAAATAAGGATAGATATATATATAATTGACCCTTGAATAACAGGAGTTTGAATTGTGCAGGTCCATTCATATGTGGATATATGTATTATGGTACTGGGAATTTGCTTTCCCCTTTTTCTTAATAACATTTTCCTATAGCTTACTTTATTGTAAGGATACAGTACATAATACATATAACATACATAATATGTATTAATCAATTGTTTACGTTATTGGTAAAGCTTTGGTACACTATTATTACTAAGTTTTTAGAGTCAAGTTATATGCAGATTTTCCACTGCACAGAGGTTGGTGCTCCTAACCCTCACATTGTTCAAGGGTCATTTGTAGATCGATGGAACAGAATTGAGAGTCTAGAAGTAAACCTTAACATTTATGGTCAACTGATTTGCAAAACAGAGGCCATGACCACTGAATGGGAAAAGAACAGTCTTTCAATGAAAGGTGCTAGAACAACTGGATATACCACATATAAAAGAGTAAAGTTGGACCCCTACCTCATAAGCAAAAAAAAATGAACTCAAAGTAGATCACAGACCTAAATGTAAGAGCTAAAACTATAACGCTCTTAGAAAAAACACTGGAGTGAATCTTAGTGACTTTGGGCTAAGCAATGATTTCCCAGGTACAATAACAAAAATATAAGTGATAAAAGAGAAAATTGACAAGATGAACCTCATCAAAATTTAAAAGTTTTGTGCTTCAAAGGATGCTACCAAGAAGGTGAAAAGCAAAAAGACTGACCGAAACTATGTGTAAACCACATATCTGATATGTGGTAACCATATATCTGATCACTGTTTAGTCAGAATATATAAGGAATTCTTACAACTCAGTAATGAAAAGATAAATAATCCAGTGGGCTCTTTTTTTTTTCCAATGGGCTCTCTGAATAGACCTTTTTCTAAATAAGATATACAAATAGCTAATAAACACATGAAAAGATGTTCCACATCATTACTTTTCAGAGAAATGCAACTCAAAACCACAACAAAATGCTACTTCATACTCGTGAAGATGGCTACAATAAAAAAGACAGACCATAACAAGTGTTGGTAAAGATGTGGGAAAAATGGACCCCTCATACATTGCTGAAGGGAATGCAGAATGGTACAGCTGCTCTGGAACCCAGTCTAGCAGTTCCTCCAATTAAGCATTGAGTTAATATATGACACCATCTTCCCAAGAGAAATGAAAACATATGTCCACACAAAGCTTTTACACAAGTGTCCATAGCAACATTATTCACAAAAGCCAAAAGGTGGAAACAATAGAAATGTCTGTCAACTGATAAACAAAATATGTCATATCCATGGAATGGAATACTATTTGTCAATGCAAAGGAATGAGTTACAGATACATGCTACAACAAGGATAAACCCTGAAAACATAATGCTAAGTGAAAGAAGCCAGAAGACAATAGTCTGTATGGTTCCATTTATATGAAAAGTCTAGAATATGCAAATCTATAGAAACAGAAAATAAGAGTAGTTGTCACCTGGGGCTGAGGTATATAAGAATATGGGGATCCCTGGGTGGCTCAGTGGTTTAGTGCCGCCTTCGGCCCAGGGCGTGATCCTGAAGACCCGGGATCAAGTCCCATGTTGGGCTCCCTGCATGGGGCCTGCTTCTCCCTCTGCTTGTGTCTCTCTCTGTATCTCTCATGAATGAATAAATAAAATCTTTTAAAAAAAAGAATTCTATAAAATTTATGAAAGGATGTTTTTTTAAGATTTTATTCACTCGTTCATGAGAGACACAGGAAGAGAGAGAGGCAAAGACATAGGCAGAGGGAGAAGCAGGCTCCGTGCTGGGAGCCCGATGTGGGACTCGATCCCGGGTCTCTAGGATCATGCCTGGGCTGAAGGCAAGCACTAAACCGCTGAGCCACCCAGGCTGCCCAAGCCTCTCATTTCCCAAAGGAGATCTGGGGCCAATTACTTTGCCTCATTCATTCTTGATTTCATTTGTGAAATTTCACAGTACTGATATGAAAATACACATATAAACCACTCAGCACAGTGCCTAGCACAATATAATAATTAATAAATAGAAGCTTTTATTGTCTACATCTTAATAACCCTGTGGGGCAGCACTAGATTAAAGCACTATTCAACAATACTCTAAAAATCATTAAATGATTTTCAGTAGACTCACTTAGCAAGGCTGATAAGTATATAATACACTCTTTTAAAGCTTTCCAGTAATAAACCATGTTGGCATTGCTTCAGTTACAAGGAAATATCTTTCTTCCTCATTCAGCAATACAGAAACACACTTCACTGAAATAGTCTGCAAAACTCAGGCCTCAAAACTGAAGTCTCTTACTAAGTTCAACGGCTGTACATCATAACCTTTCCATGACTATTTTTTCCTTCATAAAATGGTAACAAACTAGAAATAGATATAAAGGTAACTACAAAAGCACTTCTATAGACATTGAAATTATAGGGAAAATCTCAGAAATGTGTACCCTTATCTACTCCTTTAATCTGTTTGATAAATAATCCTGGAGCATCTGAGTCAAAAGTCTGAAATAATTTTCCCCCATAGCTTATCATGGTTCTATCCATGAGAAATTCAGCATAAAATCAGTACTTGGTCAATCAATGGCTCAAGAATTTCAACTTTAAAACCAGCAATTGAAAGAAAACATGTAAAGTCAACCTACCTAATGGGAGATAATATTTGCAAATGATATATCTGATAAGGGGTTAATATTCAAAATTTACAAAGAGCTCATATAACTCAATACACAAAAAACAATCCAATCAAAAATGGGCAGGGGTGCCTGGGAGGCTCAGTCAGTTGAACATCTGGCTCTTGCTTTCAGCTCAGGTCATGATCTCAGGATTGTGAAATGGAGCTCCATGCTCAGCACAGAGTATGCTTGAATTTCCCTCCCTCTCTCTATGCCCCTCCCCCTACTCATACTAAACTAATTAATTAATTTTTAAAAATAGGTGGAAGATCTAAATAGACATTTTTCAAAGACAAAGAGATGGCCAACAGACACATGAAAAGATGCTGAACATGGGGTACCCAGCTGGCTCAGTTGGTAGAGCATGCAACTCTTGATCTCAGGGTCATGAATTTGAGCCCCACATTGGGCTCAGTAGAGTTTACTTTTTAAAAAAGCTCAATATTACTAATTATTAGGGAAATGCAAATCAAAACCACAGTATCACCTCATACCTGTCAGAATGGCTAGTAACAAAAAGACATGAAATAACAAGTGTTGACAAGGATGTGGAGAAAAGGGAATTCTGGTGCACTGACGGTGGGAATGTTAATTGGTGCACCACGTTGGGCTCAGAGCTGAACATAGAGCCTGCTTAAGATTCTCTCTCTCCCTCTCTCTGCTCATCCCCCTCTCTCTCCTAAAAACAAACAAACAAAAAACCCTAATAGTAGAAGTAACCTATGATTTGGTAATTCCACTACTGGGTGTTACCTGAAGAAAACAAAACACTAATCCAAAAGGATATGTGCTCCCCTATTTTACTGCAGCATTATTTGCAAAAGCCAATATTGGAAGCAATCTAAGTGTCCATCAATAGATGAATGGATAAAGAAGATATGTTATAGGGATCCCTGGGTGGTGCAGCGGTTTGGCACCTGTCTTTGGCCCAGGGCACGATCCTGGAGACCTGGGATCGAATCCCACGTCGGGCTCCTGGTGCATGGAGCCTGCTTCTCCCTCTGCCTGTGTCTCTGCCTCTCTCTCTCTATCATAAATAAATTTTAAAAATTTAAAAAAAGAAAAAAAAGAAGATATGTTATATATACATGATAAAGGATTAATTCCATAAGAAAGAATGAGATCATGCCATTCCTGATAACATGAATGGACCTGGAGGATAGTATGATTGGTGAAATAAGTCAAAGACAAATACCATACAATTTCACTTATGTATGAAATCTAAAAACCAAAACTAATGAAAAAACAACAAAGGGAAATAAATAGGCTTACTAATACAGGTAACAAACTGGTGGTTGCCACAAGGGAGGGGAATGAGGGGATAGGGAAAATGATTAAGAGATACAAACTTCCAGTTCTAAAATAAGTCACAGAGATGAAGAGTACAACATAGGGAATATAGTCAATTATATTGTAATAACTTTGTATGGTGACAGATGGTAACTACACTTACTGTGTTGAGCACTGCATAATGTGTAGAATTGTAAAATTACTATGCAGTACACCTAAAACTAACACAATGTTGTATGTCAAGTATAGTTCAATATAAATTTTTAAATAGTCATTATTATACAGTAAATTTCCCATTAGTAATCCTCTCTTTCTCATTCACACACACACACACACACACACACATATGTATATATACATATATGTATTCAAATTAATAAACATTTACCAAGTGCCAAGCACTATCAGGGGCTGGGGATAAAATAAAAAGTCAGTCCTTGTCCTCAAGGAGCCTACAGTTTACCCAAGTTTAAGATATATAACTGTTGACTTCTGGTTCAAGAAGGTGAACTGAACAGTTATATCCCTTGTACTTTCCAAGACTCTGGAAAAGTGATGGTAAAAAAAAGTACAAAAGTATAAGTCATAAGTCAAGGACACAAATGGAAAATGGCATAGCAAGTAAAAGATTTCAATAATTTCTGACAGAGAGCAGATAGGAAAGAACTGGCTAGTAACACAAATCAAATGATGCTACAACCTAAAATATGTAATAGAAATGGTTCCAACCCAGGAGGGAGAAGACTTGCAGGACCAAATCCCAGAAATAAGTGATCCCATAAAGTGCCAGAGTAAATAAAAGGCTGAAAAAGGGACTAAATTATGATACAGTTAATGAACTCTCCTCCCCATTCCATAAGAGACAAAAATCCTTGCATGCAGAATATCAAATTCAACAAACCAGGATGAACAAGGGCACCACAGGGCAAAGCCTTTGCCCTCTGGTATTTGGACCCTCCAAATGTATTAGCCAGCTGTACACCCACTCACCCCAAAATAAAGCCTACCAGTTGACAACCCTGTCTCAGTACACAGAACTCCCAGTCAGCCCTTCTACTAGCTCATTCTTAAATATGGACAGATCAGGAGACAGTCATTTGGAGAAAACCTGTAACACAGAAAAGAAAGATCAAGAAAAACAAAAATGTTCTTGGAGGAGTTGAAATAATTCAAGAAACCATTTTTAATTTAATTTTTAAAACTATAGTCCTAAAATTCAAAAATCAAAGAGGTATATAATTAACAGGTTCCCTCCCAACCTTGTTTTCCATCCATTCAGTTGCCATCACTCCCCCAACAGGGAACCACTCATTAGATTATTGCATAGCTCTCTGGAGTTTCTTTAGGCAAATAAGCAAATATAAATACATGTTCTCTTTCTCCTTCCCTACACAAAAAGTAGCATATATACCAAACTTTTGTTTATAGTCACAAGTTATTTTTTTCCCCTGTCACTACATAGAAGTTCCTCATTCTTATTTTTTAAAACCTATATAGTATATATTATTCAATTATTTGCTATGTTATTATGACAGACAATATCGCATACTTTGCATATATGTATGTATATATGCGTGTGGGTGTGTGTGTATATATATGTATTCCCTGAAGTGAGATTGTTGGATCAAAATAAATTTGCATATTTAACTTTCATTGAAGTATGCTAATATATCCAGTATAATACATATAATGCCTGTGCATCTTTTTTGTGTGTGTGTGCATCTTTATATAACGCTGCCAAACTGCCTTCCATGGGCATTATACCAATTCAAACTTCCACCTATAATGTATGAAGCTATCCTTTACCCCAGAACCTTGAAAACAAAAAGGTGTTATCAAACGTTTTGACTTTTAACACTGATAGATTTTTAAAAGGAATCTCAGTGTGGTTTTAATTAGCATTTATCTTATGAGTGAGGTTAAACATCTTTCACATAAACAATAATTAAAGTCATGAATAAGCCAACAATTCTTATTATCACTGCTACCACTTAAGGAAATAAAACATGTATGAATATTGGAAAGTATGTAACAAAATTCAAAACTTGCAGGCTATATGATTATCTATCTAGAAAATCCAAGCAAATCAACTAAAAAACTATAATAGGAACTAACAAGAGAGCTCAGAGGAAAGGCCAAAGATGAAATCAACAAACAGAAATCAATAGCTTTGCTATACATCAGCACTAAT